>NC_081183.1:187431246-188031246 GCF_029867415.1 Vicia villosa | reverse complement strand
CAGGTTGTACCTAAGAAATCTGGACTCACAGTGGTAAAAAATGAAAAGAATGAACTTGTTCCCACTAGAGTCCAGAACAGCTGGAGAGTTTATATTGATTACAGGAGACTGAACCAGGCTACTAGAAAGGATCACTTTCCTTTGTCGTTCATTGACCAGATGCTTGAACGGCTAGCTGGTAAATCACATTATTGTTTTCTTGATGGTTTTTCAGGTTACTTTCAGATTCATATTGCACCTGAAGATCAAGAAAAGACCACTTTCACGTGCCCATTCGGTACATTTGCTTACAGGAAGATGCCTTTTGGCCTTTGCAATGCTCCTGGCACTTTCCAACGATGCATGATGAGTATTTTCTCTGATTTTATTGAAAATTGCATGGAAGTGTTTATGGATGACTTTACTGTTTATGGTTCTTCTTTTGATGCATGCTTGAACAGTTTAAACTTGATTTTAGAAAGATGCATCGAGACTAACCTTGTGTTGAATTATGAAAAGTGTCATTTTATGGTTGAGCAGGGAATTATTCTTGGTCACATTATTTCTGAAAAAGGAATTTCTGTTGACCCTGCTAAGATTGATGTGATTTCTACACTGCCTTACCCTTCTTGCATTCGCGAGATTCGTTCTTTTCTTGGTCATGCAGGTTTTTACAGGCGTTTCATCAAGGATTTCAGCAAGATAGCTCTTCCGCTGTCGAACTTGTTGAAGAATGACGTCACTTTCGAGTTTAATGACAAATGCAAACAAGCGTTTGACTTCTTGAAGAAAGCATTGACCTCCGCTCCCATCATTCAGCCCCCTGACTGGACCCTCCCTTTTGAGCTTATGTGTGATTTACTATGCTTCTAGGACTTTAGATTCTACACAGTCTAATTACACCACCACTGAAAAAGAACTGCTAGCTATTGTTTTTGCTCTTGACAAATTCAGATCTTATTTGCTAGGTTCCAAGGTTGTTGTTTTTACTGACCATGCAGCTTTAAAGTACTTGCTGAAGAAGCCGGATGCAAAACCGAGATTGATTCGGTGGATGTTGCTGCTCCAAGAGTTTAATGTTGAGATTAAAGACAAAAGTGGAGCTGAGAACTTAGTGGCTGACCACTTGAGCAGGATAGAGAGAGATGAAGATCCTTTTCCTATTAAGGATGACTTTCCTGATGAGCAGTTGTTTCTTTTGCATGGGATTACACCTTGGTTTGCTGACATTGTTAATTTTCTTGTTGCTGGTGTTTTTCCTACAGGTGCATCTAGATCACAGGTTCACAAGCTCAAGAGTGATGCCAAATATTATGTTTGGGATGATCCATATCTATGGAAGTTTGGTAGTGATCAGGTAATCAGGAGATGTGTCCCCGACAATGAGGTTGAATCTATTTTGAAATTTTCTCATGCATCTCAAGTCGGCGGACATTTCGGTCCTCAAAGAACTGCAAGAAAAATTCTTGATTCAGGTTTCTATTGGCCGAGTATTTTTAAGGATGCTTTTGAGACTTACCGCACTTGTAAAGAGTGCCAGATAGCAGGTACAAACATCACTCGCAAGAGTGAAATGCCTCAGCAGCCTATGCTTTTCTGTGAGGTATTTGATGTATGGGGAATTGATTTCATGGGTCCCTTTCCTGTATCATTTGGTTTCCTTTACATTTTGCTTGCTGTTGATTATGTTTCAAAGTGGGTGGAAGCTATCCCCACTAGGACTAATGATTCTAAAGTTGTTGCAGAGTTTGTCAGGTCTAATATCTTTTGCAGGTTTGGAATACCGCGAGCTATCATAAGTGACCAAGGCACTCATTTCTGTAACCGCACCATGGAAGCCTTACTCAGAAAGTATGGAGTTGTGCACTGAGTCTCTACTGCATATCACCCACAGACTAATGCGCAAGCTGAGATCTCCAACAGGGAGATCAAATAGGTTTTAGAGAAAATGGTGCAGCCAAACAGGAAAGACTGGAGCCGTCGTCTAGAAGACGCACTTTGGGCTCAAAGGACAGCTTTCAAGACACCCATTGGGATGTCTCCTTATCGACTTATTTTTGGTAAGGCGTGTCATCTTCCTGTTGAGATAGAACACCGTGCTTTTTGGGCGGTGAAGAGTTGTAATTTGGAGATGCAACAAGCAGGTATTGAAAGAAAACTCCAATTGCAACAGTTGGAAGAGCTTAGATTAGAGGCTTATGAGAGCTCTAGGATTTATAAAGAAAAAACTAAGCACTTCCACGATAAAATGATTTCTAGGAAGGAATTTTCTGTGGGCCAACAGGTTTTACTGTTTAACTCCCGCCTTAAGCTTATGGCTGGGAAACTTCGATCCAAATGGATTGGCCCCTTTGTTGTTACTAATGTTTTCCCTCATGGTGCAGTAGAAATAAAAAGTGCAGGTACTGACAAAGTCTTTAAGGTTAACGGGCAGCGGCTGAAGTTATTCCATGAAAGTTTGGTGCCTGAAAATGCCAGCATAGAGGAGCTTTCTTTAGAAGCACCTGACTACACTGCAACTTGATCAGGGAGTCCTTCTTTCCTTCTCTCTACTTTATTAGTAATGTCCTTTCATTGAGGACAATGCTTAGTTTAAGTGTGGGGGAGGAAATCGTGTGTTTTTTTTTTTGTCAGTATTTTGTTTAAATTCAATAAAAAAATGCATCTTCTTGAAAGTTTTGGGCTACAGACTGATTTGAGTCGAGTTTGCGGAGACTTGGGAAAAATTCACAAGATCGGTATCGTTCTAACACCGTAAGTCTCCTGCATACGGAAATTGATTTGAATTTTTTATTATGTTTTAGCCTTAATTTCTCATTCTTTGACAGCTCTTGAGTAGTTTATTTCAGCAGTCGGCACCATCTCTCACACACTTTACGCAGGAAGCCGATGAATATAAGTGAATGTTCCGAAAAGAAAAGAAAAAAAAAGAGAAAAGAAAAAGGTAATACACCTTCTAAGTTTGGTGATCTTCACCCGGTCACTTAACCCAACGGTTGTGTAATCTTCAACAAAAAAAAAGTTTTCAAAACTCTTTGTTAGTTGGTTCAGCGGTTTCTGGTGTTGAACTTGGTAGGGAGGATTACGGTCCGATCCCCCGCAACTACATCTGAGTAAGCAAAGGGTTATGCCACACAAGTACCGGAACCCCGTGCAAAAGGATCAGAGTCACTAACCGGTTGTCCTGCTATAAGTGTGTGGAGATAACGGGCTTAATGTGATTGCGCCTGAATGAAAAAGAGCAAAAAGGATGAGTAAGTTAGGCTATGGTATAATAATATGATTTGAATTCGTTTGTGTATTTAGGAGGCTTATGTCTGCATATATGTGGTTAGTGTTCTTACGATGTCCTTAGTGTGTAAGATTAGTACCTGTCGATGCAAACTTACCCGAAGAAGATTTGTAGCCTAGGATGAGTAACTGTTGATGTATTTGTGTTTTCTTTATTTTGTTTTTTTCATTTTGCTCGGAGTGCAAAAGTTCAAGTGTGGGGGAATTTGATCAGTGCATTTTGATGCACATTCCTCTACGGTTGTACTTATACATTTCCATGGTTTGCTTGTCTTATTTTTGTATTTTATAATGTTTTTATATTTTAATTTATTTTTATTGTTATTTGATTTTCGTATTTAATTTTCAGCTTTAGCAGTCTGCACGGAAATGATCATATCTGGAGTTCCAGGAGTCCGATTGAGGCGTTCTAATAATCGACGGAAAGCTAAGAGAAAGAGCTACAATTCTTATGTTGGAGTCGAAGTCAGAATCGGATTGTAGAAGGGCTAGAATATTCGTTGAAGTTGCAGCACTAGTTTTAGTTAAGTTTCGGGTCAATTAGTTTTGGGTCTGGGTCGTATGTTTGACCCAGTTGGGTTGTAAAACGGGTTGTAATCTTTCCCCTTAGGGTAGCAGCCGCGGGATTGTTCAGAATCATCTCCCATTCACAAAAAACAAGGCTTGTACGAATTGATCCATGGCGAACTAATCCTTTCGAGTTAATCTTCCGTATTCAGGTTCCAAAACTATGAGATTAATATAATTTTGCATTATAATTCCAAATCCTTCAATTCTACTTTGTGTTTATCATTTGCTTAATCTGATTATTCGTAGAGTAGATTGTTTGGTTCGATTGATTTATGCTTTCCAATTTATTTGCGGTTTATCGTTGCTTAATCGTTAATCCGCTGTATGCTTAACCGAATGCTTAATTCGGCAAAAGGGAAATATAATTCTGATAATGTTGTCGCGCTTGTTGATTGATGTTATAATCGAACAGGAATGGAATCCGCTTAGGATAGTAAAATTATAATAATCGATGATTGGTAGAACTGAATCGGTAGATTGGCTTATCCCATAATCACTTATTTTCAAAACAGCTTATTTTCAGAATCACTTTTTTTTAAGAACTTTTTATAATTCGACCACCAAACCAACTCCCCCCCCCAAATTCGATTTTACATTGGTTAATAAGAATAGGAATCCTTGAGAGACGATACTCGAGTTACCGTTACCGTCGTTACTACAGTTTTACAAATTAACTCGTTTTTGACCCGCGTGCGACAGCGGATCACATAATAAGACTGAAAATTAAAAAAATGATTACAATGAGGGTGATGAGCAAAATAAGAAAATCATCCATTTGAAAAAGAAATTGTAGGTAGATGTTTTGAGAATGATGTGAAAAATTATGAAAGGAGTTGAAGTATTTATAGAGGTAAAAATGGTCGTTATATTACCGTTGGTGAAAAGGAAAAAGAAAAAGGTTGATTAAAAGAATATTTAAACCAAAAATTAAGTGTGTAAAAAAAAATATGACTGTTATAAGTGTTGGAGATAAATATAATCTATAACATATAAGGTAAATGAACACATATGATAAAAATTAGTACATGCGTATGGGGTTTTAGACCTCCACGGAATATTAAAAGAATATTTACATATGAAGTCTCAGACTTCCATTGAATATATAAGTTAATATCTGCAAATGGGATTATGACCTCCACTGAAATATAAAAGTTAGTGTTTACATTAGGAATCTCAGACTTCCATTAAATATAAAAGTTAGTAACTGGATATGGGGTTTTTAAACCTCCACTAAATATAAAAGTTAGTAGCAACATATGGTGGTTTTTAAACCTCCACTAAATATAAAAGTTAGTAAATATATAAATATAAATGTTAGTAATGGTATATGGGGTTTTAAACCTCCATACAAAGTTTATAATAAAAATAGCCACACTAGTTATAAATCACTTGACTGGTTGCCAGTTTTCTATAACCGGGGCAAAATAAAAAAATAAAAAATAAAAAGATTAAAGTGATAAGTATAGAATATATACCTAGTGTAGTAAACACTTTTGATAGAAACGATCGTGCTGATAACGTGTTAAGAATAACTAGATATTGAACCTAACTTAAGTTGAGTTTATGAAGCCAACTATGAAAATGATGGAGGAAGTGGAATGAAACTTTTCTATCTTTCAAAGTAAAACTTAGTGTGTCTTTTACATTTACCAAAGAGGTGTATTTATACTAGTGGAGAAATTACTATTATAATTAGTATCATTATTCTATCTTTGACAAATTATACATCACCAATAATTTATCATTACTATTCTAAATTTGACTATTAGATAGAAATTTCTAAATAATAATAATAATATTCTTTATTATTATAACACTATACTATCTTTTTTAGTTCTGTCAATATTCCTTCTAGAACCATCGATCGAATTCAGTTAGAATTTGGAACAACCCAAACCCAGAAAGAAACCGATTGAGTTTGACGCAAACTGAAAAAAATGGTGAACTACATGCTGATGATCAGCGCTGAACTCGAGAATTTGACCAATCTTGAACCTCAAGGTGGCTGCGATGATCCCAATTTCCCCTATTTCTTCAAGGTACTACAATCTCTTTTTCATTTTCTTCAACATGCTTTTTTCTTCCTCTCTATTTTAATATTAATTTCTTTATCTTTGTGATGATGATGATAGTTGAAATGTGGAAGATGTGGTGAATTGAGCCAAAAAGAAACTTGCGTGTCGTTGAACGACACCGTTCCTCTTCCTGCTGGTAGGGGCACTACGCATCTTGTTCAAAAGGTAATTTAATCTTCAGCTACGCATTTCATCGAACAGATGGTAGGCCTTTGAACTATTACACTAGCAAGGCTTTATACTGTGGTTGTAGTTAACCTTCACAATCATAGTTACATATGTGTCCGTTTAAGAGACGTAATGAAGACAACTTATGCCATTGTTCATTAGTTGTTTATAAGTTTATTTTCATAAACTTTTGAGGATAGCTTATGAAGACAGCTTGTGGTTTTCAGAAAAACAATTTGACATTGTTATACTTTGTTATAGAGATAGCTTAAACATGAGCACTCGTATGATAACCGTTTATGCTAAAAGTGTTCAATTAAGCTGTTAATCCAAACAGGGTCTTATTTTAGTTGATAAGATCCCATAAGTTAGACCTAATCCAAAGCAGGCTGTTATCTTAGACATTAAACCTGTATTTACATTTTATTATCTTCCCTAACATGGATCATATAGAAACATGTGCATTCAGATAACTCCCCACTAAACTAACTTGTATATGCATGGTAGTTAAAAGGAAAGGCAGCATTATCCCAAATTTCCAATATATTATTTGCATACTTGATATTTATGGACCCATCACCAGATCCGATGACTTTTTTATCCCACTAGGTAGAATGAGTCTATTGCGGAAACACAGGAAATGCAACTCATGATTTGCATACAGTTGCTATAACTCAGTTTAGGTTTTTAGTTGTCTGACTTTTTATACTTAACATTATGACTGAGAAGAATTTTATTATGTCTGCTCTTGTACTGTTTGTGTTACATCAATATCATAGGAGGCACATTCTGGAAATGTTAATTAATTGCTGCATAATTTTAGAGTTAGTAATTAAACTCTAGTTTAATCGAAATAACTTGTTAGGTACAAAGTTGTTATTGAGTTTACCAAAGTTGTTAGGAAGTTAACTCGTTTGCCGTTATTCAGTTAACTATATATTGGGGATTAATCCCATTGTGTTATTCATTCTGAATTTTACTGTAGTTATTTTGACTAAACTATAGTTTAATTACTAACTATAAATGACACGTACTATTTTAATATATGTGGATATGGTAATATTTAACCTGTATGTATCTGCTGCTGATGGCTTCTTGACACCCTTTGTTTTGGTATACAGTGCAAGTTTTGTGGGAGGGAGAGCACTGTGACTATGATCCCAGGCAGAGGAAAACCACTCACCCAGGAAACAGCTGAATCAGGGAAGTTTTCCCCACTGATGTTATTTGACTGCAGGGGCTATGAACCCATAGAATTTGTATTCGGCACTGGATGGAAAGTTGAGTCGGTGAGTTTCTTTGTTATTTGTTTGATGTTTTCATTACTTTTGGCTTAATATCTTTGATATTCTCCTCTAATTGCTCCATGTTGCTGATTAAAATCTGGATATGGTAAATGGCTCATATACTCTATTTTCTTGTTGTATGTTTCATTTTCTTTTATTCCGTAATTGTTGCAGTAAGATGTTGACAACTAGATATGTATTCTCATTGGTATCAATTCTGTCTGAAAAGTTTACCTGCAAAACTCCAAACCTTGGAAGAATTTGATGTGATTAAATTCAAAGTCTTCTACTCTAAAATATGAGAAATTAAACCAATAATCAAACAAGAAGATGAGCAAGTTCAAAGTAATTTTCATTCTTCACAATTAAGTCTAAATTATTGTGAAATTTGTGAAATATGCAGTCCCTTTATGCTCTCTTGAATCAAGTTTCATGCTAACTATTGAGTATTAACCCTCCCGCTTCCTAGGGAAGAAGCCTTAATAGTCTAAAGTTTGGCCAAGAGATATGTAAAGTATGGTCAATCATTGTTAACTCATGTGCTCCAGATCGATTTGATCTTAACAACTTATTAACCACTTTAGCTCAATCACTTGTCAAATTTCATGCTATAGTTGTACTAAATGATTTCCCAACGTGAGGGAACCTATATTTTCCATCTTTAAGCACTTGCTTTCTTCTTTTGCATGTAATTTGCATCATTCTTCCTCCATCCTTTGTTTTGTCTTTGATACAGTCTCTAATTTCTAGGCATATTCACCTGCCTTCCATTTTCAATTTTGACGCACATGCTTCAGACGTTTTCTTTGCATTATTAAATTTTCACTTGTTTGTCCAATTTTCCTTTTTAATGCAAGCTGTATTTTGTAGCTGGAGGGAACAAAGTTTGAGAATGTTGACTTGTCAAGTGGAGATTTTGCTGAATATGATGAAAAGGGTGAGTGTCCAGTCATGATATCCAATCTTCAAGCTACTTTTGATGTGGTGAAGTAAAGAGAACTAGTTAGATGTTTGAATAATTCCTTGGTGTATAAATTGACTCTTCTCTTTTGGACAAATGTTTGTACTCTGAGGTACATCAGAACCAGACTGTAAACTTGTGGAATCCTCTTAATATTACACGGAAAAATCCTGTGATATTTCTTGGAGGGAATTAACTACTTCCAAAGGATTTTATCAAGTTCACTTTGCATTTCAATTTGAGATTTGCACTGTTGTTTCAAGAGACTAGTGTTTCCGAAAAGCAAGAGTTTTTAGCTTTTCTGAAATGTGGAGTATAGAGATAAAACTTGCGAATCATCCCTTAAATTATTTTGTTAAACAAATTTAGTACCAATCGAGTTTAATATGAAGTTTTAGATTTTAAAAAGTAAACGTAGATAACTTCCTTCTAATCTCAATTTTAATTCAAGTTTAAGATTCAGACCATTTAAATTTTAGTTTCTAAATTTCATAAAATGTTGTATCTAGATGTAGGTTCAACCATCTTATGGTGTACAACTAGGACTAGGATGTCTATGCAAATCGTAAACCACCTCATATCATACTCGGAAATTCAATTGCATACATTCAAAAGCAAATGCATCAATTTTCTCTCTTATGTTACATGGTATTATAGACCTACCAGGCTACCCCATGCCACCATTTTCACCAGTGAGTGCAACATAACTGCTGTCAGTAGCATAGCCGTTTACCTCTGATTTACCAAACATTACTTTCCAACTCAAGAATTATAAAAAATTGACGTGAGCGAGTTGAACCAATGATTAATGCAGCAAGTTGAACCAATGATTAATGCTCACAGCATGCAAAGATTTCTCTTCTTTCCTTAGATATCTCCACAGTCTCTTTCGACCACAAACAAATTATCAATAATTGAAAATCCTTTCTATTGTCCTTAGATTATATGGAAAGATTTCTCTTCTTTCCTTAGATATCTCCACAGTCTCTTTCGACCACAAACAAATTATCAATAATTGAAAATCCTTTCTATTGTCCTTAGATTATATAGGATCAATTGTTGTTGTCAGGATTTTAAATAACATTTTGTTTGCCAAGTAGTCTAGTGGTTGGAATTCATCTTTTAAAGATGAATAAGTAAAATGTCGTGGGTTCGAACTCGCACCTGACACTTATTGTCCATGCAGAGTTACTAACAGAGTTGACTTCAATCAACATTGTTTGGAACGACCGTAACTTCATTTTTGGTTGTTGAGTCCATCAATATGGGATCATATTCATGAACATTTTTCATAAGTGCATATATGCTCGTGCAAGATAAGTTAGGTCAAAATTGAGTCCCGACACACTCTGTGGCGAATCTATGTAGGACTACCTTCTTCAAATCATACTCTTAAATGAATTTTTTGGCGTCAATTGGTGATCGGCTTCTAGTGTTGTAATATATAGATGTGAATCTTGATGAATTACCATTAGATTTTAATTTGGGTATATCTGTAATTCAAAGTAAATTTGAATTTGTTCAACTAGAAGAGATTGGAGCAGATTGGAGCTTTTCTCCCTGCTCATGATATGCATCTTGACGAGCTAAAAAACTAATTTTTGTTAATACAACTTTGTTATGTATGTTATTGAAATTAAATTCAAATTTGTTCAACTAGAAGAGGTTGAAGCTTTTCTCATTGCTCATAAGATGCATCTTGACAAGTTCAAAAAACTCATTTTTGCTAATACAACTTCCATTAATCTTACTGTATCTAAGAGTCTTGTTGACTCCTCTAGTTTAAAAATCCCCCACTCTGTTGCCCATCCACTATAATTACACGATATAGGTTGCTTAAGTATGGTCTATTCTAGTTTTGGGCGTGGGTGGATGTGGTGGTTGTGGAGGCCTTGGACGTGATTCTGAAAATTTTAGTTAAATACAATGTCAAGTGTGCTTCAAAGTTTAATCACATAACTAACATGTGTTATCATCGTTTTAATAAACACTTTCACGCAACTATTTCAAATGATCGTGTTTTTTATGCTGATTCCATTGCATCCAACAATTTTCCCATGGCTACCTTAGCTCATGGTCTCGTCACCTAGCTTAGATCTATCCTTAGACTTATCATCACCCCTCTTATCCTTAGGCCTATCTCCACTTAAAGCTATGTTGAAAAACATTTCTTCTCCATCGAATCATTCATGGTTCACTGACTCAGAAACCTCGTGCCATGTAACCAATAGTTTCCAAAACATTCTTCATCTAATAAATTTATTTACTACATCAGTTTTGTTGATGCAACCACTAGGTTGGCATGGATATGCCTTTTAAACAGAAAATTAGCCGCTTTCATTACCTTTAAACAATTTAAAACAATGGTTGAGGTATAATTTATCCTACTCATTAAATCCCTTCAAATTGACTAGGTATTCAGGCATCATTCATAGACTAATTTTCGCTAGCACACATCATTAAAATGGTGTAATATAGAGGAAACACAACCCCATATTTGGCATGACTATTTTTAGCCATGCTTCTACTTCTCTTAAAATAAACCTAATTTATGGTGATTCAGGAAGCAGGTATCCAGGTTCAAATATAAAAGCATTGTTCTCACTAGTGTTGAGTCATCGTATCTCCAAACACTTCTACAGGAACTTAAAGTTCATGTTGTTCCTCGTCTCATCTTTTGTGACAATGAAAGTGTGGTTGTAATGTGTAATATCTTGGCTCGAAATATTGGATGGAGATCCACTTTGAAAAGTTGAGATATGAAAATAATTTATAGGTGTTGGAGATGAACCACAAAAAAAAAATTGAAAAATTCATGGTTGATTCGATTCAAGAGTATTTGGTGATTTGTGTCAAGCTAGCAAAGTAACGAGAAACAAGATCAACACTTAAAAGAGGAAACTCATTTTTGTGATTCAACTCACACATGGTTGCGATTCGAGTCAAACAATGGCTATGATTCGACTCAACTCAGACAATGCCTATAAAGGAATTTTTGATCCGGCTCAAGCATACATTATGATTCAACTCACAACTGCATGATTTGAATTAGAAGTTTTGTGTGACTTGACTCACAAGCTCTAGAATCATATTGTTCTTTTATGCCTTGTTTGATTCGTCTCATTGATGTGTGTGATTCGAATCACACATCCAAATTCTCAAAAATCCAAGTTTTCAACTAAGTTTTGAGATTCTACCATTGACATAACTTTAATCAATTTAAATTATGGTTCTTGATCAATAAAACTCGACTAATTGACCTAAATCATATGTTCATACTAAAACTCAAACACTTTGATTTATGCATGCTAAAACACGGATAAAAAACTCAATCCTAAGATATATGTAATTGAAGAAGAGACTCAAATATAAAATTAAATTCAAAGTAAACCTTAAGAGACAAACAACAAAACCACATGGATCTACCCCCTTAATGTATCAGAGACATGCAACTTCACTTGTGCCCCCAAACTTCTCTCAGAAGGTGTTGTCTTGGCTCAAGCCATTTTTTTGAAAATACAAAACTTCAGGCATTCTTTAGAGCCTTCTACCTTTAAAACTACTTTTGTAAAGTGGTCGATAGACGCCCACAAACTCTCATTCTTGCCCTAGGTGATTTCGTTGAGTATGGTTGTTGTGGTAGGTTGTCTCTTCTACGCGGTGAAGCGAGTGGTGAAGTTTTTGTACAAGTCGTTCCATGAATCTATGCTTGCACCAGGTAGAGACTTGAACCAAATACTAGCATATCCAG
The DNA here is from genome assembly GCF_029867415.1 of Vicia villosa. Classification (NCBI taxonomy): domain Eukaryota; kingdom Viridiplantae; phylum Streptophyta; class Magnoliopsida; order Fabales; family Fabaceae; genus Vicia; species Vicia villosa. The sequence continues at coordinate 188,019,165 of NC_081183.1, read as the reverse complement.
TTAGAGTTAGTGCAAAGAGCTTGCACTATTCAACGTCATCAGCATGATAGTAGTCTTGACAATACTCTACGCGTTGCAAATGATCATTCGTATCTCGCTTTTTCCGTTGTAGCTTTGGAGCTTTGAGGGCTTCTCTAGCGATTTCGGTATTAGGCTATCCAAAATACATGCATAAATAGGGTGCTTTGTTCGTTCCTTGACCAAAGGTTGTTCCTCAGGTTCTTCTTCCTTCTGAGGGTGGCAGACCTCGGGAGGAGTGTGACTGCCTCTTCCTCTTTCAGGATTGTGAGGAAGAGTTTGGGGCCTCTAGCTTCTTCGGTAACATGGAGATATCATAGTAGAATCCTGACGAGATACCGACTGTTGGTTTCTCTGAGAAACAGCTGCTTGCACTATATTGCTCTTCGGATTTGCGCGATGCAAGCTTTCTTCTACGCGATGGTGCAAATGAAGAATTCACAAGGACTTGGTCGCTACTATTTTAAGGGAGAGATAATGGATCTCTAGTAGCTCGAGCGGTTGGGGGGGCATTTTGCATTGTGCATCGAAGAGAATAGCTCTAGAACATGCCACTTCTAATGCATCTAGTAGGATATTTGAGAAATGATACTAATTTTCAATAAAAAAAATTAAGAATAGAGACATATTATTCGGATTTAAGAGATAAGAATTTATAGGTATAGGAAACTTCAACTTAGTGGATCCAGAAATGAATGTTTGAATTTGAAAAACGCATTAATCAAATGTTGATTCCTAAAGACGGCGACATTATTCCTTGAATGAACCAAAATTGATTGGTGAACGTAGGAAGTGGAACGCAATGATGGACTAGAGTTTTGTGGTATAGTGGAGGAGAGGGTTGACATAATGACATGTAAGGTTAACACTGAAACGCCTAGGTTAGTGTGAGAGTGAGATGTAACGGATGAGATTTGAATTCGAATTACCTAAGAAGCATATTTAAAAATAAGTATATTGTTAAAATAATTTTATAAGATTATGTAATATAACTATTTCTATAATAATTAGCATATTTAAAAATTTAAAATATAAATATTGTTTTAAAAATTAATAACAGCGCAAAAATTAACTTATATTACAAAATTATTTATCGTTTTTTTAAAACATAATTTCTATAGCATTTACATATATTTGGTAAAAAGTTACTTTAAATGAAATAGAATTTTTAAATATTTTCTTATAAAAATATTATTTCAATTTTTTTTTTTGCTAAACCATTTATAAATATTAAAATTTTAAATTTCAAATAAAATAATAATATCTAGAGTAAAAATACAAATATTGTCAAATAGATGATGAATCAAATCTTTAATAGAGTTTAAATGATATTTAATTACTATATAATAAATCTAGCAAAATATTGAAGATTTATTTGTTATACTATTTTTTTAATAGGATTCTTATATTTGATAAATAAATATGCTTCTTTTTTTTGAAAGAAAACTTTTAATAAAAAGGTTATAAAATTTTTTAAATATGTTTTTTATAGCATACATATATTGGGTAAAAAAAGCTTTGAATAGATTCTCATTAAAATCTGATTTAAATATTTCCATCTTTTTGTTATGCTTTTGTTTTTTTTTTAAATTTAAAAATTATTAAAAGTTAATTTGGAAAGAAAACTTTAAGTAAAAATGTTAATATATTTTTTAAAAGATGGAGGATATATTTAGTCCAAGAGTAATTGTACAAGACTTACTCCAAATCTTAACCATTGATTTTTATTAATATTACGGCTTTAATTGATCATTTAACCTAATTGTTTTTGGAAATATTTTTTTATATACAAAATTAATTAAAACCATTAGATTTATGATAATGAATAGTTAATATTTGGAGTAAATCTTCAACACTTACTCTTTGAGTAAATATATCCTCTTCTTTTTAAAATATGTTTTTATAGCATACATATATTTTGTAAATAAATAAATTCTTTAAATAGATTCTCATTAAAATCTGATTTAAATATTTCCATCTTTTTGTTATGTTTTTTTAAAATTAAAATATATTAAAAGTTGATTTTAAAAGAAAAATTTAAATAAAAATGTTATATATTTTTATTGTGTGTATTCAATGTAGAATATAATTTTTTTTTAATTGAAAATCTTAACCGGTATTTCCCGGACACTGGTTTACATGACTTTTTTTAAAATATGTTTTTATAGATTATAAATATTTGGTAAATAAAAAATCTAAAATAAATTTTTTTATTTAAATAGATTCTTATTTAAATATTTGCATCTTTTTGTTATGCTTTTTTTTAAAAAAATTAAAAATTATTAAAAGTTAATTTGGAAAGAAAACTTTAAATAAAAATTCATATAATTTTTTTAAGAGTGAAGATACATTTTGGTCCCTCACAAATATTACACTAGCCAAATTAGTCCCTCACCAAAAAATAGACCCGACTTAATTCTTTACAAAATTTAATCAGATCTCAATTTTAAATAATTATGAATTAATACTATCTAAAAAGTAAAAATTGTTTCTTATAAATAATCGAACCCAAGGTCTTTAAAATACATCTCTGTATCTTTACCACTAGGGTAATGCACATTCATAACAAGTAATTTCCATGATTTCTACCAATATTAACAAATTATGTTCATAAAATTTTACCTATGAGGTCTCAAACCCAAGTCCCTCCAGGTTAATTGATATTCACTTTATAACGAAACAAATCATGTTAATAAAGTGACTATCATTTACAACTAGACAATTCAATTTCTATTGTCAGTAAAGTGACTATCATTTACAATTAGACAAATCAATTTCTATGGTTAATAAAGTGATTATCATTTACAACTAGACAAATCAATTTATATGGTTAGTAAAATGACTATCATTTACAATTAAACAAATTAATTTCTATTGCTAATAAAGTGATTATCATTTACAACTAGACAAATCAATTTATAAGGTTAGTAAAGTGATTATCAATAACAACTAGACAAATTAATTTCTATTGTTAGTAAAGTGACTATCATTTACAAATAGACAAATCAATTTCTATGTTAGTAAATTGAGTATCATTTATATATATTTTTTAGGGTTAATAGTCATTTATCCCTGTAATATAGACGTGTTTTGATTTACGCCCTTAAAAAATTAAAAAAAAAAAACTTCCTTAAAATATTAAAATTCTAAGCCTTTTGTACCTCAGATGGAAAAACTACCTGTAAAAGTTTTTTTTTGTTATTTACCACCTTGATTTTTACACGCTTAGGGGTATTCCAAAATTATAGGGGATATTTAAAAAAAATTAAAGGGGTAAATTAAAATACGTCTATATTGCAGGGGTAAATCACTATTAATCCTATTTTTGAAATATCTCTTTTATAGTATACTCCCTTCGGCCTGAATTATAAGCAAATATTCTCTTTTTAGGTTCATTAATGAATGAATTTATCTGATCTACATAAAAGATCAAATATATTTATTATTCAATGAATCTAAAAAAAAATTTGCTTATATTCAGTGAACCTAAAAAAAAATATTTGCTTATAATAATAGACGGATGTAGTACATATATTTGGTATAGAAGAAAACTTTAAATAAAAATGTTATATATTTTTTAAAATATGTTTTTATAGCATAAATATATTTGATAAAGAAAAAAACTTTAAATAATTATTTTTAAAATAGATTCTCATTTAAATATTTCCATCTTTTTATTATACTTTTTAAAAAAAAATTAAAAAGTATTTAAAGTTAATTTGAAAAGAAAACTTTAAATAAAAGTGTTATATGTTTTTTATGGCATACATATATTTGGTATAGATAAATATTTCTTTGTTATAGATTTTTTAAAATATGAATTAATAGCATAACATTTTTGGTAAGGAAAAAAACTTTAAATAAAAAATAAATTTAAATAGATTCTCATAAAAATTTGGTTTAATTTTAAAGGTTAAAGATAGTGTCCCGTGAGTGTAAAACAATTTTACAGATACAACCAATAGAAATTCTTATATTTACCATGTCATTTCAATATTTTAAAAAATAAAATTGGAATTTATTGTGATGTATACCGCTCGATAGTGTAAACATATCTCAGTAGCATTTCCTTTTTGCTCTTAATTTTACTATATCAATTTTATGTAATTTTATTATTTTCTTATTAATTATTGTATTCATCTGTGTTTTTTATTCTACAAAAACACTCAATACGAGGTGGAGTGCAAGCACTCGAAAAACATAACCGGCCGCTGACCGTGTGCACGACAAAGCACCAACGTTGTTTCCTCAAAATTTCATTCATCATCAATTGTCTCAAAAATCAATCTTTTTTATCATGTAAAAATTAAGTTACATGTGACAATTCAGTTTCTCTTCTGCTTCTCTGACTTTTCTCAAATCACTGTTCCTGTACCATACCATTCAACCCCTCTCATCAACACTATCTCTAATTTGCGATAAGATCCAAAAAAAAAAAAAAAACACCCTTTATCTTCTATTCTTCAGTAAAGTCTCCATTTTGTTAAGACCCATGTTCCATAATCGTGTTCTTACCAACCTCACATATTCATTATTCAAAAGTTGACTCAACTTCAATTTAGATCCATAGCGTAGAGGGTGGTTACCATAGAAAATTTCGTTTTTTTATTGTAAATTTCATCTTTTTGAGTGTTTTAAGCAAGATGCAATCGAGGGCTGTGGCATCTGAAGAAGGAAAATCAAGAGGGTTATCACTAGGATCAATGCGTTTATTTGTTGTTTTCATTGCTCTATGTGTTGTGTTTTCTGTGATAAGCATATATACTATTAAGCATTTTGGAATTAAGAGTGTGGTTACTACAATGAGTTCAACTTTTCAGCCATGTGTAGAGGAACATGGTGGTTTGGAACAATGGATTAAACCTCCTTCAAATCTGATCCATAATATGAGTGATAGTGAACTTCTTTGGAGAGCTTCTTTGGTTCCTAAGATTAAAAATTACCCTTTTCGAAGAGTTCCAAAGATTGCTTTTATGTTCCTTACTAAAGGACCATTGCCTCTTGCACCTCTTTGGGAGAGGTTTCTCAAAGGGCATCAGAGTCTTTATACTATTTATATTCATCCTTTTCCTTCTTATCAAGCTCACTTTCCTCCTTCGTCTGCTTTCTATAAGAGGCAAATCCCTAGTCAGGTATGTAGATTTTGATCTTATGCTATTATTTTATTTGTAGATGCTTTACTTGATCTGAAGTTAATAGTGCTTAATTTGTGCTAGTTTAGTTGCTTATATTGCTAATCTGATATTCACATGTAGTGTCTTTGTAATTAGCCTATTTTATGCTTGTTTTAAGGTTCTGATCTGCATTTTGGGGGTTATTGATTGTGGCTGGTATGCAGTTCATTATAGTTGTATCTTACTTTCTGATTTCTGTTCTAGTTGTGATTTTGATTTTTCTGGTTGTTGTTACTTGATGGGTGCATCAGGGTATATACTAGAACTAGGTAAGGAACTAAGGTAGAGACTTGTCAGGGCATGCAACACATTAAGGTTAACTAATTACTATTTTGTGGATTTAGGTTCCTAACAGACTTTAGTCGATAAGTTAAGTTTCTCTCGGGCGATGCGGTTAGTAGAATTCTGAATTTTACTGAGAAAATAAACATGCTTTTGGGTTGTGTGCTCATGTGTGGAAGCACAGTAACATGTTGACATGCGACATAATTACGTGCTCATGTATGGAAGCATAGTAACATGTTCAGAATTGTCCCTTCTCATCATGCTGTGTAAATCTTATTCAAAGTTCTATTTCAAGGACATTATAAAAGCCTTGGAAAAGGTTCACCTAGGCAATAAGGTTAAACTTCTTCCAAGAAGTGATATGGATGTAATTTTATAAGGTTTTCATACCATGGTTCATAGCCTAATACCGTGTTGTCAATCGCAGATCACAAAAAATAGAGGTTGGTTCAAATTCTGCTATGCTACAATTCTATAACATCGCTGTAGTTTCTACCAAGCAACACTTTATATTGAATAGAAATTGCGGAACAATACCGTTTTGTTTAAATTCCACTATGCTATAGTACTATAGTGCCCGCTATAGCCGCTATTTGATAACACTGTCCTTGATATCTTGTTAAAGTGAGTATTCCCTTAATGAGAGAACTCAGAAAATTTGGTAGCAGAATGTTTATTATTGAACTGGAAATTTGTGAGGTCAAGGATCTACAATGGTGAAAAAAGAAAAACAGAATGTAAACCCGAGTTCTATGAACTCTTAAGCCAGAGAGAAATATGTCTTAACAGACTCTAACAACTTTTCCGCCTCTGTCTCTCCTATAACAGAAATTTCCTTTCTAACAGAATATTGCCACGTCATTCCTATTTCCTTCTACTAGGCTAAGGCCCAGATCCAGGATCCTATCACTAAGCTTAGGTTAGGTAAGCTTTCAATTTCCTTGGTTTATGTTGTTGAGGGATTTAGAGTTAGTTAATGCTTGTAGGTTATAAATTAGAATTGGTTTATGTTAGTTGTGGGGGATTTAGAGTTAATTAATGCTTGTAGGTTAGAAATTAGAATTCAATAGAGTTTGGTAGAGACGGGCTACAAAGATTTAGGGATCGAAGTTTAGGTGGCATGGTTGTCAAAACTCTTAACTTAGAACCATTTTAGACTCTACTTATTAAAATCAAGCTATCTAGCTTATAAATATCATTAGGAAGGAGTAGACACGCATATTAAAGGGAATAGTTTTGATGCACGGTTAGTATAAAACATTTTACATAGTCAAAGTCAACCAATCACAAACCATCATTTGTATGACTTTAAGTTAGATATGAGGAGAGTCAAACATTCTTAAAGATCGAACGGTTACGAAACATTGTAAAGTGAGAACAATTGAACAAGTTTTTGACATAATGGTAATTTTCCCTTGAAATGACAATTGCTTCAATGTTTTTTACTTTATTAAAAGGCAAAAATGCAATAGCTAAACAATAAGGTTCCATAGTGCACTAAACATTAACCTCGCAGTTTTAGCACTCGACTCCACAAGTGCTGCAACTCTGGGTCTTAGTGAAGGTACTTAAGGGATGTTGTTATTATAACAGACAACAACCTTTGAAATAGAGAATATTTAGACAGGGATAGAGAGAAGTAAAATGTTGTAGAGGGATGTAGATAAAATTTGTGAGAGGATCCAAATCCATGCTTCTTGCTGCATCTACTTCTCTCTCCGGCGACCTTCTGCCATCTCTGTGCTGTTCTATGTTTCTCGCCGCAGATCTGCTGGCACTCTTTGTTTTCCCACTCCTTGCTGTTAGTTTCTGCCTGGGTAGCATCCTCTCAACAAGGATTAGCTCTGTAAATTATGAATATCATAAATTTTGAGCAACTTTAATAATTTAAAGTGTGGGTTACCAAATATCCGCCATGGCGGCTCTATGGTGGATATACATGGGGTTTTTTGGGCTTGCCGCAATGGTAAATATCAGTTGTATTGCGGGTTTTACCGCTATAACGGCGCCGCAAAGCGGACAGTATGGAGGGATTTTGGCTCTCTGCCATGGACCGCCATCCGCCATCAACAATACTGCCCAAGGGAACCCCACCTCACCCACTGTCTTTCCCATTCTGCCTCCATTGTGCTGCACCATATGCGCCCAGCCTGTTATCACCTTCTCTCCAAACCATGTAACCAAGTAGCTTTACATCAGACTAAGGCCTCCTTCGATTTTGCTTTTCACAAATAGAGGTTGAGGGGGCACCAATGGGGGGAAGGAGAATGGCTTCACATTGGCAGGTTATTGCCATATCGTCCATGTAATGTGGTTGTGACAGAATGGCGTGAAATATTCTCGCCTTAGCAATGTTCAACAGGACGAGTTGGCACCTACATGCACCGGCGCAGTAGAGCTCTTCGCGCACAGTAGCTACTGCTACCTCCTCTTTCGTTTTCCGCCTGCGTCTGATATCTTATTCCACTTTTTTATTTACTGCACTTTGTCAGTTTTTCAAAATTATTTATCTTGTTTAGTTTTCAATGTTATATATTCCTTTGTTTGAACCTTTATTTTCATCGAAACATTGAAAATACATCAAAGCCTATAAAAATAGTTTTCATCTGAACATGAAAGTTTTTTACGCACAAGTTTCATTATTCACTCATCCGATTACGAACTTTGCTGTTTCTTATGCAGATTGCCGAGTGGGGAAGAATGAGCATGTGCGACGCGGAAAGAAGACTACTTGCCAATGCACTACTCGACATCTCCAACGAGTGGTTTATCCTACTGTCCGAATCATGCATCCCTCTCTACAAATTCAGCACAGTCTACAACTACTTGTTGAAATCCAAATTCAGCTTCGTCGGAGCATTCGACGATCCCAGTCCATACGGAAGAGGACGCTACAACCCAAACATGGCTCCTCTAGTAGAAATTACAAAATGGCGTAAAGGCTCTCAATGGTTCGAAGTAAACCGAAAGCTCGCCGTCAACATTGTTGAAGACACCGCGTTTTATCCCAAGTTCGAACAATACTGTAGACCAGCATGTTACGTCGACGAGCACTATTTTCCCACCATGTTAACAATTCAAGCAGGGAGTGCGTTGGCGAACCGAAGCATAACTTGGGTGGACTGGTCGAGAGGTGGGCCCCACCCGGCGACATTCGGAAAAGCGGATATTACAAAGGAGTTTTTCAGTAGAGTTCTTGGAGATCAGAAATGCTTATATAATAATAGAAACTCTTCGGTTTGTGTTCTTTTTGCTAGAAAATTTGCTCCTAGTGCTTTGGAACCTTTGTTAGATATGGTGAAGTCAAAAGTCTTGGACTTCTGATAAACATATAGATGTAGAATAAAAGTATTTAGAAAAACTAGAAATTTTGTTGTATGGCATGCATGACATGGTGATTGCTTCATTGGTGATGAGTGCTACATGATGGCAGTGAGTGATGACCTCAATTTTCATAATTTTTTAGCCATTTTTGAGTGTACAAAGGAACTTATTGGATCATACACATTTGTTTCATTGATTGTTTGGATCTTTATGTTTAACCTTTTCTTCACTTTCCTAATATACTTTCATTAATTATTTAAATTTTAGTAATCTACTTGATTAAAATAAATGAATATTTCTATTGAGCTGAGAGGTTTCTATCATTAGGCACTACAATTTCTGACATATTTTTCTTCTTCAAATCAATTGAATCAAACAACGTAAGGTACATATATTTTATAAATGGGGGAAGAACGAGTCTCTATATACCTATGTCCTAGCTAAGCAGTTGAGATGAAATATGTTCTCGGACCAAAAATTACCCTATGGACCACGGCTACAAATACCCTAACCCCTAGGATTATGAGAGGACATTCACTATTACATATTATACATACAAAAACTCTCTTGCATTCTCTTACGTTGGAGGATTCATCACCTTATTGTGTTTTTCACAAGCACAGTTGGCATCTACTGTGGGACATCACTAAAACTAATCTAGTATGCAATATCACCTCACTTTTGGTCGCTTCAGTCATCATTCTAATAGTGGTGACACATTGAGGCACCACAACAGCCAGCAGTAGTAATAGCGGCGATAACAAAGCAAAAACAAAGATGCGAGCCACTATGGAGGAGTAGAGTCGCTCCAACCAAATGCTAGAAGACATTGTTTTAACTTTTCAACAATGATATCGCGAGAACAATTGGCAAAAAAAAGACGAGATCCTAGATTCCTGTCCACTCTTTGATGAAATTTGAGGCACTCAAGTGTCAAGTAACTTCAAACCACTATCATTGGTGACGTTTGACGGAAATAGGGACCCCTAAGAGCTCATCGTTGCCATCAACACTCAAATGATAATAATTGGCACCAATGATTTCTTGAAGTGCAAGCTCAAATATAGTACTTTCAAGGAGGCAACTATGACGTAGTATATGAACCTCCCCCACCTCTCAATGACAAGCTATCAGGAGTTCGACGAGGAAGCACCAGCAGGTGTCCATAACCAGCTTATTTAATGTTCGCCAAGGGCACTCTAAGTCCCTTAGGGAATACCTCACTTGATTCAGTGAGGTCACAATAAAAGTAACATATCTAAACCAAGAAATATTTGTGGGAGCATTCTAAAATGGTTTAAAGGCACAATTCAACGAGTATCTCACCTAGAAACTTGTCACATTCGTGGTTGAAATTATGGCACGGGATTAATATTATATCAATGGTGAAGAAAGCAACGCAGGAAAAGAAATCCAGTGATGTCAAGGAGTTCAGAAGCCCTAAATCAGAAAAAGATAAATAATCATAAGGAAGAAAATAGGACAAGTCGATATGTAATACAATCAATACTATTGTTGGAGGATTTTCTGGTGGTAGGGAGTCATTTCCACCCAAAGAAGATATGTCATCTAGGTCATGGCTGTTGAAGACTCACCTCCTATAAAAAATCAATTCAAGAGCCTAAAATCACTCTTTCTTGCAAAGACGTTACATGGATCTTTTCCCGCTAAGAGGACCCTATGGTTATAAACATCCATTGTCCAACTTGAAGGAGAAGCAAGACTTGATAAACCCTAAAAGCTCAATTGACGTCTTCTATTATGACGCCATTAAAGGGCTAAGTCTGGATCTAGAAGATGTGCGGTCATTCAGCGGATCACCAGGCAGTTTATTAGGCGAACAAGTGCTAATGAATGGTTACATTACCCTTAAAATAATATTCAGGTTGGAAGAGAACACAAAGAAGATCAAAGTGGAATACCTTGTCGTCGACACCCCCTCATCCTACCACATTATTACCTTGAAGTCGCTATGTCAACACTCTATTTGAGCATGAAGTATTTGCTAAAAGAAAAGTGCATTGATGTGGTTCATGGAGATCATGAAACCGCTCACAAGTGTTATCGAAACAACTTAAGAATTAAGAGGGCAACAATGACCGCATATGCTGTTTCTAGAGGTGGGGCCATCCAACCACATTTGGAAATAGAAATATTAGAAATGAGTTTTTCAATACAGTTTTTGAGGAAAAAATACATATATAATAATAGAAAATCTTCTGTTTGTATTTTTTTCTACAAGAAAAATTTGCTCCTAATGATTTGGAATATTTGTTAAATATGGTGAATTCTAAAGTCTTATAGCATATTTGGATTGGTTTTTAGAAGATCCAGAATCAATTCTAGAGGTGTAGAATTGATTTTGGATGATTTTGAGATGTTTGTTTTATTAAAAGTAGAATTGATTCTGCCTCCAAAATTGATTCTACTTGAAGCTGAAATTTGTAGCTTTTACTTCCAGAATTGATTTTGGGTGATTTTTATACTGAAATTTATACTCACATTTAAATAAATGTATCCAAACATAAATCAATTATCCTAACTCAATTATATTAAAATCAACTCTGTCAAACTCAATTATGGTAAAATCAACTATCTTCACCTTAAATCCAAACACTATTACATTTTTACATTTTCTATGGATAGTATATGAAAATGTAAATGTAGGGGTAGAATAAAAGTATTTAGGAAAACTAGAAAATTTGTTGTATGGCAGGACATTATAATTGCCTCATTCGAGTGCTAGATGATGGCAGTGATGACATCCATAGTTTCATTAACTGTTTGGATCTATAGTTTTAATCTTTTCTTCACTTTCTTAGTATTAATTTTTGAGAAATATTTACATGAAAACGAATTTAAATTCATATTTTTAGGAACAACCAGTAAAAAGAGAAAAAATATTTAATTGATTTAAAATTTAATTTAATTTTAATTAAAATCATAAGGTGGTTGTGATAATGGAGGAGATAAACAATTTTATATTTATTTTTTAACTAATAAAAAAATTATAATTAGTTGTGTGTAAGATTACGTGATATGTTTGTGTCTACCTAAGTATTTTTTTTAATTTTTTAAATATACTTTACGGAAGATCACTGTTTTTTTTATTTTATTTTGTAGATTAATTTAATTAATTAATTAAAATAAAATATTAAAATTTATTATATAAAATTATTATTATATTTAATTAAAAAGAATACATATTCATATTGGGCTTTATGGTTGAATAGCCCATAATAGATTGAACTATTCTTTTAGTTAACCTCATGAAAAGTTCTACATTTATATATCCTAACTATTTTATTATATCACACTAATTCTAGTAGGATCAACCATCAACAAAAGTACTACATCAACAATCCAAAAGCATTTAGATGGGATGACAGATGTACTTTTTATCTTAATCAAAGGTTTTGGATTCGAATTTAACTCGGGGCGCGCATTAGTATTAAATTTCTTAGAAAGGGTTTGCTGTCTGTTATGGTCCTACATGAGTCTAGAAATTAGTCTCTGCAGTTGCTCGCAGAAGATATCCGATTTATAAAAAACACTACATTAACAAAAACACTACAATTTCTCACATATTTTCAGTCTTCAAATCAATTGAAACAATTATGAAAGGTACGCCTATTTTGTTTAATATCATGTACAGTATAGTCACTGAGTTTCTATTTGTAATTTTGGACCACTGATTTTTTTATTCTTCATTAAAGATGAATGTACACCGTCCAAAAAATATAAGATTTTAATTCGTATACATCTTTAACCTCGTCTATTGTAAATATGTTTGTGGAATAATTATTTTTGTAAAAAAAAATTTTATACAGGGGAAGGCTTAAAAGCCCGGAAAAAAAAGAAAGAAATTAAACACGGAGGAATTCTTGCATAGAAACAACCATAAATCCACATTATTTAATTTTTAATTTCCTTTTTATTTAGATTTATGGGTGGTTGTGATTATGAAGGAGAGAGAAAATTTTATATTTGTTTTTTAATTAATTAAAATTTTTTGATTGGTTGTGTGTAAGAGAACTTCTTATGTCTGTGTCTACCTAAGAATTTTCCTTAAACATGAAAAATCAGGGGGCAAAGATTCCCAAGCTAAATCTAAGGTAAAAGTTGGGAGAATCTTCAATGAAAAACTTTCATACATCACGATGCCCAGGTCATGTTGAAGATTAAAATTAGCCAAAGCATTGACGCTTCTATTTGCTTCTCTGAAAATATGGTTGGTTCTAACTTCCCATTCCTAGTTGAGAAGCAACAAACCGGTTGCAGCATTAACTTAGCTGCTTGAAACTTGTGAGATTATTCTTGTTAATAGCCTCATATATCTCCTGACTATTCAATTGCAGTTCAACTTTCTTATGACCTATGTCAAAAGTAACTTGCAAAACAATGCTTATACCATGTAGTTCTGCTTCAATCACAAAGTCGATTCCCATATTTGATGAGAAACCTCCACACCATTATCCTTTGATATTCCTTAATATCCCTTTGCATCCTACTTTTGAGTTTTTCTTGACCATACCGTCGGAGTTGATTGCTATCCAATTATACTTAGGGGGATTCCATCCGATGAATTTAGTAGTAGTTTGCTTGTTGTGAACACGCTGAATAAGTTTGCTACTATCCCTGTAGGTATTAACTCTCCTCGTGACTTCCCAGGCTAGATTTGAAGGCATGATGTAATCTTCGTTGTGCATCCTTTGGTTTCTCCAGTACCACAATATGTGACAACTCGTTTCTCATGTCTCCCTCCAATAATCATCATTGGTGCAATTCAGGTTGAGCTTGATTCATACCTGCAAATTAGAATAGATTTTTTCTAGAAACATTACAGCATCCAAATTTAACCAGATATTCTTGGCAGTATCACAATCACATAGAAAATGGATTATGGATTCCTCTATATCAATAAAGTCAGTGCAATAGGGGAGGCCAATGTTCTTACTAGTGAGCCATTTCTCCGTGATAAGACGAATATGATTCACCAGCCACATGAAGGAGTGAATTCTTTTCAAGAACTGTAACACCCTTCTAAACCCCGCGGCAATTAAATAAATTAATCAGAGTAAAACATAAAAACGAGGGTGCCACAATTAATTAAATCAAATAAACCAATTATGGTCACAAGTCATGCTTTAATAGGAACATTCACCAATAACATTATTATGTTTATCACAGCAGAATAACAAAACATCTTCCCAAATTAAATCCAACGGAAATAATCCAAACCAAACAAAATAGAGTGTAACAAAAGTAAACTCTAATTCTATCGTTCCCAGTGTTATAAGACCAGAGCATGACTAACACGACCCAAAAATAACTGGATAAACTCTACTAGCTATCTTCACCGAGAATTAAAGTCGCTACTCCTTAATCTGAAAATTGTCAACATGTAAGGGTGAGTCTCATTCACAATTATTAAATATTATGCATTCATAAGCAATAAAACATCATAATATATCACTCACCCAATTACCACATATTCAGATTCTCAACTGACATTCGTCAAATACAACCAATACATCATCTAACATAACACTGAAATACATTCAATCATGTTACAAAAAAATGCATATGAACCAACTGACACTATGCATGTCGTACCAATAAGCCGTGAAATTAATCCACCTGACTGATCTAAACATCACCGAGATACAGTCTCACCAACACAAATTCCACACAATGGAAATTGTGTCCACCATCAATCCAACATCACTAGGATCCATCACCAAATTCTTATGAATAAATGCACACATATGACATACTAAAAAAAACATCATCAATCCGATGCGCAGCATCGTTTCACCATAACTCACCATTTTCGTCACCGATAAAGTATGCACATGCTTGCACAATCATTCAATTATTTACACATTTATCACGATAAACATAGCAATAATCACGATTCATTCTTCACTACACCAATACATTGTCATACTTACAACATCACATATATGCACAATGTTTCATTTTACCAAAGTAATTAAATCGAGTTTTAAAATAAAATCAGGCCACTGCCCACCTCACCAAATTATCATATAAAATATTTAATTAGATTTGCAACGCCCAAAACGGCACTTAAAAAGGATACACGGATCAAAAGATACGCTATTTCAAAGTTCAGGAATTTTCTGCACAGCAGGGTCCGCTCAGCGACCCACCAGCGACCTATGGCAGAAGCGAACTACGTTGGGACTTCCGCTTAATGGGCTAGGTCCTCTTAGAGATCCCTTTTATTTTCTGAAAAACGAATAGCATCCGCTTAGCGAGCCAGAGGCCGCTTATCGGACGTGCGATTATGCAGAGTTTCACCTTTGTGATAGACCTGGGATTCAACACCCCTTTCACCTAAAATCCCTTCCAAACATCGATTATAGGCATAGAATCATCAGATACCTCATCATACATCCATAAAAATGGGTTTTAAATCAATAGTTCATGCAAATACATCAATTACCCTAAACTATGGCATTCCCAAACCTAACAATCCCAAACCCTCACATAACCAATTGAAGCAAACAATATTTTAATCAATCTTATTACCTATAGAACACATAAGAGATACTAATAGGAAGATTTCCCCCTTACCTTAGCTAAAATCTTGATTCTTCCCTCTTTCTCTCCTTCTCCTTCTTCACGTGTTCTTGCTCTTTCTCCTCTTTTGGCTTTTTACTTCTATTCCCATAATTTCCTTATTTTCTTATTTTATGAAAATAGAACCCAACTTTAGTAACGGGCTTAATACTTAATACCTCCCTTTTACTAACCACAACACTAAGCCCACTTATCTTATTTCACAACTTCTCCACTTAATTAGCCAATTATTCCACCAATTTCAAATAATTAATTCAAATCCCAATTAAATTAAATTATGAAATTTTGGGGTGTTACAGGAACCATAGGCTCCATATGAGTTTCCAGCAATTTGAGTTATCACCATTACTAGTACTTTTTATATTATCATATGTGTTGGATATAGAAAAAGTGTTTGTGCTAGACCCTTTCCAATTGTAGGTAACCTCACCCATGGTAGCATTGGGAAGTTTAGGTCTAAAAGTGTCGCACAAATTTCTTGGGGAAGGGCATGGGTAATAAATCCCAAGTGCCACTAACATCTTTCTGTCAACAAAATATTGATATTGTTGATTTTATTTCCTCCATCTTCTCGAGTTCTCCACTGCTCAAGCTTGATGTCGGGTTGCATCCAGTAGTCATTCCACATGTTGATCTTCTACCCATTCCCCATATTCTAATAAACCATCTTAGTAAGTAAGGGCCATATGTGAACAATGTTTTTTCATATGCTTGAGTCATGCCCCTTTACCTAAATTTTGAAAAATTATTCTGCTTTCTGTCATTTTTACCTTGAAGCACTTGGATCCACAGAGATTTATCCCCATATTTTAAACTCCAACCTAACATGAGAACACAAAATTTGTTCGTATCAACTAGATTTCTCACCCGGAGGCCTCCTTTTTTCTTAGGATTGGTGATGATGTCCCACTTTACTGAGTGAATCTTCTTACTTTCTTCAAAGTCACACCATATGAAAGCTTCCTGAACCTGCTAAATTTCTTTCAGGCTCTCTTTTGAAAGAGTGTTGGTCATCGTGGAATAAGTTGGCATGGCTTCTAACACAGACCTTCCTAAGGTAAATCTTCTTGAAAAGGACATATCTTACTCTTCCAGGATGTTATCTTGTTTTTAAATTGATCCAAAAGGTAATGGTAGTCTTTCCTTTTGGGTTTCTTACCTGTTAAGGGAATGCCTAAATACTTACCTATGTCTTTTGTTTCTGTAAAACCTAATATGAGTCAGTTGCCTTCTTCTAATGTGTTTAAGAGTATTCTTGGAGAATGGAATTTTATTCTTATTGATGTTGATTTGTTGGCTTGACATATCACAAAAGTCTTTGAGGATCTTCTTGATACACTCTATCTTTGTTGTGGCTTTCCCAAATAACAACAAGTCACCAGTAAACATTAGGTGGAGATCATTGGCCCCTTCTTTCCTGCCTTCAAACCTGACCAATTTCCTCTTCCAACCACTTTAGTGATCATATGTAATAATTTTTCTAAACACAATAAAAATATGTATGGTGAGATAGGATCACCTTGTCTAAGCCCTTTTCTAGTTTCAAAAGTCTTTCAATTTTCCATATTCCAAAGGACCTTCATTTTGACTGTGGTGATAGCCTTCATTATAGCTCTTATCATTTGGTTTGGAATGTATGCTTTAGCAAGAATATTTTCCACAAAATTTCAGTTAAGGTTGCAATAGGCCTTGGCTAGATTAACCTTTATTACAAAAGTATATGTCTTACTTGTCATGTGGATCATGGTATTCCACATTTCTTAAGCCACAATCATGTTTTCCTGGATGCTTTTACCAGGGATAAAACTAGTTTGGAAGAGAGATATGAGGTTGTCTATACAAATTTTGAGTCTGTTAACAAGCACTTTACTCAAAATTTTGTATATCGTGTTACATAATAAGATGGGACGAAATTGACTGACATTGTCTGGATTCTTCAAATTTAGGGATGAGCAATAAATCAGTGTAATTTATCTCCTCAATAAGTTTAGGAGACTGCCACAGTTGCTTGATGTACTCACAAATGGAGTCTCTTAAGGTAAGTCGTGATCTCTAATAAAAACCAATTGTCAAGTCATTGGGACCTGGAGCTTTCCATGAAGACATTCCAAAAAGAGCCTCTTTTACTTTTGAAGTTTTGTATCTACCAATACCAGGGAAAGTATTTTCAATTTCAAACCAATTATTGACCTTTATATTTATGGTGAATAATTGATCTTATTAAGGGGGAGAAAGACTCACACTTCTTATCATTCTTAAAATGTGTGAACTTCTCGCTAACACTCGTGAGATAATCTGTAACACTTGTATTTATTTGTCCGATAATTTATGACACTTGTATCTATTTGTCCTCGATACCAACTCATATAATTAAAATATAGGCTGAAATTATAGACACATAATATATCATATTATGCTCAAATAAAAATAAATGTCATGATAGTCAATTTTGTAATAATGAAAACTTTAATTAGACATCACATTATATATAGGTTATGGCTCCGAATAAATCAAACATATTGTATATTCTATCTTCTCTATCTGAAAAAGCCTAAGACATGAGAAGTATATGTTGAGAAAAAATCACAAGGAAACTGATGTTTGATGTTCGTCATATATCTTTCTTTCTTTCCATGTACTTCAATCGTCGTTATTATATCAAGATTAAAATATTTTTATAATATTTAATAAATTAATATATCTTAAATCATAAATTTACACGCGCGCATAATTATATATATATATATATATATATATATATATATATATATATATATATATATATATATATATATATATATATATATATATATATATATATATATATATGGGAGCATATCAAGTGAGAGCATTTTATAATGAGAGATGAGAGGAATAAATATCAATCATTGGATTCATCAAGAGAGAGAATGTTAATGCATTAATGTGACTATTAATTTCTCTCTCTTGATGAATTCAATGGTTGATATTTGTTTCTCTCATCTCTCATTTAAAAATGCTCTCACTTGATATGCTCATATATATATATATATATATATATATATATATATATATATATATATATATATATATATATATATATATATATATATATATATATATATATATATATATATATATATATATATATATATATATATATATATATATATATATATATATATATATATATATATATATATATATATATATATATATATATATATATATATATATATATATATATATATATATATATATATATATATATATATATAGGGAGCATATCAAGTGAGAGTATTTTAAAATGAGAGATGAGAGTAATAAATATTAATTAACCATTGGATTCATCAAGAGAGAGAATGTTAATGCATTAATGTGGCAATTAATTTATCTCTCTTGATGAATCCAATGGTTAATATTTATTCCTCTCATCTCTCATTATAAAATGCTCTCACTTGATATCCTCCATATATATATATATATATATATATATATATATATATATATATATATATATATATATATATATATATATATATATATATATATATATATATATATATATATATATATATATATATATATATATATATATATATATATATATATATATAGGGAGCGTATCCGGTGAGAACTGATATTTTTATGAGAAATGAGAACTATTGATATCAGCCATCAGATATAATTAACGTTTAAGATTTATTGATTCCATATTAAGAGCACCTTACTGAATTTTTATCAATTATGATCAATATTTAAAAATTCCATAAATAAATTATCTTTTCAAAAGAATATTTTTATTTCTTTAATTATTAGAGTATTATCAAAATAAGAGAATTTTTCGGAATTATAACACTTAATATTTAAATGTTATCACAATATTTTTTATTTTCACTAAAATTCTAACTCCATTTTAATTTGATCTATAATTTATTTTGAATGAAGTAAATTATTTTATTTATAATATATTATTTTATTCTTCATAATTGATTTTGAATTGTTCATTATTTAACTTTGAATAATACTATGAATATAAAATTTAATTTATACTTAAGAATTCATAAACTTTTATTCTTCACATAATTATAAATATAACTTGTTATTAATTTGTCACTTTTAACTAAAAAACTTAAGAATGTAAATTTATTACTGATATTTTGATTTGGATGATTTAGTTATTTTTAAATTAATTTTTTTTTTGCATGCTATACTATTTTAACCATTTTAAATATTTTTTTAAAAATCTATTATTTATATTTGTATTTGATTAAAAATGTTGAAGAAATATTTTGTTTTTGCAAGTTATTATTGCGGCTATTTTAAATTAAAACACATTATTGATTTACCAGATATATTTTAATTTGATTAAAAGTTTTAAGAATGTAAAATTATTAAATATATATAGATTTGGTTGAATTATTAACTTGCAAGTTTGGTAATTTTTCTTTTAATAAAATTTCAACGATCATCACCATTTAAAATAAATTATACTTGTGTTAAAATTTTAATAATTAAAGCAAGTAAAAACAATTGGAAATAATATATTTTTAAGAAAAATTTAAATACTGAGCATACTAGATAAAAAGACAATAATATACTATTTGTATGGAATTAATAAATCTTAAAAGTGATAAATATGATTAAAATATTATTTATTCAATCATAAGATTAAATTATATTTATCACCGATGTTCTAATCTTATTTGATCAAATATTAGCACATTAGTATAAAAAAATTGTGATAACATTAAAATATTAAGTGTAATAATTCTGAAAAGGACTCTCTTATTTTGATAATATTCTAATAATTAAAGAAGTAGAAATATTCTTTTGAAAAGATAATTTATTTATGGAATTTTTAAATATTGATCATAATTGATAAAAATTCAGTAAGGTGTTCTTAATATGGAATCAATAAATCTTAAACGTTAATTATATCTGATGGCTGATATCAATAGTTCTCATTTCTCATAAAAATATCAGTTCTCACCGGATACGCTCCCTATATATATATATGGGGACGTATCAAATGAGAACTTTGACTATTATGAGAACTGAGAACTTTTAATAATAACCCTACGATTTAAAATCAATGCTTCAGATTTCACTTAAATTTTAAGAGACAATAATTAATAGTTAGATTCTGGTTTAAATACATATCACATAAATGCATATCTGAGGATTGATTTTAAATCGTATGATTATTATTAAAACTTCTCATTCTCATAATAGCCAAAGTTCTCATTTGATACGTCCCATATATATATATATATATATATATATATATATATATATATATATATATATATATATATATATATATATATATATATATATATATATATATATATATATATATATATATATATATATATATATAGGGGACGACTCAAGTGAGAACACTTGGTTATTATGAGAAATGAGAACAATGAATCACGACCATTAAATTTTGATTTTGTTGATTTTAATGAACTGAATTGGTTTCTCTTTCTAGGATCCTTAATATTTATTTTAAATCAAAATCAATCCAGTTCATTAAAATCAACAAAATCAAAATTTAATGGTCGTGATTCATTGTTCTCATTTCTTATAATAACCAAGTGTTCTCACTTGAGTCGTCCCCATATATATATATATATATATATATATATATATATATATATATATATATATATATATATATATATATATATATATATATATATATATATATATATATATATATATATATATATATATCTATATATATATATAGCGAGAATGAGTAAGTTATATGAGAATGTGAGAATGAATCTGAACCATTAGATTTTAAAATAAATGGTGGAGATTATGTGTTATTCTTTTTTTCTCTCATCCTCCATCATTTATTTTAAAATCTAATGGTTTAGATTTATTCTCACATTCTCATAGTATACGTCATCTATAATTATTTATTATGTAAAACATGGTTACATGGTTATATGAACAATCGGATGGGAAAATATTACCTATGAACACTTTACAAAAGTCTCAATATTTATCTATGGGGCTTAAGCTGACTGGTCCAATTCTAGCTAAAAGAATGGGATATCTTAAGTCATTCATATCTTTTCTTAAGGACATTTGGTGTAGTTTCTTTTTTGTTTTCAGAATATGGAGATGCATTTTCGAACGCACCATATTTCGTTTTGTTATAAGTATTTTTGGAAATGCATCTCCGAATTTACTAAATTCACACAAAAAAATTGCGAAAAATGTGTTTTCGAAGATGCATTCCTGAAATACCTCAATATTTGGTGTTGCAATTTTTCGGAGATGCATTTACGAAATAACCCTTAAAAAATTAAAATCAATATGAATCAATTGTATTAACTATATAATTAATTGTATTAATCAAGATATATAATTAAATATATATCATTTTAATCAATATATAATAATAATTTGTAAATAACGATGATCAACATATTAAATATTTAAATCAACACATATAAATTAAAAATTATAATGTTAATAGGAGGATTTTTTAATATATAATTTCATTAATTAACCACATTAATCTAGTATTTTTTATTGATTCAAAGGTTCTTTATTGCACCCTTAATACAAGAGAGTTCAACTTTATTCGAAACACACCAAATATATAATGTTGTAATTATTTAAAAAATAAATACTTTTATAGTTTAAAAAAATTTGTGACAAATAAATTATTATTTTTTTAATCATTTCAAAAATATTATTTTAACTAATATTTAATTAAAATCAAAATTTTATTTAATCTCTTTAATATTCTTTAATGCCAAATTAAAAAACCAAAATTTTATTGATGTATACTTGTTGGATATGTGCCATGGAATAAATTTCTCTTTATTATTATTTATTAATAATAACTCACTTTAATTATATTATAAATTTTATTATAATTAAATATTTTTTTAAAATAAAATTAAAAGAAATTTAAGATATTAATTAATTCGGATATGCGTATCTGAAAATTTCTTAAAATAAAATATTAAAATATTTCGAATATACATATTTAAAACACTTAAAACTAAAAATTGAATACATTCGAATTTGTATATTTAAAAAATATTTTTGAATTTTCATAAAGCATTTTTCACTACTATGTTGGAATGTACTAAGAGATTCCCCAAAAGAATACACTAGAGTTTGTTTGGTCGTCAACATTGAAAAATTTGTCCAGCCAGCTTGCTATCCACGCCAACATGGTTGCGTCAATGTAGAACTGTTTCTAAGGAATGTTAATAATAAATTTGAGACGTTTAAAGTAAATAATATATATCAGAATAAGAAACATATAAATTAAATACTTTTTAACAAAGATAAATTTAATATATTATTATTTAATATATAGAAAATAAAAGTATATATATTTATAAAAAAGTGTATATATATTTAATATATTTATAAAACAATTTTTAATTAAAGGGTCCATTTATTCGAGATAAAAAAGTGATTCAAAATAAAATAATTTGAAGATCATATTTTAAAATTTAAAATTTTCTTTATTTAGATATTTATGTGAAATTAATTTGTATTCTTGCAATAATAGAAATAGTTTTTAATCTTTTATAGGAAGTCGTATTATATATCAAAATCCAGCAAAAGTAAATTTTTATTTAACAAAAAACATTTTTATATTTTGATTATTTTAAGAGTATAAACAAAGATAATCAACTTTTAAAATAAAAATTGGCTTTTGAGCAGTGATTATTTTGTCAAATAAGCTGCAGCAAATTGATTTTAAAAAGGGACTAGAAAACCAGAGGTCTAATTTTATTCACTTTAAAATTTAAATACATCAAAATATAGACAAATTTTCCAAAAGCAAAGTCTCTATTGAGACAGCAAGGCTGCCGGCCCCACATACAACCCATCGAGGTCAGCCACTTTTTTTGAATAAAAAGAAGTTTTGTAACATGCAAACTCAAAAGAGAAAAGGGGTGATCCACTGACAGTGTAAAAATATTTTACACTGTCAACCAATCACCACCCATATATTTAATTAAATCATTTTTTATTAAAAAAAAACTTAATGACATGGCACATTTATGATTTTCTATTGGATGACAGTGTAAAATTATTTTACACTGTCAGTGCACTACCTTTTAACTCAACTCAAAATAATAATAATAATAATAATAATAATAATAATAATAATAATAATAATAATAATAATAATAATAATAATAATAATAATAATAATAATAATAAATAGTCTTTTTGGAAAAAAATCTAAATATTCTACTTTTCCATTTATTTATTCAAATATTATATTTTTCCATTTATTTCTGAGTATTTATTTTTAGAACATTAAAAAACAAAAAAATATCAATTATAAAACTGTCAACTGTTTCGTTGTCTTTTTTCTTCTTTATTTTCATATTATATATATAAAAAAATATTTGTACATAAATATTTGTGTTACCAAATCAAAAAGAGAATAATTATTTAGCGTTATATTTATAAATAGTGTCGCCTATGGCGAGGTCTTTAGACCGTTGTAGAAGAGACGACGATATTTTGAGTATATATTTGTGGCACTTATCGATTCTATTCTTATGATTTTTGTAATAAAATTCTAACTTTTGTGTAAATATGTGCATACTTGTGTTTTTGATTCATTTTTATACCAATTAATAGTTTTTCATTCATTTTATAGGTATTCATGCATCTTTGGAGCATTGAGTAATAAAGACCAAAGACTAAGCTTCAAGAATGCAAATTCTACCAATTCATCAAAGAATAAGGCTCAAAATAAGGATGACCAAAATCATCATTTTGGTTTCCATTCATTCATTATTGGATAGAGCATTGAATAAGCTTTCCAACGCTTCGAACCGGGCGCAATTCGGAGTTACGGTTCTCAACTTATGGCGAAAACAAGATTTCACTTTTGCTGTCATCCGCTAAGCGGATGGGGTCCGCTGAGCGGAGCTCCAGCGGAGCAAATCAGAGGCTGGATGCAATTTTGAGTCCGCTGAGCGAAGGGGGTCTGCTGAGCGGACCTGCGCAGAATTTTCTTTATATTTCTTCATTTGAGACATTTTAGGGTTACGGTTTTGGGAAAGTTTTAGTCCCAACTCCATCATTTTCATTCTTAGATCAAAATTAGCTTAGAAAACAACTCCGGAGGTTGCACACGGATGATCGGGGGTGGATTGAGCGTCGAACGGAGCTGACAAACCGGGAGATTTTCGGTTCATTTCTCTTCTTTTTTGTGTATTTCTCTTTGGTTGAGTTTTGTTTGTATATTTACTTGAATCTTATGTATATTTACCGATTATAATGTTATGTTTAACTTGCTTTACAAATCTGTGTTGATATTATCCTGGATTTTTGCTCTATGCTGGGGATTTGGGGTGCTTTAGAGATAAACTTCTTGAATCCTTATCTAGGATGATAATCTGTTGGTTCTGAACTCTAGAGATAGATTTAGAGCTAGCATTCACTGTGGGTATCTGTACGTAATGCTTTCGTGTTTGAGCGGCGCGCGAGAGATCGCCGACGCGAGAACACAGATGTTCTCGTGACTTCGCGTTAGAGATAACCTTAGTTGTGAGATGATCTCGTTTGTGCTCCAGAGATGGGCGCTTATGTGAGAGATACGTGATAACATAGATGAGTATCGTAGGTTGAGTATAACGGGTTGGTAAGTGTATGTTTGTGAAGAGTGAATATATTTACATTCCTGATAAGTTATTTCTCTTCTAAAAATGTGTTTATTCTTTTCTTGTCTATATCTTTATTTACTTTTTGCTCATTCAAACCCAAGCTCGAAACCGTAGAAACTGTTGAATGGCATCTCTCCATCTCTGTGGACGATAATTCCTGGATCAATATTTCCAAATCTTTTTTTTTGTTGCTTGCCCTATACTGCATTCAACATTGGAGAAAAAGATCATAAAGAAAAAAACTAAAAAGAAAGCTTGGTGGATGACAGTTCATGGTTCATCAGAACAAAGGGGCAGATGATGAAGTCAAATGTGTTGACCGATGAACACTAGAGGAATGGTGAATTATATTGGCCGAAAATGGAACACAATTTATAAAAAATTTGGTTCTTTAAAATAATTATTTTAGTTTTGATAAACACACATAGATAAGGCAGCAGGATTATAGAAAGGAGATGAAGATGAAGAAAGACGTGCAACGTAAATATAACATAAACAAATCAAGAGAGAAAGGACAAAGACAATACATAAAATATTTATACATATTTGACATAACCACTTGACTTACTACTGCCCACAAGAGTTTCATCTTGAATGTTCCATTAAAATCACACTTGAGCTTTTAACAATATTTTTCTATGAATCTTCAACAAAAATAAGATAGAGCTTTTACATTGGTTAAGTTCAAAAACTAACAAATAGAGCTTTTACACAATTTTAGCTCAAAAATCTTTAAACAAAGCTTTTACACCGGTCAAGCTCAAGAGATACTAGCAAGTTTTTGTCAGGTTTAACTTGTAACCTTTAAGTCATTTATAAAATAATTCCATAAGAGAATCACACTCTTGAATGGATAAATTTAATCACAACATTGATTGCAACACAACTCTCACAAGGACTTTTCATTTTTATGGCAATTATTGTGAAAAATAAATTTTTATAACAAATAGAGTAGAATAAACATTAGAGAGATTTTTATACAAAAATTCATGCACAATAAAATGAGGTAAAATCTCTTTATATATATATATATATATATATATATATATATATATATATATATATATATATATATATATATATATATATATATATAAAATCGGCTCAAAAAAGGAAATGATTCATGGGCCAATTAATTGATTTATTATATTAGCCCTAACTGGAAATCGATTAAAAGCTTTCAAAATACGGCAACCTTAACCCAAAAAAGAAAATCCTAAAACGACTACATGGATCAATCTATTAAAAGCTTTCCTATTCGATTAAGGGGGTTTTCATCTTGCTATAATCAATTGGACCAAGTCCTTAATCGATTAGGCAATGTGTAAGCTTTCCTAAATGATTATAGAACACTTCTTAATCAATTACATACAAGCCTTGATATGTTTTTAAGTTTTATGAAGTCTGAGAGGGCTTGAAAATGATTTTGTGTTTGTGTGTGATTACCTCAGTATTTTAAGACTTAACCTTGATCTTTTTCATTTTAAATGGCCACTTTAAAACGTTAAGCGCATGAATATGTGAATTTTCACATTATATCCCTTTCATACTTCAAGACCATCTATTTCATTCAACAACTTGATTAACACTTCAACTACATTATTGATTTGAGTGAGTGATGGAAATTAATTCTTGATCAGGTGTTATCATAAAAAACTTTATCCGACAATTGATATCAACTCCCCTAGTCACTGAGTTCTCACATTTTAAAGTTGTTTGACTTATGGAGTTGCAATCTTTAAAGTTGTTTTTTCAAATGTCATCATCAAAACCAACTGACGGTTATACCTGCAAGCACATAGATCCATAAAGTCAATTCATGTCTTCTTGGTTGAATTGCTTTATCTCACTTGGACAAGAAATAAAAAAAGGTCAAGAAATACAAAGAAAAAAACTATAAAGATGAAGTGGTTGTTGCAGGTTGTTGGTACCACTATTTTCACCTTTGTGCAGGGGCGGCTGCATGGCCCAGCTAACCCGGGTATGCGCTCGGACTCAACCCCTATTTTCTCTGTACCCCCAACCTAATAACTGATTTTTAGACAAAACCATAGACAAAATTAGTAAAAATAAGGTGTGAAAATTAAAACGGATGACTATTTATATATTATGTCACATGTAACTTGCAGTTAAACTTTTTGTCTAGACTGCCTAAAATTTCTAGCTTCGCCACTGCCTTCGTGGTGCGATGAAGGAAAATTAATGATTGAAAGCTAAACGACTTGTTGAGATCTTTGATAAGTATGAAACAATTTTAATTACATTATATTCTAGAAGAAAGTTCGTAATAATTGGACAAGATTTAAAAGGAGAGCCTGAAAGAGATAATAATTATAAGAAGTATATGATAAAGAATTAACACCCTATTAAAAAAAATACGCCATATAATATTAGATATCTCATTTGATAATTACAAAAGTACTATCTAATTGTAAGAGCATATGTTCGAACTTAGATCTGAATCCTTTTTTCAACAATTTCTTCATATTTATGGTCCTCCTACAATCTCCACCGTTCATTTTTATTGAAAACAATATTTTTATTTTTACTATTTAATCAAAATTCATTAACCATTATATTAGAGCCATCGTAGATAGTAGAATGCATTAATAAAGAGAGGATCCATGCTCTTTGAACTCATAACACTTTCTTTATAAAGATAAAATATTAACCACTAAACTATTATATTAAAAAAATTACACTACTCCCTACTCCCTCTTGTTTGTATATATATATATATATATATATATATATATATATATATATATATGACCGGAGGTAGTATTTACCAACCATCCCAAAAGAGAAGGTTCTGGAAATCGTCTACACGTAAAATATCTTAGTACACGCGTTGGCGCAGTATTCGTCCTATTATAACTTCCATTCCTTGGTCCCCACTCCAACGCATAATTTCCATTAGTAACTTGATTAATGCTTAATTAGTCAATCCCTAGCGTGATTACTGCTAACACTAATATTGCATTCTCCTCGAGTAGCTTCTGCCCAATAAAAGAGAACTTTCAAAATTGTTACTAATTCATTTTATTTTTACCTTTCAAAACTGTCGATTAAACTCTTAAAGTAATACATTTTTTAATAATTATTTTTATTTTATATTCCCAAAAAATCATGTCAAATATTCTCAATGGAACCGCAAATATATAAACAGCTCATGTGTGCGCGAGAGAAGTATACGCGCGACTTGGCGCGTGATCCCAATATTGCAAAAACGATACATGTGATATCTGAATCTGTTGAGGAGACACAACAGAACTTCATCCAGCTGGCATCTACCCTATCGCCAGTCTGTAATTCGGGCAGCTACCCGACCTGCCCGTAACTTCCCTCTCTCCTTCTATATAAACCTTCCCTTTCCCATCACACTTCTTCATTTCAGTTTTCAAGTCCTTCAAATCAAAACCCTAGAGAAAGAAAAATCAAAACCTTAACAAAACCACCAATGGCTTCCACCAAAATCACCGTTCTCGCAACATTGGCGACACTCGGCGCCATCATTTCCGCCGCCGCCGCTGCCGAGGCTCCAGCTCCCAGTCCCGCATCACCAGCAACCGCGATTTCACCATCGATCGTTGCAGGTGTTGTTGCCGCTGTTGTTGCTTTTGCTTTTGGATCTGCTCACCGGATCTGAGCGTATTATACTATATTGCGGATGAATTTACTTTTACTGGTGTGGTTTTTTAGTAGAGTATGAGATTTGACTAGACTAGTAGTATATAAAACTCTCTATCTCTCGTTTTTTCTTTCGTGTAGAGATTACAGATGTTGATTTCTGGATCTTGTTGCTTATTTTTTTTCTATATGATTTGAGGAGTATTATGGTTGTTATCATTGTTTCTGGTACATAATAATGGAGTTCTTCTATATTTAAGCTCGTTCTTGTTGATTTAGTTTTATTTAGCTTCGTTTTACCTTTTTATGCATATGATTTTTCTCGATTCATTTCTGAATGTCGCTTAAATGTTTGTAGCGATTGATTTTCACTTATGGAGCGAATTCTGTAGAGAGAATGCTTCGATTTTATTAATCAATTTTCATTCTGTTCATTGTAGAAATGAAATCGAACTATTGGAAGTTCGGTTTTCACCTAAACCGACTTGCGTCTTAGTTTAAAAGTGTCCTCTAATGGAGTAATATTAATAGTAGATACAGCGAGTATGAATTTCGTTAACCTAATGAACGTTGCTGTTTAATGTGAAATTTCTATATTTTCAATAATAGCTTAACTAGTTATAGTTAAGAATAAACTAATACGATAGTACAAGTTTAACTTTGCACCTATGTGAAATATTTAGTTGGTTTTGGTGTGAAAGTAATATTTAATGGTTGTTATTAATTTGCAAATGGATGACGCTATTCACACACAAACCAGGCCTCTTTTTCTATTTGTCCTATTGAAAGTGCTTTGAAATATTGCCTCACCACTTTTTTATTTGGGTAAATTGTGTGCGCACCCCTTTCTCACCGAAAGGTTATCAATTTAGGTAATCTTGAATGAGCTTCTCTGTACTCCTACAATTTGGGTGTATCTCAATTTCACATAATTTACTTGGCATTTCAGAATTTTAGAATAAAGTTTTCAAAAACATAACATTTTTATCTAATTAAATAATCTTATATGTATTTTTTTTTAAAGTCTGAAAAAGTAGTATGATCTAATAATTTCTATGTTCAATAAAAAAAAGGACAAACACTACTTAAGTTTACATGTATTTTTACGTTTTATTTAAAATTAAAATAATATTTCGACGCTTTCATTTTAAAAATGTTTTTTCTTTAGTGCCAAATGTACATTAAGACTGCTATTTATTTAACTTTATCTTTGACAAAAAGAAAAATATTAAATTCCGCAAAAATAATCTACTATTTTCTAATTAAAATACCAAAATACAGGTGGTTTAAAGTGGTTTATAGTTGTTCATAAGAAAATGATTTGATCAGTAATCAGTTGATAATATTCTTATTAATTATATTTAATAAAATATTTAAATAAAATGAAAGTTAATAAATATGAGGATAGTAATGAAAAATAATAATAAATATTATAAAAGAATAATTATTTTGAGACAGAAAAAAGTATAAACGTGACACTTTTATGAGATAGATGAAATATAAATATTTATTTAATTTTTTAATTAATTAATTTATTTGATTTTTTTGAAGTTTAAAATATATGTGTTAATTGGATTGACTTGTTTTATTGAAGTTAATTCAATAGAATAGACTTCTAAAAAATTTAATGAAGACGTCAATTTACTTGACTTTTGAATGTTATGTAGTATTTTTTTTTTTTTGAAATATGAGTATTTTAAAATTTAATGAATAAATATGACTATTTTGATATTTTAGTTAAAAAATATGATTATTTTAAAGAAAAAATTTACATTAAGACTACTATTTATTTAACTTTACCTTTAACAAAAGTAAAATATCAAATTCCTTAACAAACAAGTTCTAAGCCGTAAAGAATTGGGCAACAAGGACAGGCGTGGTGTCATTTCCAATGTAAGCCTAACGCTTGAAACAACACAAAAGATAAAGAATTACCCCACTTCCATAATTTGGCTTTCGTTTTGTCTAGTAAAAACAATTCTCCATAGACAGGTGTTCCACATAGAATCATTGAAAATAAAATAAAATAATGGTATTTTCAAAAGTATTATTCATAGGCATTTGATTCATATAAACAAAAAAATTAGTTTTTTTAAATATATGGGTATCCAACCAGTCAGATCTACTAATTTATATAGAGGATTTTTACTCTGCGTAGCTCTTAAGAATTTGAGATTTTACTATCGAACTCGAGATTTTAAGGAGAACAAACTCTTGGGACCCAAGCTTCCTTCCGTTGGGCTAATCCTCACAGGTTCCAAAAAATCAGTTGAAAAATAAGTTTTAGATTAATTGAAATTTTTTAAAATAAAGTTCTTGTTTTATGATTTAATTGTTTGAACATGAGTATATTTTATTTAAAATTCAAGATTTGAAATCAGATTTTGTCATATTTTCTCCCAATTAATTTAAAAAAAATAATATAATGAAGATTTATGGTGAACCGAAACTTCATTACACCGTGGTGTGTGTGGTAGTAGAAAACAAGAGATGAAGGCCACATTATATACGAATATATTCTTTAATTTTTTTATGCTTCGTTGTATAAATAAGCAATCATGCGTAGCCACTAACCACTCTTTCAAAAGCGAATCACTTTAATGAGTTGTTCAACTACAAAAGAATGTTACTATAAGATTTTAAAAGTAGTTTCTTTTGGTTCCAATCACTTTTGCAAAAGTGGCTTCTTTATAAAATTCATTTCATTTCTTCTCTTTGAAGTTTCATGTGCCTAACAATTTGAAATCTTAGGTATCGCTTCCAATCGGTCAGCTAGCCACTCAAATAGTTCCTACCTGCCCAACGGAACAAATAGTGATCAAGGAACAAATAGTGATCAAATTGGTTGAAAGACAATTACTCCCGATTAACCCTAGACGGGCTTCGAAATACTCGACTCCGAACATATTTTTTATTTAAAAAATTAAAATAAAAACTCAATAATATTTAGTATAAATAAAATTAAAAATTATATTATTTTAAACATAATACATTTTTAAATATTATATTATCTCTTATAAAACCACGAAAATATGGTCTCTAATTTTAAGGCCAAAGTCCTATAATTTTTCGGGCATGGCGGGTCAGCCCATATGATCTAACCCATTTTGACAGCTCTTGTTTAAGACGAGTTATCCTAGAAGTGGGCGAAGTGTTTGAGGAAGGGGCGTCAAGTCTAGTAAATGAGCCATCGACCTAAAATACAAGCAATCAAGAAGGCATTGTGGCCGAGACGCTACATCACTTTCCTCCCACGTCGCTCCTTTACAAATATTAATACACAATTCCTCAAGCACGATGGCTTGAAAAGGACAAAGTGGTTTAATTTTACTTTCCTTTGTCGGTATCGTCTAGATGGATCCTTAAGTGGAGCAACTCAGATGAGATTCAAGTTGAGTGCCTCTGGCAAGAATTTAAGCGAGTCCGTATGAAAAAACTTTAAGTGAGTCGCTATGACGAGACTTTAGTTGAGTCCCTCATGCGAGATTTTAAGTAAGACCTCTGGCAAAACTTTAGTTACATGGTTTGTATAAGAGACGTTTCATATAAGCAATATTTATATTTTCTTTGGGGGCGACAAGAATCATTTTTAATGCAATTCAATATTATTATTGTCTTCTAAGGGCGACAAAGATCTTCCTACGAAATTCCAACATTTATATTTCCTTTTTAAGGCGACAAGTATTTAAGCCGATTGTAGAGCCGAAAAAACCTGCTGCAAATAATAAGTAAAGGGTTTTCAAAAGAGATTCATTCACTGATAGGAAACTAGCCTTTTTAACAAACAATTCTATAATAATATCTTAAGTTTATTAAGTTCCAAGTTCTAGGAATAAGTCGTCCATCTAACTCCTTGAGATTGTAAGCTCTAAGGGGAAGCTTCTACTATTTGTGATATGGCCCTTCCCAATTGGGATGTAGTTTTCCTTGTTGGGTGGGCACAACGACTTATCTCAATACCAGGTCGCCTTCTCGCATTTTCCTTCGTACTATTTTAGAGTTGTACCTCTTAGGCGCCCTTTGCTTGACGAATAACTCATGGATGTGGGCAACATATCTTATTTCACCAAATAGTAACCCTTCCTAAGAAGCTTGTGGTCCCTATAAATATCTCAACTTTCAGTTTTAGTCCCTCTAAAATTTTTCTTCAAAGAATGGTCCTCCTAAAATTTTTCGTCTCTAATTTTGGTCCCTGCCGTCTATTTGCTCTAACGGAAGCTGACGTGGCACGCCATGTGATACGCCACGTCACTTAAATGTAAAAGTAAAAAAATACTTAGATTGAGGGGGTTACAACCCCCCTAAATCCCTACATTCTCTCTTGCATTTCATCAAACACCTTATGAGCATTCTTAGTTCTGAGTGTTATCATTGTTTCTGAACTCAACAAAGTTCAGCCTCGGAGAAAGAAGAACCAAAGGCTCAAATAGAGAAAACCAAGAACGCTTCCAAACCACTAATCCCTTCTTCTCATCCAACCTACTCGGAGGTTTGATTTGATTTCTATTTAATCATTTATAATTCTTACATTTTGTGTTACGACTTGTAGTTTCTATTGAATCTGAACAACTTCTGCAGACTTTCCACAGTGATTAGCAATTGTTAATATGGAGATAAGAATATTAGGATGAAGAATAGAATGTGATAATCCTTTGCTATTTTTCAAATTTTCTTGTGAAGCAGCCATGAATGCTTTGAAGCTGCTGTAAATAGATATCTCCTAGCTAGTATATTAAGAGAACAAAAAACAAAAATAGTTAGCTCATAGTTACTACTATATTGCTGTTTTTTTTATTTATTTTTTACTTTTTTGGATAATGTGTTTGTTGGCCATTATTTGGATAATGTGTTTGCTTGTTCTAAACTTTGATTAGTTTCTGCTAGCCGCTATAAGAAAGATTTGTCATTAGGATAAGCAGTTACTTATTAAGTATAAAAGCCATCCAAAATGGTAATAAAAATCAAAAGTATGAACATTTATAAAATTTCAAAGCTAAACAAACCACACAGTCATTATTGTTTATCATGGCTTTGCTCTAGCAATTTGGATTATCATGGTAAATTAAACTTTATCATGACATGGATGACTTTAACTTGTGAACCCTCCATAATATATTAATATTTAATACATATATTAATATTTAATACTCTTATTCAAGCATCAAATGGAAATTTTAGTGACATTGCAGACACAAAACAGGAGGTTGATTTTGCGTGTTTTAATTGCAGACTCATTAAAGCTCTTTTTCATTGAGCATATTCAATTTTCATAAGTCATGATTCTGATTTTATATGTACTTGAAAGCATGTTTATGTATTGTGTTTTTTCAAAAATATGATGCAAGTGTGTAGATGAATTCAATGGCTTAAATTTTAGAAGACATGTCTACTTAGTGTGCAAATGAAGTGAAATACTAAAAAGAATCATTTGATGAAAATATTGAGATTGGGGAAATTTTCTATTTGGCTGAGAATTGGTGCTTTTAAATTATTGTTTTAAAGTTATTTACAGGGGGTTTAAAACCCCCGCAATCTGTCTTTTTTTTTTTTTGTTTTGACTTTATCTGACGTGGCGTCATACGTGGCGTGCCACGTAAGTCTCCGTTAGTGCAATCTAACGAGAGGGACCAAAAATCGTGACGGAAAATTTTTGGAGGACCAAAGTTCAACGGAAATTTTTGTAAGGACTAAAATTGAAGGGTGCCTTATTTATAAGGACTAGAAACTTATTTAACCCTAAATAATATTAGTGGATCCAAATGATGCATGTAATGATCCTTAACTAGTGCCCCATATCTTTAATAATTTAGAGTTATAAGCATAGATGTACTTTGACTTTTTTTTTATAAGAGTTTAATTTATATGCACTGACAGTGTAAAATAATTTTACACTGTCATCCAATAGAAAACTAACAAAGTGCCTTGTCATTAAAAGAATTTTTAATTTAAAGTGTGATTTATTCGGATACAAGGTTGTGATTGGTTGACAATGTAAAATAATTTTACATTGTCAGTGTATGAACCTTTTTCTCTTTTTATAATACTAAAACATCATATTTATGAAGCAGAGAACTAATTATAATGAATTAAGAGCAATTGGACAAATGATTTAAACATCATATCATCTAACTTTAATTAACACATTAAAAATATAACTAACTCATTTATATTTTGTCAGTCTAACACTACGATTTTTATTCAATGTGAGATTTATCCTTAATATATTAAAACAAAATACAGATTTAGGCGCCAAAGTTTGAATAAAATCCCGCCTAAAGAATTTTTAATCATATTATTTTCTTTTTTTTCCAACAAATGTTATTTAATATATTAATTCACATTTAATATTAATTAATCAAACTCATTACTCCACCACTAATTTCTATGTACCTCAACTATTCAATCAACAAAAATTCTAATTTTTTTTCTTAAATGTACAATATCTATCAATAATTTGTTTCGTGCATCGCACGGGTTGAAAGTACTAGTTAGGATAATAGGACGATACTTAAACTACTCACAAGCTCCATTCAATGTCCCTTCGTTACATCACATTGAAATAACTTTATTTGTTGTTGATAGTAACATTGAAATAACTTTATATGTAAACATTGAAATATTGAGAATATTAGGGGTATTATTTGATGCTACACCTTGTCATTTATTCTCTAGGAATCCGCCGAATATTTTGTTTTGGTGAATAAATCCATCGAATATGTTATTTATTGTGATCACCTATACAAGACAACATTCGAAATGCTACAAGCCCAAATAGCATGACCTTCTTGTTTGCCGGTTTTCCACGTTATTTTGCTTGTTGTTGACATGTGATTCTTCACGTTCTTTGCTTTTATGTTTATCACATTACAATCATTATGATTTGTAACAAGATGATTTTATGATATCATTTTACTACTCCTTCCGTCCTCCGTCCCACAATGAGTAATTTGTTTGGAATAAAATGGTGTCAAAAAATGAATGACTCATTTCAATTTTCAATACATTTTTTTTTTCAATTTTACCCTCTAATTAATAAAAGTTTCATCATTTCCAAAACATAATAAGGGTAGTATAGTAAAAATACGATTATCTCTCTTATTTTTAACCACTTTTCTTAATATGTGTGAAATGGTGAGCTGGGTCACTCATTATGACGGAGGGAGTATATAATTTCTGCCAAGCAGCAAGGTGTTACTTTGGGGATGGATATATTAGACTCGTTTTTCCCCTCTTATTTATAGTCACTTATTTATTAGATTAGAGACAAATGTAAGCTTCTTCATGCCTATATTATGAGATCATTATTAACGAGACAAATTTAAAATTAGGTCTCAAATTGAATATTCATTTGATTAGATCTTTTAGCCTTCATATGATGTAGTAAACTTCGTGAGAATTTGTTCCAGGCGGATATTCGTAGGCCGATGTTGGGATAAAGTTGTCTGGAGGGACTGTTAGTAAACACGAAGGCTTTATCAAGGGGTTGTTCATGAGGAGAACTTCCAGTACTATTGAATTAATGCAGCTTCTACCATAACTAAGAGATCCTCAAAGTGAGCTACTTATACTTCGATCCTACATGGGTAATTCCAATTTTTTTTTTTTTGCGTAAGAACGTGCCAACCTAATCATATGGAGGAAGCAACTATTTGGTTTGATAAAAAGTTACAAAGGGCCTATCAAAACATCGTGGTTTATAGAAGTCCTTTCTTCGAGGACATTCAATGGAGGGTAACTTCTTTATCCGTTAGAGTTGGGAGTTTGAATTTTACTCGGCAGTATGGCTACCTAATATGCTTTTGTGGCTTCTAGGGTCCAGTCTTGGGTGTTACAGGAACATATTTTTAGAGACTGTGGAATATATGGTATGAACTTAGATTTCGACATAGATTTGGATGGTCTTAATGATGCGATTCCAGATTTTGACCTTAACAATTTTACTAGCAAGGACATCTTTCCTCCTAGCTAAAGCACATCATGTTTTGGCGAGTGCCCTTTTTAGTAAAATTAATAAAGAAAATGAAGTAAAGTTTGACATGACCATAAGACAAAAAACAATTTTTGGTTCTTTGCAAGCCGCATGTGCTCAAGACTTTCTCCTTGCTATTCTTATTGATGGGTTAGGCCAACATATGCCACTGGTGGAGTACCGATCCTTATTATTCATTTATTTCCTATTGACGAGGTTTATCCTATTTTCGAAAGGCTTGTTTGTATTCATTTGAGAAACACACGATTCTTTTTAGGGAGCTTCTAGACTTCAAATTCCGACATGAACTTGTTAGAGATGTCCTATTTGATATATGTCGGTGGACCGAAGTATCTGTGAAGAAAGAGACACATGTGAATTTTTTAACTGACCCATATGATGGAAGATCGACACTTAAGTTAACAAATGTTCTGGTGTATAAGTGGTGGATCGGAGGGAAACATGCTTGTGTGAACTTAACTGGAGTTTCTCTACTCGTGGGACTAAGGATGAGTGTTTTAGTGTGGGACAAACATCTCTCAAAGTTGTTTCAAGTAAAGTTGTCAAATATGAAAAAGCGTGTTCCGACAATCAAATAATATAAAAATATTTTAATTAATAATATATTTTTTTTGTTTATTTTATTTAAAAGAAAAAAAAATAGTAAATAAAATTCACGGGTGTGAGATGCTAGTCAATGCGGGTGCAGATTAAATCCTCCAATATTTTCTTTGGCCCAATTGAAAGCCCAATAAAGTTTTTACAAGCTTCTCTCGTTCTCCATCTTCTTCTCACCCACCACTCTTTTTGCCGTCAGTTGATTATAACGTTTTTTTCTTCTCACCGATTTAGGTTTCTGAACAAAACGCAACATGCAGGTATTTCCAATATCCTCAAAACTTTCTTGATTTCAGTTCCCTTTCTTCTTGATTTCAGTTTTTTATATATTTCTTGTGAAATCATCATTCATGCTAACAAATTTGTGATTGCAGGCGAGCGATAGGTTTAACATCAACTCCCAGCTTGAGCATCTTCAAGCTAAATACGTTGGAACTGGCCATGCTGATATGAACAGATTGTAGGGTTTGGGTTTTCTCTCTTTTTTTTTTTTTTTGTTATTCCTTCAAATTTAGTTTTGTTCTTTTTTTTTTTTTTTGTTGATTTGTTTAAACTTGTGCAGTGAATGGGCAGTGAACATTCAGCGTGATAGCTATGCTTCATATATTGGGCATTACCCTTTGCTTTCCTACTTTTCTATTGCTGAAAATGAATCTATTGGTAGACAACGCTACACTTTTATGCAGGTAATTGTTTCTAACTCATCTTATTAACTTTTTCTTCTATTTGCCTTGTTGATTGATTCCGTTGGTAAAATTCATGAATTGAAAGATAACTATTCAAGTCCTTAGAATCAGTAAACATTGAAAGACACTGGGTTTTGGAATAGTTGAGGTTTGTTGACAGTCTGATTAAACCTTTCTGTAGTAGCATATTGATGCAGAGAGGTCAGTGGTGTTGGGGACTTTGTGAGATTGAAATTGAGCACTGCTAGGTTTAGGTATTGGACATTACATGTGAGGTGTCATTATCGTTGCGCATAAATGAAAAATGTATTGAAAGATTCACCTTTCCACCCCGTTGTTTAGTGAAATGTTATCAATCTCGAATGGCGGCGCGGTGTGACAATCCCCAAAAAGAGAATGAAGCGGCTGATATTTTAGTGACGCGGACACTAATACAATTAATACTAATTACTAATGAACATGTAATTGTTGAAAACTAAAATAAGTTAATCAAAGTTCATGAAGTATTCATATTTAAAAATAAAAACCATAAGTCTTAAGCAAAACATACTTCCAAATGCCAATACAATAACTTTGCTACCCTTAAAAATTTAATATCATATACGGCTTATGCGGCCGGAGTGTCCACATCAGAAGGGCATCGTTCCAATCCCATTATCTCTTTCGTTCCAATCAAGTCACCCACCTGACACGTTCTTTTTTTGGTTTTGCTGTTCCATGCCGAGATAACAACCAGAACGTCTGAGTTTAATAACCTAAGTTTAGGGGAAAAGTGACCACTGTAAAGTCGTCATTATTGTGAGTAATTAGGGAAGCAAAGAGATTATTGAGTCAGATTAGGTTAGTATGGAGGGAAACTCAACACAATTGGAAGGGTTTGATCATCGGTGTACAACCCTGGTCACTTTTGAAACATATCTTGTCATCAACCTACTATAGCAAGTCAATTCAGTGGTGTACTGGTATAGCACATGTTATATGATCTATCCTAAAAGTCGACTTTTTGTGCTGTTTAGATATTTCACTCTGAGGAGTGGCTAGATGGTTAGTATTTCATGTCAAAACATTGATGCTGAAGATATCAGACTGTGAATATGCAGGATAATTTTGTAGCTGAAGAATTTTCTTTAGTGAGATAAGTAACCTGGTTAGGTTAAGATCGCTTGTTTGACATAATATTTAGCAACAAAGATATTAAATGGATTCCCATACACATCAACTTGTAGATGGCTGATTTGTTCATACATGCTAAATACCTGTGTTGTGTCAGTAGTGCTGCTATAGCTGGCGATAGCTAAATACAGTGTTTAAAAACTCGAGAGTTTACACGGAAACGATAGAGAATTGAAAAATCGTAACTCGAGAATCGTAACACGGAACGTAAGATTCTACTATTGATTAAAAATATATTTATATATGCATAATTTTATACACGTGTCTAAAAATAATCATATATATATAAAGGAAACACGTTCCAAAAAAATATTAAATTCACCATCATATCCATAAATTCATAACAAAAAAAAAAAAACTTAATTCATATTGAAAACAATCTTTATAAAAAATTATAAATAATTATAGTGAATAATAAATAATTATTATTCATTTTAATAGTAATACAATAGTGAATAATAATAATTATTATAGTGAATTAATGATTCTTTGTAATAAAACTCCTGATTATAAGAAATAATATTTATTTATAGGAAAGAATGGATTAGTCAAAAAACGAACAGAAAAAAAATAATAGCAATAATGACATAGATTTTACGTGGAATAAAAGAGTTTTAATGGGTGGAATTGGAACAGTTTGTTGAGAACAGAAAGAATTAATACATTGTTTAGCGAATCTCTTCATATTCTTAATTAAAATATCTACTAAACCCGACCCGGATCCATATTCATTTAAAAAATTAGGGTTTTTTTAAAAAACCCAAAAAAGGGGCGGCCAAATCTTTTTAGCGCTGAACGATTTTGCTGCACAACTCGTACGAGTTCTCCGAGTTTGGGGATTCCGATTCCAACAGAGTCTCAGCACGACGGCATGGATTTGGAACGTAGAATCGTACGATTTTACGTCTTGACTCTCGTTTTTGCATACACTGGCTAAATAGCAGAGAGAATTTGGAGTCTGGTATGATGCTAAAGTCTGTAGTGGTGCATTCTTCTGTACTGCAATTTGTTGCCGCAAACTGGCGATGAGAAGGATGTTAGTACCCAAACACCGGTCGGTTATTTTGAGATAGTAGGCTTAGATAGTTAGAGAGACAGACCCTAGTTTACAGGTAATGTGAGACAATGAGAGGGGGATCATCAAACATTTTGAGAGAGAATTGGGGC
The DNA here is from genome assembly GCF_029867415.1 of Vicia villosa. Taxonomy (NCBI): domain Eukaryota; kingdom Viridiplantae; phylum Streptophyta; class Magnoliopsida; order Fabales; family Fabaceae; genus Vicia; species Vicia villosa. The sequence goes on along the minus strand of NC_081183.1, from coordinate 187,978,859 downwards.
CTTTGGGTTGGAAAGTTTGCCGACCTTCAAAATTCTTCAGCTTTCTACCCTTGTAATTGAGTTATATCCCAATTTCTTACTCGTAGAATACCAGATTGCTACCAGTGGGGAAAGGAAATAGTGGCCTATTTGAGAGTTTAAGATGGGAACGTCGGGCATTTGAGAGTTTCCAGGGGATGAGAGTTGTCATGATAAGATATTCTTGATTTTTTAAACTAATTTTAGTTTTTGTGTTTGTGACTTAATAAGTTGTGAGTTATGAGTTTGTAAGACTTTACTATTGATTTCCTTATGCATATGAATGTAAATTTACATAAGTATGTCAAGTGTGATTTGCGTATGCTATAGTAGATGCATATATGAGTTTTGTATAATCTTACCATCGCACGATTTTACTTCCCCCTTTCCAATTTTGCATAAAATCTTGATTTTAACTACCTTAAAAGCTTTTCATCAAGTAAGTTTCTTAACATTATTAAATCCATGTATGGATTAAAGTGGCGACATCTCAATATTTGAGGAATTAATTTGGTAACAAATATTTGGAGGATTAATGCAATGACACCCTAATCATTGGAGGACCAAAAGTGTATAATAAATTCTGTTTTGAAATGACAAATTTTTGTTGTTATTTTTGGTTAGTAGGAGGAGTTGAATGTTTGACATCCTTACTCCAACCCACTATGTATCTCCCCAAATCATCTTATAACTCTTGTGTTTATTACATTATTCGATGGATTGAAATATGAATAAACGTTCTCGATACATTTTTATCTAACCTAGCACTTTAGATTCATATTTGACAAATTCTACCTTTTGTGCAGAAAATGCTCCTGCCTTGCGGTCTGCCTCCCGAAAGAGAAGAAGACTAGAATTATCATTAGTCTGCCTCCCGAAAGAGAAGAAGACTATAATTATGGTTGGGATTACAAAAGGATCATCATGGCATGGGAGAATTTAAAGGCTTTTGGCTGTTTGTGGTACTATATAATCTAATTGAAGAAACAGAAGTTGTGTTTGTTTAGAGATTGATCAATCATTTTTCTTCAATCTTCACTTTGTAGTTGGTTAAGTTTGGCTGTTATTATGGTATGGAGGCTCTGGTACAATATGTCTATAATTTGAACCTTCTTGTTTATTAAATGATCTTTTGTATTCCACCTGTGGATGAAGGCATTTATCAACTTTAGCATTTGCTCGAAACATTAAACCATGCATTCCTGACCTCTCATTGTATCTTCTAACAGCCAAACCAAACCAAACCAAATCATCAATTAGTAGAGTCATGTGGTTCAAAATTGTCTCAACCAAATTATTAAAGATCAACCTGAGATATAAACCGTGTATAAATCAGGAATATTTGGTCGTTTTTTTCTTCAAAAGGATTAGAAAAATGAGTTATTGTAAAGGATTACCACCACACCAACTTAATCAAAACCATGAGTGAACAAAATATGAAGTATTGAATTCATTCTCAGCCAAACATCAATCATCATCTCAAGCCTTCAATAAATTTTATGCAATCACCAACGAGTTTTTTTTATACCTATAAATGGAACAAGGAATACTATCTCATGGTGGGAATTGGATCCTTTGCTGCCTAGCAAAAGAGAGCAGAGCAGTAGAGAGGGCAGCAGGCGATCCAAATTCAAAAAAAAACTAGACAAAGCTCTATTAATTAAACCTCTTACTCGACTCTTAAAAGAGAGCAGAGCAGTAGAGAGAGGGCAGCAGGCGATCCAGATCCAAAATAAAACTAGACAAAGCTCTATTAATTAAACCTCTTACTCGACTCTTTTTAGATCCTCTGTAGAATGAGTATCTTCTTGTCCACTTACTTTTAGGTCTTATTTTCTGGAAAAAAAAATTGGAACAAAATACTTTAGTTTTTTTTTTCTTTCAATTTTTTCTAGAAAATATTATCTAGAAATACTTTTTAACTAAAAAATTATTGTTTTAAAGATATTTTTACAAAAATCAGAATAAAAAACTTTGAAAGGAAAAAGTTAGGACCTTAAAATCCTACTTTAATTTTGGAGGCCTTAGTTTAAGGAATTTATTTATTTTGGGATTCATTTTATTTTTAAAATTTTAGACCCTTAAAAAATTATATCTTAAATTTTAAAAGCCCTGAAAATTTACACTCTAGCTATAATACTTTACAATTTAGAAAGTTTTAGTTACTTAAATCATCATTATCCACAACACAAGTTATGTGTTTTTCTCCACTCTTGAATAATTCAAAGTTTTTCACCCACCATATGTTGTATTTCTCAACCATTTCTTTGTGACAGAGAAAGGATTTTTGAAGTCCTTAAAAACCGATTCCTCCTCTCCTTTCGCAATGTTTTTTTTTTTTTTAATTGAGTTTTTGCTTGGTTGACATTAAATGATTTATTAATTATTAATTTTAAGTTTTTTTAAGTGTGAATTTTCGGATTAAATATGTTTGTGATTTTTCTGAATATATCGCATTTTACTTTTATTTTTTCATAATTTTTTTTTTAAGAATGTTTCTCTTAAAAATTTGCGTCTATACTTTTGGTCGCTCATGCTAAAACCATTGTTAATTCAATCACGAAGTAGTAAATTGTCGTTAATTTTGTCATTAAATTTTAAAAATCATTGCTAAGTTGCAGGAGAGATAAAAAGTGTTGATGAAAAATTTTAGAACGACTATTCTTTAAAAAAATTTGTTTAAGGGATTAAAAGTAAAATATGAGATATTTAAGAGGACAACAAACATATTTAACTCATTTTCTTTGACGAGAAAATCATATCTAATCACTTTTTAGATAGATATTAATTTTTAAATTCTATTTATTACCTATTAATAAATAACGGTTAATAATAATTCTTTTAGTTTGATAATTTATTGGTTAAAATTTCACACTCTAAATAAATAGAATAATGATGCAAATTTAAATTTTTATCTACGACTTGAACTGACTTAAAAGGACTGAATCATTCCTTGTTTGCTATTAAATCTATACTAAACATTTTTTTTAAAAGTGGCACAATCTTGTTTCTTTTAAAAACCAGAAATATCTTTTGGAAGAATTATTTTTAATATGTTTACAATATAAAATTATCTTTATAGATACTTAAATTCTTTAAAAATGCAATTTATGTTATATCATTGTTTATATTCTTATGCACTAATAGTATATGGTGGTTGAACCATAAACGATAGATGAAGGGGAATCTGTCTAGTTAGGGCCACATTGAGTGCTTCCAATGCACTACTGCAGGTGAATTTACAAAGTTAGTATTCCAACGCTTAAGTTAATGAACAACTAAAGAGACGTGATAATATGCGCAAGAGTGAAATCATATATGTGAACAATACGTGATAGAATTTATATATGAATGACGGTTCGAACCGTTTCGTACTCCCCAAGGTGAGATATAGGAATCATTTGATCAAACATGATGGTGGGTGATCCTTGGGTGGAAAAGATTTAATGTTGGGACTCTCTAGCACTACTATACTTGATCTTAGTTGTGTCGTGGAGGTATCTTTTGGGTTGAATTTTCCCGTGATTGGACTTTTTTGTCTTTTAGGCCTTTGCCCGACCCGAAACAGTTGCCTTTCAAGGCTTCGTTATTGCATATTAATGCGAAGGTTTGAGATTGTCTAGCTGTCTTCGTTCACTGTCTTGGCCTTCTCGTCGGGGTCATGGTTCATGGAAGTAGAAAAGATTAGTGAATGGAAGCAAGTGACTTCGAAAATAAGTGCATTAAATGTCAATCTTGTCATCGAAATGCTTTTTCAATGTCGCTTTTATAGATGACACTAGGTCCCCATGTAAGGGTATGTTACTGGAGTTTTGAGTACTCCACTGTCTTTGCGATATTGAGGTTGATCTCCCCATTAATTTCCTCAATCGAACTCTTTTTTATTCCGAGTCGTAGATCTTCCTTCTTTATTTGCTATATAAAGGGAGTGTCTTCCCACAACTTACGTTTCCGTTCTTTATTTCCTACTCCTCCTCCTTGAACTCCAACAATATTTTTCCATGTTAATTCATCATTCTTTCTCTGAATTCACAATCTACTTTTGGTTTTTTCCTAGATGATCCCCTCAGCATCGTGTTAGCTTCATTTTCACAGTTTCTTAAGGTACCATTTTTATCCTTCTTCGATTATTGTTTTTCCCATTCTTTCTTTTAGACATGGCCAACCTAGGAAATTTTCCGACAAATTTAATGAACATATCTAGTGAGGACGTAATAAGTGATTCCTCGTCGCACATTTGAGTAGTTGACCCAGAGGCAAGGGGTATTGCTCATATGAAAATGGTACTTCCCCTAGTGAATCTCATAATGCTTAATGATAGCTCCGACTATATGGGGTTCTATTAAAAATTGCAGTGAACATATGGGTCCTCAACGTGGTGAGAATGCAGGAGGCGCTATAGAGGAATATGAAGGAGCAATATGGTCATGACTTCTCCTTCCCTGAATCGTAATAGGTGGATCCGAAGATTTTTTAGGAGTATCGGGGTGATTTGAGGGTTCTCCCTTATATCAAATCCATTAGGGCCCTAAATGTTCGAGAACCAAGAAGTTAGGAAACACCTTGAAACTCGAGCACGTTCTAGAACTCAATGACGTAATATTCTTTTTTGTAGATAGTTATGAGGAGATGGTTCTAAAGGATCAAAAAGGCCTCAAGCTTCTTGAAGATACCAATCAGTACCATTAGGTGGATGTATAAGTGGTAGGGATAACATATATATTCACTAAGGCCTGCAAGTTAAAAAACACTCACCGAGATGTAGGATCGTCCTCTAGCTGGTCATTTTCTCACGTAAAGCCTGGGAAGAGGTTGTATAGCTTTTGTAGCGGATGCTTGGTCTTTCTTAACGGGTGTTTTTTCCCAAATAGTGTTTAGGCTTCCCTTTAATGATTTTTAAGTGAGGGTCTTAAATCATTTAAGGATTGCTCATTCCAAACTGTATCAAATGAGTTGGGCGTATGTGAAGGTGTTTCAATTTTCTTAGGAAAATCGAGAAGAAGTACCGACTATGTAGTTATTCTTCGATGTGTTTAGTGTGCAACGTACTTTTTCCCGAGCAAGGCATGTACATGGGTTGCTTTCACTTCATCAATCAAAGAAGATGTTCGGTATCTTCGTCAATAACTTGAATAATTTCATAGATCGTGTTTTATAGTTACACCTCAGAGTCGCGATGCCCACTCAAGTTTATGTGTACTACAAATAACACTTTGTTCTACCCTCTAGGTTTGGAGCCCAGTAGATATAGAGATAGATTTCCAAAGTATTGAATATAAAATCACTTCTCAAGGGTTTCGAACACGCATGTTGTCCCTTCAGATGAAAAGGGGTTAAAGATTGATCTAGTTGATTTATGGGAATGTTTGGGTTGTGAGGACGAGGTTGACCCTTCATACGTGCCAGTGTCTCCATAGAAGAGGCAGAGGCAGTACATTGACACGGAGTCAGTGGTGGAGGTGGCCATGAAAACATGGAGCTCTTTGGGGAAATAAGGGAACTATATTTTCTATGTGTCTTTTTTGTTTCTTAAATATTTTATCTAACCATTGCTTTCGCTTTGTTTTGCAGATAATATAGCCCTTATTCCTGAAGTGATCAAGAGGAAGAAGGCATTAGTGAAGAATACTCCCCCACATCCTCCAATAGATCCTACTCCAAATGTTTTGAGTTTGGCACAAGGGGAAATTCTGGGAAAGAGGTAATGCCCCAAATGTGGAACAAGTACGACAGATGCATCTCAAGCGGGAGGAAAAATAGGGCCATAATAGTTCGTTGTTAGATTTCTCTAGGAAAAATCTAACGATTAGTAGCGGGAGAGTATTGTGGACAATTAAAAGTTTATTGGCATTGAATCTACAAAGAAAGATATAAGTAATGGTAAATCTTATAGGGAACTACTTTCGAAAAGGTCTAATTCAATATTGCCTGCAGTTGAGCATATAATTATGGGCAACAACTAGAGTGTGCCACTTACATATTTCTACGGTAGTTTCATATGGTAAAAGGGCCTCGTACTATGAAGGAAGTACAATGTGGCTTTCCCGATGAATATCATACTTATTTTCAGAGGTTTTTTGATGCCACAAAGAAGGAATCGATGGCTCAAATGGATTATTATTGGTGCCAAGTTTCTGCTATGATGGTGATTGGTGCAGGTTGTCGAGGAGACGCCTTAGCTTCGGGAAACCTGAAAAAGGAGATTGAGCTCTTGAAGAATTAAATGTACGACCTCCTGTTAGAACATAACAATATTTAGAAGGAGTTGCTCGGGGTGAACGAGCAACTTGCCGCATTGAAAAAGGAAGTAGAGCAATATAATGCCCCTTCCACTCTCTTCGCTAAGATCACCCTCTTGGAAGGGCCGTTGAAGGAGAATGAGAGGATTCTTTGGAAGGTTTGGTATTTTCTGTCTAAGGGGGAGAAAGAATTGACTGATGCTCGAGAATCCCTTATTTCCACGATAACTAAGGTAACAGAGGCGAAAATCGCCCTAGCAAATGAGAAGGAGGATTGTTCCAAAGAGGAAAAATCCTACGATGAGTGTTTGGGTGCATTACTGAAGGAGCTCAATAATTTTGTTAACCTTAACATGAACATCTTCAAACCCCTTCCAAAATACTCTAATCTATGTGGAGTTGTTGTGCCCAGGCGTGTAGATCCTCAGATACGAGTTGGATGAAGAAAAAAGGTGATGACGGGGAAACTGGTCGCCTCTGAGGTTAAGTTTTGTATCATATGATTAATTATTTTTATTTTTCCTGATAGTTGCATGGCCCCACGGTGTTTGTAATTGTAAACACTTTACAAATATATGTTTTTTTTGACTTCACTCTATGATTTATGTCGTCTTCCTTTCCTTGCTTGTATGATTTCAATTCATCATTTATGTTTGGGGACAATTTATTTCATCATTCTTTATATTGGATGATTTTATTTCATCATTTAGTCTCTAATGATTTTATTTTATTATTGCTTTGGTGTGGTCAATCCAATCTCGGGCTTGTGTTGACTTGGTTGGAAGTTGTCCTTTAATTTGACATCTATAGAGATTGCGCCCGATCTAGGGTTTGTTTCTATTCCATTCCCCTAGGTGAAAACCCAGTTCAAGGTCGGTGTATTCGGGGCTCTACCACCTACACTTTATAGAGGTGGTTAATCACCATTTTACTATATTTTATCCTCTTATTTTAATAAAATTTGATAATCGTTCAGTGTTTTGAATATTAAATTTAGTTGATTATGCAAGCTTTATCATTTCTACGAGGTTTCCAATGATTAAGGATGTTTTATGAGTAATATGATGTTTTAGTACATCTTTTTAACTCACGCGCACAAGGAAACCATTATGATGTTCTAAATTTACACTCACATATCTGGTTGTTGGTTTTCATATACTCAACTCTTTGGAACTCTTCACTAATGCGTCTCAAAGTAGTTCTTGCTATCGAACCATGCAGTTTCTCATAAAAATAGATGGCTGAGATTGAATAAACACTTTTGTATGATTTCCAATGGTTTGGAACTTATAAAAATATTTTTCTTGTGATCTTATAAAACTGTACACAAAAAAGAGTCAACATTTTTATCTTGCCTTTGTTTACTTTAATAGTACGAACCCTCCATATGAATTTAGGGTTGTTGCGAATACCACTTTAGTAGATTTAAAATCCAAACTCGAGAATATCTTACACCACATAGATACTTAAAGAGTGGTTAAGGTTGTTTTTCATTCTCTCACGATTGATTTTGACAAAAAGATAAAGTTTAGTAAGTTTGAGCTCAAGATAGAGGATGATGTAATAATTATGTGGAGTACATTTTACCATTTCAAAACTAAGGGACCAATCGAGGTAGATGCGACATTTAAACAATAAAAATTGTGTTATGGAAATGCTAAATTGTCCCATCATAGTTGTTGATTATGATATGTTATTTTAGATTTATGTTAAGTTTTATGTTACATCTAGATGTTGTTAAGTTTATGCTATGTGATGTTATATTTAGTTGTTGTTAAGTTTATTTTATGTTATATATAGATGTTGTTAAGTTTATATTAAGTTTGTATCATGTTATTTTATATGAAGTTGTTGTTAAGTTTTTGTTGAGATTATGCAACGATTAGTCATGAACAAGTAAGACGTCTATAACGCTCAAGTAATAATACAAAGATAAATCATTAATAAGTAATAATACAATGTCAAAACGTCATGAAATAACAAAAAAGTCATACATTAACAAAAACATTATCCAACAAGTAGTAGTAGTATTAATAAATCTATAGTGGCCCACCACGTGTAAGTGTGCAATATGTGTTTCTAAATCATAAGCCTCAAAATCTAAGTTTATCAAACCATGGGTTATCAGAAAGAGCCAATATCTCTTGCAACCTATGTCGCTTAGTCATACTAGATGGTCGAGGTGGTGGTGGAATGTCATATGGAAGTCTCATAACAACTGAAGGTCCAACAACATTGGAAGGGTCAATTGGTTGTGGTATGCTCTGCACATAGCTAAACAAGTTGAAACACCTCTTGGAAAGGTAAATAGTCACTAGACACTCCCAACTAATATAACCTGAAAATATTGTAGTGTCATCAAACTCTCGATATTCCCTATGATCAATGTATGGTGTCTAAATGACATCATCAAGGGGTGAGAGCGTCAATCCTGTGTTGGTACTCTTAAAAATCTCTTGGGTAAGCATACTTGGATCTCCATCTTGTTGTCTGTAAGGAACCATCAAGGATAGAACCCCCATCATGGTTATCTCAAAGGGAGTGAAAATGCTCGTAGATTCAACACTACAATAAAACATAATGTAGTAGTCACTGGACTTTCCCAACTAATATAATTTAAAAATACCGCAGTGTAATCAAACTCTTGATATTCTCTTAGAAAGGTAAATAGTCATTGGACTCTCCCAACTAAGACAACCTGAAAATACTACATTGTCATCAAACTCCCGATGTTCTCTATGGTCAGTGTATGGTTTCCAAATGACATCATCAAGGGTGAGAACGTCAAGCCTGTGTCAGTACTCTTAAAGGTCTCCTGGGTAAGCATGCTTGGCTCTCCATCTTGTTGTTTGTAATGAACCATAGGGAATATCACCCTATCATGGTTATCTAAAAGGGAGTGGAAGTGCTCGTAGATCCAACATTATGATAAAACATACAATTAAAAACCACATAATTTACATAATACTAGCAAAAAAAAATACAAAAAACATAGACATGAAAGTGGCCCATATAACTAGCAAATTTCCTCATCACAAATGCACTAGCTTTTTCCCATCCCCATCCATGAAACTCCAATGTCGGTGAATAGTGATATGTACCTCACATCAATGTAGACATGCGAATTATCTTCCAAAATAGTGCATCTAACTAGATGTATTATGTATACTCTAACGACACCTCGATACACCACATGCTCCACCAATAATACATAAATCTCACCGAGCCAAGAGAAACAAAAAAGGACATCCTTGTTAAACTTAAACTTCTTTAGAACGTTATTCCGTGTAACACACAAGAATGTCTCTCCACTAATTGTAGCCAGCTCAACACTTATCAATTGACAGGTAAAAAAGTTACTTGCGATGGGAAGATAAAACGGGCTAGAGACATCTTTCATGGTGATCGTTATTTTCCCAAAAGGAAGATGGAATGAAGATGTCTTCTTATGTCATCGCTCCACAAAAGTAGATAAGAAGTGTCAAACATAGTAAACGAACAACACACTAGAGAGAGTAAGCCAACATCGTCCACTAAACTCATGACCTCGATGGGATGCCGTCTTGTCATAATTAATTCATACAATATTATTTATTTTAAATTAACAACTAATACATATAATCAAATTAAATTAATCGAAAGACAATATTATCACGGTATTTTGTCAGCACTATAAGGTCTATGGACCCTCCTAAAAACTCATATGATGTAGGGCTCCAATATCATCAATTGGATCGTGCTCTATATCGTGCTTATTTCATCGAGTATATAGAGTGCCAAGTGCAATCTTGGGTGAAGGATGTGAATTTCCCGATGATTTAATTTGCCACACCCAAGCTGAATCTGAACCCCCTTATTTTTGCTTAATTCCTAAATTGTCCGTGAACAAATTTGGGGTGGCAAGAACGAAATTTCGAGTAATATACCAAATTTCTGGTTTGAATTTTTTCTTTATAAAAAAGTTATACTACCAGAAATTTTGAAATTTCTAGTAAAACATTTTTTTGGTCGATAATAAACTACCAGATTTTTCGAAAAAATCTAGTAATTTTTTTCAAAAATTTCAAAAAAAAATCCAATATTTTCTAGAAATTTCGGTAAATGCAAAAATAAATTTTAAATTTTTTTATAGCAACCATCATTAGGAGATGCCAAGTTTAATTTTTGAGGTGGCAGGTTAAATGTTCAAATTCCTCATGCCAATAAGGCCTACAATAATGAGGCCCATTGTATTACCAAATTTGGTACTTGGAATTAAGTTAATGAAATACCAACATTTTACTTTCAGTTTAACTAAATTTTACAAAAATGCACTAATTCTAACTCAATTTTTACAAAAATACATTAAACTTAACTCAATTTTACAAAACTTTATATAACTTCACATGAAATATCTCCAAACAATAGAAACTAAATTCATTCATTCAGAGAGACAGCAATAAAAGCAAACCATATTCAACAAGTAGACGGTTAAGGACGGACCAAAATGAATGAAGAATTTCTAACCAGCTCCGGAAAATTTTAAATGGTCAACAAGAATGTTTTATTTTGGGGAATGATGGATTGCTCACTTGAACCATTTTTTAGTTTTTTTTTTTATTGACATGTAAATCCGACATCCCAAGCTTGAAGCCTGTCCTTAAGCTGAAGACAGGTTCCTTATCCTTGACAATTATATGGAGACATTTTTGAGAACAAAGATGAACATGTTGGTGAGTTAAACACCATCAAAATCAAGTACTCATTTATATTCGATTTTGCTTTATACACCAACAACTCCAACATTTCTCACAGCATAAAGCAAGAGTTTTTTTTTGGTCTATTCCTTTGCTATTATAATTTATACCCTTTTCTCATTTCCTTGCTTCTTCTATTCAGAGTCGGAGTCCATGTTACCCATTGCTTTTAAGCCTCTTGGTCTCTGCATAAAATTCCAAATTAGCTTTTCTTTATTCATGTGCAAAAGAATCAAAACACTAACTAGTGGTTATCAGGTCAAGTCAAGATATATATAAAATAATATGATAAGCAAGATTAAAAAGTACTAACAATATTCTTTCTTAAACTCTATTTCAATTTTTTTTATTATTTATTAGTACCTTTTTGGTTATTTTCTTCTCTCTAACTTCATACCGTTCCAAGGTGAGATCGGAGAGCCATGTACCTGGACTTACAAGCTGCAACACAGCAAATAAGACTAATGATTATTTGGAGCCTATAATATATAAGAAAAGGGAAACTATGAATATATAAAAAGAATTAATAATTAAACAAAGATATTTAATAATTAATATTAATGTTAATATTTATATTTATATTTTTGTTTAATAATATTAATGTTAATTAGGTATGAATATGCTTAAATACAGCAATAAAAGAAAGGGAAACTATGGACAACTCATCCCATTTGATGTTGTTGGTAAGTGTATGATATTTTTATTTATTTTTTATAAGTATAGTTTGTGGTGTTTTATTAATATATTAATATGTAAATATAAAAAATTAATGATATCCAGCTTGCAACATTTGCTTTCACACACCCACAACACAATCAAATACTATATAAATATTGAGACCTAATTTAAACCATAATGAAATTGTAATAGAAATATATATGTTTAGTCAATGAAATACTATTTTTGTTTCTAATTGCTGTAAAACTTAGATTTTATTCTTTACGATATATACTACTAATTTGTTTTTTTTTTGTCTTTATTACAATGAATAAAACAAAATATTTAAAGACTAAGAATGAAATACGTGGAAGAATAAAAAATAAAATAAAAATATAACATAATTTATCGTGTGTGTAAAAAAAAAAGCAAATCCATGCGTGTAGATTAATTCAGATATTGATTAGGCAATTGACGTGGATGTGTCACCTAATTAAGTGACTTTTTCTTTCTTTTTCCCCTAACTAAAATATTTTTCTTTCCTTTATAAGGACCAAAATATTTATAAATTTCCAAATTGCAACAAACAAAATTTAGAATAAATTTCAACTTTATGCTTTTTATATTATGCCCCTAGATAGCTCCACCACCCATACTAACAAAACAATTGGATAGCGGTTATCTACCTTCATCACCTTGCAACTTGCATTTCAACATACAAATTTTTTATTTTATTTTATAATATTAAAAAAAGCTAAGTGAGTTGAATTAAATTTTTTTTTAAAAAATACAAAAACTCGTATGATAATAAAAATTTCTGAGACTATAGTACTCGATGTGAATCATGGTCCCGTCCCGTGGACACGTGTATGCCAGTCTATAGCTGCCAACTTCTATTTATGGCTTTTCCAGGCATATACTAGTCGGGTGCAAAGGAAAAAGAAAAGAGGATGCCCACTAAAAATTTGTACTAGTTTTTTTTTTTAATTATTAAACTAAATATTTAAATTATGAGAGACACAAAAAAATAAGATTAAGGATAACTATCAATTTTAAGAAGTACTATAATGAAAAAAATTATAGGCTATGAATCAGAAAAATGAAAGTACTAAAATAAATATGCATAATATTCATTTATTTGAGAGAATATACTTGAAGCTCTAAAACCAGACCAATATTATGTGCCAAATTATACCATGATTGTTGACGACCATTTCACCATTTCTAAACTAAGATCATGCGATGAACTGAACACCTCTAATTTTATTTTATTTTTATCAATAACGATTAAATTTTAAATTGCATCAAATTTTCCAATCCAAGTATTGCTAAATAAAGTAAATTAGATTGGAGAACATAAAGCAAAAATTTAAGGAAAGTAGAGCTTACATTGAGGGTTCTTTGTATCAATTTGGCTCTTTTTTTAGGTCTCTGAGGAAGCTTAGAGCCTTTAATAGCCATGAAATCTTCTTCCTTCTCCTTGTTGGTCAAGGCAATCACAAACTTTGGTGGCCACACCGCTGGAGTCGCATCACCACTCCCTGAAGACGACCCCCCACCTTTCTTGCCATCCAAAGCGTTATCAGAGGAACCTGCAGATTTATTGTTGTCATTAAGGTGGGTGTGGGTCCCTCTTTTATCGTGCGCACCTCTCTCTGGTGAAGCAATTCCTCTAACACTTCCGTTGATTTGGGTTTGTGTTCCTCTCATGGCACCTGAACTCTCTGTGTTGTTCCTAAACATCAAATAGAACAAGGGGAAATTTTTTGATTATTTTATGTTTTGTTAACCTAAGAACATGAAACATGACATGATAAATATGGAAAAAACAAATATTCATTGAGAAATAAAGAATATATGTTTGTTAGTAAATAATTAAATAAATAAATAAACAACTAAATAGTTTTTGAGAAATGGATTTACGATATTGACCTTGAGAAGTTGGAACATGAACAGGCTTTGTTTTGTGTGTGTGTGTGGATAATGGATTATACAACTTATAAGGTGGTTTTTGGTTTTTAGGTTTGTTCGGTGTTGTGTCTTTAACTTTATTTTTACTTAGATGAAAAGGTTTAGGTAGAGAGGGATATTTGAGAGACATAGAGGTATGTGTGTAAAGTGAAGGTGGTTGTTCATAACGGACACAGCTGGTTCCACAAAAGGATTACAACCGTTGGATCTAGATTGCTAGAGAAAGATGAAGTTTACTTTATTTATTACTACTACGTGTTGAAATGGAAAATAGGATGTACCAGATCTAACACCTGGTGTATCATCCAACGGCTGTAAATGAGTTTAGAATAACACGTGGAGGAAGACCCGCTGCCCCATGTCCCGACAAAAGCTTGTGAATATTATTATATCATTATTATTATCAAACCTCATCATGGAATTTTTATAAATAAAATAAAATGAAGGGTTGTTTGTTTGTTTGTTCTGCTAATACGTTTCGGTGTTTTTCAGATCTAGATCCAAAAGGTGCAAGCAAACAAGGTAGTTATGAAAAAGATCTTCAAAATACCCTTGACCCAAGGATTTACAGTTAACCTCTATGATCATATTTAGAAGTGTATCATATCATATGAATATTAAATATTAATCATAATCAATATCAAAGCATTTGCAAAATAAGAAAGGTTCAATTTGCAGACACAAAAGCAGCACTAGAAGAATGCATACATAATGAACATATCAACTACTAGCGTGAAATAATATAAAATTTAAGTTAGTCTTATCTTAGGTTATAGTCATAATAATAGCAATAAATTTTGAAGAAAGAAAAGATGGGGATGTTGTCACGCACTCACCGTGAGCTCCTGGTTTAATTCGGATGAGACGTACGCGAGAACCTAACGATTGGTGAGTGGACAAAAAATAAGGTTTATGGTCATTATAAGTGTGTATATATGTGTTATGTGTATGTGTATTCAGCACAAATACAGCAAAATATCTATCGTCAATGCCACTTAAATAGAGAGAATCATCTAATTGGCTCGCCAGCAGCAATCACATCACCACCACAATTTATTTAAATTATAAGATATGGAAAGTATCGCTTATCAAAAAAAATGGAAAGTATCATTTTAATCCTTAACTTTTAAACAAGGTGGAGTGATAAGGTGGCTTTGTGGAAGAACACGAGTTGAAGTGATAAACAAGTCATGCTCCAAATACTAACAAAATACAGTAACTAACTGTTAACATTTGTCATTTGTAGTCTCTAAAAATAATCAACTTGACTTACGAAAGTTTAAACATGGATAGTTCAATTTTTTATCTAAAGATTTAGATCTCAACAAATAAGTGGTTTCAAAACTAAAATCAATCTGAATTCGAAGAAAATCACCCCCAACTTGAAATCCAACACTTGTTTAATCATGTTTTCTTTTCTTTTTTTGTCAACTTTAATCTATTTAAGTTACAATTGTCTCAAAATCTGGTAAAAAAAACTTAAATTGGGATCCCATTATGATTGCGATTTTGATATGACATAGAATTGCAGTTAAATGTCATCTTATTCACAATTTATTTGCAAAATCATAAAGAAAATTGAGGCAAACTAAGATATAAATATTTTTTTACAATCCTAACTGATGGTGCGTTCAATTAATCACAATCACACCACAACATTAATTGAAAACCTAATGTTTCATTTTAGATCGACTTCAAATCCATATCGATCAAACAATGTCTCACTTTGATGCTCAACTCAAAGTTCAGTCATTGAAAACCTAATATTTCATATTAGATCGATTTCAAATTCATATCATTCCATCAATTTCTTACTTTGATGTCTCAACTCAGAGTACAATCGCCTATAATTCCTTAAAACCTTAACGCATCTCGCGATTCAATCACAATCAATTTTCTTTTCTGAACTCAAATCGATCGCTAAATCACAATCGCATAAATTAGCAAAAGGAATAAACACAAAAAAGTTTCATTTAACAAATCACATTACAAGCACTTTTTATTTTTCATAAAAAAACATTTGCTTAGTCTTAACATACTTTATGTATGGAATCAGACAAGTCAAAAGAGGGAAAAGTATAGAAATGTGAAATACCTGAGAATCCTCGGAGGAGGTTGCTGCGGAGAAGGAGCACGTTGACGGAGACTAGGATACCCGTTACTTTGATTTTGATTATTATGATTACGATGATTATGATTATTGATAATGCTATTATCAGTTGCAAGCCGGTTTGAAGTATCTTTCTCGGTTCTAACTACTCTCCGGTCCACCCGAACTGTTGTCCTATGAACCGGGTTTAAAGAGTCTTGTTTAACCTGTACCTTCATAAACCTTAACCGCTTCTTATTCCCCCATTGCAACCCTAAATCCGACGTCGTTGATTGTCTGAATCCATCCGAGCTAGCTCTCAATAACAAAGAACCATCCCCTCCTAGATTTTTGTCTCTATCACCATCTCTCAAACTAGAACTGTTGTTGGTGCTATTTTCATGGTTGTTATGTGATTCCTTATCCATCACCCCTATCATCATTGTCATAAAAAAAAAAAAGGTAAATTTCAATTATTGTTATTATTACTGGAAACCTAAATTATTAAAGTTCATGTTTCAGTTAACTTGAAATTAGAGTTAGATTTTTATTATCTGCAAAAATACAATTATAAACAAAGACTTATAATTAGTCATGAAACATGCAATAATTAAAAAACGAGAAAAAAAATAAAAAATAAAAAAAGCATTGAGTCGTGAAAATTCATGCAATAATTAACAAAGACTTACAATTAGTGAATAATCAATTTCTTCAAGCACATCACCAACCAAAAGAAAATGAGACAGTTTTCAGATTTCTTGCAAAGATTTTGAAGATAAAGAGAGAAATCCAGAACTGCTTCACAACTATCGATCGTAACCACTGAAAATTGAAAATGAAAAATAAAATAAAAAAATCAATTAATACTTTCAATTTCAAAGAAAAATTTACTCTTCACTTTCAATTTCGTCAAGTATATAAACTTTCTAAATTAAACCGAATTCATCAAAACCGTTTCTTCAAGATATTTTTACTTTAATTCTGTAAAAAACAAATCCATACCTAAAATCCAACTAACATTGACATTTCAAAGCTTCGATCTACGAACTTTTCTTCACAGAATCCATAATTTCGAAATTTTGCAGCGAAGTGTGCATCTGCATATAAAAAAAATTCAGAAAAAAATTAGTATAGATGAAGGAAACAGAAGCCAAAGCTATGAAACTGTGAAAATTTCAGCACCTTCAAAAAAATGCACTCTTCAGAACAGAATTAACTTCATAATTAACAATTGAAAACCTGCAAACACAGAAAAAAAAAGTTGAAATTAGCGATTCTCGTTGAAGAAGAAACAAATTAGAAATTGAAAATTTGTATAATTATAATTAAGATTAGAAACCTTATAATTTATGTTGAATAAATTAGTAGATCCTTAGCTTTAACCGTTCAGTGATGAAAATTAAGATCTTGAATTATAGAGTTAGGTTTTGTAGATGAAATGGTGGAAGAAAATTGAAAATTGAAAATTGAAAAATGGATTGTTGTTGTTCTTCGTTCTCTTTGTTGTGATGATGAAATGAAATGAAATGAAATACTCTGTTTTTTGTGTGAAGAGCGTTGGTTTTATACATCTTCTGCTACGCTCTGAAGAATCCTGGCCGTAGATTTTGTATCTTGTGGTTGTTGTGTACTCTTTAGTTGAACCATCCATGGAAACCCGTTACGTCGTTTGTGAGAGTCTTTTTGCCGTTGGTTTTATCTAAACGGAATATGCAGAACCGTCAGATCTTTTGTGTTAATTAAGTGTATTTTACTTCTTCTTTTTAGTTTTTAGATTTGCAATTTATGCTATACTAATTGGGCTTTGTGTACGATAGACATTGGGTAGATCATGAAAATTTAACTTTGACACCGTATTTTATACCTGCCACCTCCTTAAATAGAACGTTTTTACCAAATTATCTCTGTAAAATATTAGATTTTTTGAAATTTTCGTT
Source organism: Vicia villosa (assembly GCF_029867415.1). NCBI lineage: Eukaryota > Viridiplantae > Streptophyta > Magnoliopsida > Fabales > Fabaceae > Vicia > Vicia villosa. Next base: position 187,961,212 of record NC_081183.1, on the reverse strand, counting down.
ATTGTATCAGAAATTTCATATAAATATCGGAAATTTTGTTGATTTTACCAATTTTACCGTGTCTGATGCTACATATCAAAAAATTAAAATTTCCGATACCGGATTTTTCAAATTTATGGTATGTGGAGAAGTTAAAATTGATGCCGGAAATTTGAAATTTCCGGTACATGAAAAATTAAAACCATCATGGAAACAGTGTATAAGAGTGCACATCACCACCACATGTATGCAAATTTTCGGTTGATGTATAAAATTTTCCGGTATAAGAGTGAACATCACCAATATTACCAGAAATTTGAAATTTTCGGTATATGAGAAATACGGGAATTTTGAAATTTCCGGTAATATTGAGACTTAATTTTTTAAATTGCACCGGAAATTTAAAATTTCCGGTAATATTGGGACTTAATTTTTTAAATTGCACTAGAAATTTTGAAAAATCTAGTAAATGGATACCGGAATTTAGTAAAAAACAAAAAATTTCTGGTATAGATCAAAAAGAGGTACTGAAAATTTGTTTTGCGGTATCGAAAATTTACTTTTTGATGATTTTGGCAACAGTATTTTTTTCTAAAAAAGGGTAAAAAATTTGAGTAAGCAATATCAGAGACATTTTGAGAATAAAGTAAAATGGGAGTGGCAAATATAAAAAAGGAGATGACAAGTTAATTTCTCGTATATCATGTAGGCTTTGGCTGTAGGTGAAAAAAGAGAATTTCAACTAGCACCTCTAAGATAATACCTGGCACCCCATATCTTATTTAAAATTCTCATTTTATTTTATTTTTATTAATCACATGTAAATAAAACTCTAATTGAAAATCTGAATATGACTTTCACCTGTGCACATCATCGATTATAGTTTTCTCCATTGAAAATTGGCAGATTAACTAGAAAATGATTGGAGGTAGTGCTTTTATTCGCCATGGCTAGAGATTGAGGATAGAAATGGTGCTACTAATACCAATTTTTTGGATAACCTTTATTATCAGTTATTTGATAAATGATGATAAATTGAGAGAAAATTAGAGAGTGGTTGAAGAAAAAGAATTTATTTGATTATTGTATATATTGTGTATGTTTCAATTACAATAAGGGATGATATTTATAAACACACTAGTCATCAAAGCAAAATTAAAACTAATCATCTAAAATAAAATTGATATACTAGTTTAGGTATATGATTTACCCCGAGTATATTTTTAAAACAGTCTGAAAACTGAATTAATATTTAACTGTATCTCACAACACTCTAATACAAGAATATAAGAGAACAAAGAAAATCAAATACAAACTTAAAGTGCTTTTGACTGGTGCATCTTATAAAGATAAACTTGAATCCTTTATATAGCCTTGGACTTCCTCTTCCTTGACAAAACTAAACGATGTGGGACTTCTTCAAACATGTATATTTTCAACCAGCCCAACAATCTCCACATTAATTGAAAATAATATATAAGCTTCCATTGTCTTCACCGACAATCATACTCCACCATGAAGAATATCAAGAGTATATTTTTAATCAATCTTAACACATAAAAGCATGGATCAAATATCAACATTTCTCCATGGACTTTAACCTTCCTTAAACCTGACAAGATAGGATAAATATTCCATTAGCACATTCTCCATGATTGTGAGAAATGCTAAGGGAAATAACTGGGTAGAAAAGAGGGGCTACCACGAAGGGTTAACCCTCCATATATGTATGCAGAAATACATAAATACATAGCGTGAAACGAATGAAGAGGAGAAATATGAACATAGGAGAAATAAATGCAGCAACGAGAGGAATAATCCAATATGGAAACAAAAGTCAACAACGCCAAAAGTCAAACTTATAAGGGATGATCCAAGAAACATTTGAAATACGCTAAGAGCTAAAAGAGTGTCTAGAAGAAGAAATAAGCGATAATAGTTTCTATTTATAAATAGACCTCTTAGAACCAAGAGAACTTAATGTCAAAGAAAAAGCCTCAAATGTTAAATATGACGAAATTCTAAATTTCTCTTTACTTTCGATCTTCATTAACTTTTATGTTGAAGTATTTGCAAAATAGCATGAAACACAAACAGTACACTAGAGTTCACCATCAAATAAGAACTCAATCCTCTTTCGTGAACGACATCGCTCTTCTCAAAATCAATAAGGAAAATTCCTTATGTGTACAATTAGTATTGAACATAACAATAATAATAATAATCTATATTTCATGAAAATATTTAACCCCGTCTCTTGATCTCTCACCCACCATGCGAGTTGTCAAAATTGCTCCTCTATTTCTGTAGATGTACTTCCGGAAGTATTTTTTTAAATTGAGTTTTTGAAAGAAATATAATTGATTTAAAATATACGGTTTAGTCCCTACCAAATTCAGCGCCAATCACCACTGAACCAACTAACGATTGGTAATTAGTACATTATTTTGATATAAATAGTAATATATTTATTTTAACCAGTACGGAATGAGATGATAAATATTAGAATTTAAGAAATATATTATTATAAATAATAAATACATTAAAAAGATATAATAAGGAACAATGAGAAAAACTGTTGAGAAAAGTATTAATTATGCTCTTTTTATTATTTATCATTGTAATAAATGATTAAAAAGAAAGAGAAATGATACGCTGACATTAAATTTGACATTTACACCTATATTCATATAGTTCAATATACTTTGTTTTTCTTTTATTTATTAGTTTTTCTATTTTAAAATAATTATCATTTAAAATTTTTGCACACAAATTAAAAAATACAATAATATTGTTATAAGACATTGCATTTTCATTAAATTAATCTTATTAATGTGTTAAAAGTAGTGTATAGAGTAAGAATTAAAGGTCACGATTGAAAAAATAACAATTATTTTGATATTGAAAAGTAAGAAATACAATGAAACGAGCAGCCAGGAAAGTCACAAGATGAAATCAGTGAAAACAAATGATATAATAAAAATAGACTTTATCCCAAATTTGATTCCAAGAACAACTCTGAAACCAATTTGGATTAATGAAAGCTCTGTCTAAAAAATTTAAACAATCAACAATATGAATTTGTAAGACACTTTCCCCCCTTCTATTACTATACCATGAAATTCACTTATGAGTTTTAATTATCAGTAGGGGAATCACAACTCTTTCTTCTCTTCTCGTGACTGCCTGCACAACATTGTTAATTAACAAACCCAAATAGTTTCATAACTACACGATAGAATTTAGACAACTTCTCAAGGTTGTCATAACTGCTTTTCTTTTTGTTCAAGTTCTACTAACATGATCCTTAATTATGACAAACTCTATTCCTCTAAAGTCAACCAAACCAAGTTTCAAACATATGACCAAAAAGAGATCTATCCGTGTAAATTTCATAGCACATCAATTGAAAGCTAGAATATCAAAGTTTAACCACTCTGTGTATCCAAAAATACATGGTCTTCGCATTTTTAGCCATATATGACAAGGACGGTAAGAAGAACCTAGCATAAAGTTTGAGAGATGTTCTATAAAATTCGACAACCAAAGATACTCAAAATAAAGATTATTTGTTCATCAGAATCGGTGTCACTTAGCTCCTCCACGCCCATAGAATCTAACCATTCCTCTTCATTTCCCTCACTATCTTCCGGTATGTCTCCAAGATTACCATCATCCTCTATTACAAATAGGATACTTCCATGCAAACAGGATGTGCTTGGAGAAGGGGTTAAAGGCCTACAGTTCAAAAAATATATACATTAGACTAGAAGTAATACAACGAAACACAAATGAAGTCATACCCAAAAGGCAATATCCATATTTAGAGGTATACAAAAAATTATAAAACTTACTTGGAAAACAGGCTATGAATGTAATTCATGGCAGAAAACCAACACAGCCTGTGGGGTTCTCTAATTATAACGTTCTTCTCTACTTTCACATCAGTGGGATTATAGATATAATGGAAGAAGTGGAGTACCAAATATACAGTATTCATGGAGACCCACTTGAAGAGAAATTGATGTGTAGTTAATTCTAAATAGTTGAGTCCAAGAATTTTGGACTCCAAACTCTTTCATTATCCATACAACAAATTTTGTACCGAGAAAATCATGAGAAAGACAAAGAAAGTTGTTCATTGCCAAAATTTTGTGGCAGATGCAAGTGATTGTATTTTTCAGTGAAAAGATTCAGTGATATATTAAGAAATGACTCAAAACGTGGTTAGACATAGTTGTGAACAGTACCGATCAAATAAATCTCACCATTAAATTGAAAAGGATCCGAATTCATTATGCAAACAGGAATCAAAGGACAATTAGGAAGTTTTCTCCAACAAATATCATTAAAGCTGAAAACTCTAATCTGAGCTATGATTGAAAGATGGTTTTCTTTCGGTTGAACACGCGACACATTAACTACCACAACCTTGTAAGTTTTAGTTGTATCGTCAAAACCAAATGCAAACGTGTAGAAACCTTGGTCGACGGTGTTACGGCATAAAAAAAAACCTTAATTCTGCCAACTTTGTTCTAGTGGTAGGGTTCAATAAAGAAAATAAATATTTATAGAAAGCACCATTTCTATAGTAACCAATTTTATTAATGAAGAGCGAGCATAGCAATCCCTTAGCGAAACCAATTATCTTACATATCAGTGGAACCGTGGCATTTTGTCGCCGGAAGCAATTTTATTCTCAAGAAAACTACTCGCGGGAAATTATTGAACATCGAATATTTTGGCGAGGAATAAGTAGGCGTGAGTATGAGAGATGGATTTTGAGAGAATACTAGAAAAGTTTTTCTAAAAATACTGGATCGGAAATGCACCTGTTCCAAGACTCGTTAGTGTTTTGAGCTCCCCAATGTTCTTGATGCTGAGCTTCAGTAAGATCATCTGCATGACAGACTTCGGAAACGGAGCAAAACCACCACTCATCTAGTGTTTTGGATTCATATGGTTTCTTGGGAGGAGGAATTTCATCGCAAAGTGTATAAGTACTTGTTGATTTAGCCTAAACCAACACGTTCTTATCCACTCTGCGATGGAAATCCTCCTCCAAGAAACCATCTGAATCCAAAACACTAGATGAGTGGTGATTTTCCTCCGTTTACGAAGTCTTAGTCATTCAGATGATCTTAGTGAAGCTCAGCATCAACAACATTGAGCAGTTCAAAACACTGAACAAGTCTTGAAAAAGGTACATTTCTGATCCGGTATTTTTAGAAAACCTTTCAAGGTATCCTCTCAAAATCCATCTCTCATACTCACACCCACTTATTCTTCGCCAAAACACCCTATAAGCGATGTCCAATCATTTACGTGAGTAGTTTTCTTGAAAATAGAATTATTTTCGGCGACAAATGTCACGGTTCCACTAACATCTGTCAGGTAATTGATTCCGCTAAAGGATTACTATGCTTGCTATTCACTAAGAAAATTGCTTACTAAATGATTATCTAAATGGTAATTTTCAAAAGTATTGGTTTTCTTTATGGAACCCTACCACTAGAATCAAATCGATAGAATTAGGGGCTTTTTTTATGTCGTAACACTGTCGACCAATGTTTCTACAAGTTTGCATTTGGTTTTGACGATACAGCCAAAACTTATGGTTTAAACTTATGGTTTTGACGATACAGCCAAAACTTACAAAGTTGTGGTAGTTAATGAGTTACGCGCTTAAACTGAAGAGAATCATCTTTCAAGCATAGCGTAGGTTAGAATAATCAACTTTGATGATATTTGTTGGAGAAAATTTCCCAAATGTCTTTTGATTCCTATTTGCATAATGAATTCCGATCATTTTTAAATTAATCATTCATTTGATTGGTACTGTTAACTGGTTGGCACTTCCCAACTATGTCCAACCACGTCTTGAGCCATTTGTTATTATATCACTGAATCTTTCCACTAAGACATACGACCGTTTGCATCGGCCTCAAAATACGCAATTACTTCCAGCCAGTTCTTAGTGTTCTGGACGACTTTCTTTGTCTTTCACATGATTCCCTCGATACAGAATTTGGTGTGTGGATAATGAAGAAGTTTGGAGTCCAAAATTCTTTGACTCAACTATTTAGAATTAATTACACATCAATCTCTCCTCAAGTGGGTCTCCATGAATACTTTATATTTGGTACTCCGCTTCTTCCATTATACCTTAATACCTTTATAAGAATGAAGGTAGCATCCACGACTTCGTCGAGAAACTTTTGTATTTCCTCGGTATCATTTGATGTTAGTGACGTTGCAAACTGAAGCAATCCAGATTTCTCCTCAAATGAGGCATAAAGATGCTGCAGAGAGAAAACTTGACCATAATCAATATATAGTTCTTTAGGATACCATCATTCAATTTTAGAAATTTTTTTGTCTACATAACTTTTAAAGATAATTTTTTTTGTTTACATAACTTTAGGATACCAATTGAGAATTTTATTTGCAGTGAAGACTTTTATATAAATAGTGACAATATCACGATGCCTTTACAATCAAATTTGCAAAGGATGCACCATAAGTAGAATTGGAAATTACTTTCTTAATATTATTTCAAAAGCAACTGAGTTCAAAAGCTACTTAAATAGAATATACCTAACAAGCTTAATTGAGGGATTTGAGGCCAATATAATCGGCACAAATAATAAAAATATATTTACAATACTGCTTTTCAGGCTGGTGAATGAATATCTACCATTCTCAGGTTGCAAGTAAATTGGTATAATCTTTCAATTAACACACATGCCAACTGATTCCTAGAGGGAATGTGGGCTGTAATTATCAATCACCAGTCCAGCTTTTCTCTGATAAAATGTTTGTCTACCTCAATTTCTATTGTCTATATGTGCTTGGTGTGCCAGCAAGTAAAGGCTAAGCACCTTCAACCTATTGAAATATCTGAAAAGAAGTAAGAAGCCATTGCTATAGATTTCGTTAAGGGTTTACCACAAACTTAAAAGGGTTATGACTTTGTGGGTGATTATAGACTGGTTGATCAAGTATGCACATTTCTTACCTGTATAGAGTCATAGACTACCTATACTTCATCACAGAATGCTCAGCAGCATTTATTTGGAGGATATCGTCTCTTTGCATAGCATGCTGATGCTCATTATCTCTGACCGCGGGCGGAGCTTAGTTTTGGAAGTATTTTCAATCTGCACTGCCGAATGTTGGTTTGGAGTTGACCTAGTAGCAGGAGTGGAGACTAGATTGAATCTTTGTCCAACTTTCCATCTTAAATTGATGGTCAGTCTACGAGGACTATACAGATTCTGAAGGATATGTTATGCGCTTGTGTTCTAGATCTCGGAGGGATTGGGATTGATATTAGCCTATGATTCATGAAACTTGCATATAATAATAGCTACCAATCTAGTATTCAAATGGCGCCGTTTGAGGATTTGTATGGTAGGCGGTGTCGGTCTACATTAGGTTGGTTTGAAGTCGGAGAAGCTAAACTAATGGACCCATAATTGATTCAAGTTGCCATTGAAAAGGTTAAATTGATTTGTGATCGCTTGGCTTTGTTTGGATTGATGGAATCGGATGGAGTGGAGTGGAATGGAATAGAATGATATTCCATTGTTTGGATAATTTAAAAACCTGTGGAGCGGAGCGGAATGGAGTGGTATGGATTCCTTTCCATTCCATCACTTACCACTATATTCTTTTCCCTCGGATTTGGGTGGAATGAACAATTTGCCTTGTTCCGTCCTAAAATTTCCAAACAACGGAATGATATCTTCGTTCCTCTCCGTTCATTTTATGATATTCAAACATAGCCTAAGTGGTAGCTCAGAGAAGGGAAAAGTCTAACGCTGATAAGTAGAGTCGTCCTTTAGATTTCGTAGTTGGAGAACATGTATTTTTACACGTTTCACCAATGAAGGGAGTTTTGCAGTTTGGCTTGAAGGCAGAGTATTTCCAAGGTTCATTGGGTCATTTGAGATTTCGGAGAGAGTAGAAACTGTAGCTTATCGCTTGGCACTTTCACATTTCTATAAGATAGCAGTTTATTTGGTCTTTTACATTACTATGCTTCGGAAATACCTTTATGACCCTTCTCATGTGATTAGTCGAGAAGAAGAGCAGTTAGATGAGAATTTGTTATGCATTGAATATCTAGTAGCTATAATAGATAAATGGGAGAGACGTATGTGCTCAAAGAATATTGTCTCAGTTAAGGTTCTTTGGCAAGGACCGTCGGTCCAGTGAAGAAATGAAATAAGGAACCTTAAGAAGTAATGCATGCAAATATCAAACCAAGGTTAGTAGACTACTTTTTCAAGAATGCCATAGAGGAAGGCATTATTTACATCTAGCTAAGTAATGTGCCACTTTCTAGATATAAGCTTAATTGCCGATCTAGATATATCAGTCTGTGAGCTGGTTACAACTACAGATTTCGGGTTGTGGCATTAAGTATTTGCGACATTCCGCTATCCACGATACAGCTATGACAGTTTTGGGATTCAACGTGGAATCCAAGATTGACGACATTATTAACAACACTAAAATGAATACAACTATTATATTAAAGTACCAAGCATTAGAGAATTTGGAGCAGAATAGTGATGGAACAGCTCATAGAAGATGGTGTCCTTATGACATCGTGTTGAAGGTATGTGGTTTTTGATAGAGAGAAGTGAAAGATCAAAGACAGTAAATTATGTAAACACGGTAATTTGATATGATTGATATTGTTATTGGTATACAAAGAAACTAGATTGGTCAATTTGAGTATCTTAAAGGTAAGATAAGAGTTACCTCTCTACGAATTTTCAGATTTTCCAGAAGCAGTGCTTGGCCATTAAGATACAACAAATCAAAAGCAAATATGCATACATCAACATTAATGCCACTCGCAGCTACATTTTTGCGGGAGCGGGTACTAAGCACCTGTCATGATCTTTAGATTATAACATTGTCTAATCTATACTCTTCGAGCAAAATATTAGAAATTGGAACATTGAATCCCCGTGATAAAAAAAAAGACGTTAATTACAAAATGATTCAATTTTAATTGACTGCCAAGGAAAAAATTTTAGACAAACAACTAAATGATGTATATTGAACCATTTAAAAAATACAAAATCGGTATTGGAATTACCTGGAAAGGAAAGAATTTCTGTTTTGCACGATCGTATGCAACCAATTCACAATCAATAACAAATGACGATACAGTTCTTTTCTTCAACCTGTTCACTAACAACAAATATCAAAAACCATGATGACGAAATATTTGTACTGGGAAGCAACAGATGTCTTGTTTCTCATGGAATATCTAAACAACTCGTCGTTATTATGTAGTAAAACATGTAGTATATTAAATTATCCCTAAGGTTGAGTGCTTGTCTTCTTGTAACAAAAGCCAACATATTGTTAACATAATATCAATGTAATTTCTATTTTGAATAGTCATTTACTCCTTATTATCCCTTTAAACCTACATAATTAAACCCTGTAACCTTAACAGTTCTATCCAGTGCAGCTTCATGGTGTTAAGAAAATGTTCATCACTGGCACAAAAAGATGTTGTGGATCACAAGTAAAATTAATACTCTAAATTAAGTGTTTTTTTTTTTACCTTGAAACTGCAGCCACAACATCAGGAAATTTTTCAGTGTTCCGTTGAGCATTCCTACTATAAATCTCAACTGAGCCATTTTCCATGTAATGTATCTGTCTCGACAGAGATAATATTATTAAGACTAAATAAGAATCATAATCAGACTATATTTGAAGGAAATATAGACAGTGAAGCATCACCTGAGCACGTTCTCCGTCGTATTTGTATTCACAAGTAAACCCTATATCCTGGAACTTATTTAGAGCTTCAGATACACTCGTCATTGATTTTGACAGCATAGGCTCAACCGGAACACCAACAGTAAAAACACATGTTGTTGGAAGTCGCCATATACCATCAGTAAGCAGTGCGTGTACTATTTTTCCATAGTCAGGGAGAACCGAATATACTTGTTTAACAATCTTTGCAGCCTGATGCAAAAAGAAACACAAGTAATAATTAGAAAATAAAATCTAATAGAGTAGAAATTGGTAACATCACTACAATGCTAATGTACTGACACCCGTCTCGAACTTTAAAAACCAGAGCAAATATTGTCAATGGCCCCATCCTCAAAAAGAATTAGTAGCTTAAATTGAACAAACTAACTCCGTACCAAATTTCAAAATCTCAACCAAATGAAATACCTCTTCTGAAGGAGACTGAATTTCAGGAGGAAGTTCAAAATGTTCTTTAGAACAAAGGGCTCCTTGGCCCAATGCAGATAATAAAGTTTGGTCACCATATCCAAGGCGCAACTCTTTCTAGAAAACAAACTGAACAAAAAAGATATTAGCAAATAGGCAGTTGACTACGTCGTAGGGATTTATAAAGATAATTATCAAACTCCCACCTGTAGCAAAGGGGTTAGATATACAGGTTCGCAGTCGGTTGCAGCAAGAAGAAGTGACTTTATATCATTCTTTTTCTTCTCTCGGCTGTCTTTTCTGGATTCATAAGTGCATTAATCTATAAATAAGCGGAAATATTAGAAAACTCTAGTTCTTATGTAAAAAAATGTTTGAAATCCCGACTGACCATGTCTATTACCAGCATACATTTGTGCTCACCAGATGGAAAACGAACAAATTTAAAGATTGTAACAAACACACAACATAAAAATCAATGACAACTTAAAGCTTAATTAATAAGCCTTGGCTTTATCCTTTTGCAAAAGACGTGTACTGAAAAATAGAAAATTAAGGAGAAATGAAACTATATACTGCACACAAATCAAATAGAAAAAGTGTAAACATTACATATACCTTTACAATGGAGTGAAAGGTGTTGAAAACTTTTGTTATAGTCAATGCATCCGGCTTCCGCAGCATAGATTGAGAAAAACGGATAGCTTTGGCAACAGAGCCCTCAGTTCTTCTATGGAAGTAGAAGAAGGAGCAGATGGGAGGCGACAAAACTTGGTTAGGGTTTCCGGATTTGGGGAGGGGTGGGGTTTTTCTTTTCTGGTCGGATTTCTTCTTTCGAGCGCCCGACATCAGTACATCAAAGGCGGAAGACGCCATTTCAACCAACCACGGACGGAGCCTAGGGCAGCAGGACAGGAGCGCGGGAAACATTCACAGATATAGAGAATCAGAAATAAATTAAAAAGTATGGAGTGGTGGAGGCTTTTGAGACTATGCTCTTCTGTCCTGAGTTGAATATATCAAGATTTTTTTTTAAAAAAAAGTGATTAATTTATACGTTATATTATCGCTTCTTATGTAAGAAATTTATAAAATAAATAAAAATACGAATATTTTTGTAGAAACATATTATTACTATTATATTATATAATTAAATTGAATTTAGTTTACAATAACAATATTTGTTTAGAAAAAGCTTTTTTTGATGAAATTTAAATAAAACTATTAAATAAAACTATGTAACATATATTTTTTTGGCTATTTTTAATTAATTAATTATTAAAGAATAATTGAAAGTGATAATAATGTAATTAGTGGAATTTAGAGTTTATATGTGTTCTATTTTTAAGACATTATTAATTAATTAATTATTAAAAAATTGAGAGTGATGATAATGGAATTAGTAGAATTATTAACTTTCATAAATAAATAAATAAATGTGTACTAATTAACCATAAACTATCAATAATATATATATATATATATATATATATATATATATATATATATATATATATATATATATATATATATATATATATGTTATAAATATAAAAATAAATGAAACCAATAAAAATAGTGAAGAAAGAGGAACTTTAATAGCTACTTGATGTTATGTTTCATATCCAACGTGAAAAAGTTTGTCAAATAAATAAATATTTTATTTCAATTCTATCTAAAAAATGTATAAAATTAAGAAAAATAATATTATTTTTACTATAGTATCATGTATTCCAAATGACAAAGTAAAGATGGAAGAGTAAAGAAGATGAGAGATAGAGTAAAATATAACAAATGAAAATTGCGGTGTAATTGTTTATATGTGATTTGTGGAGGTAGATATGGTTGTCAGATTATATAAGTATAACTTAGAGTTTAGTAGGGTTATAGGAAGTTTTAACTTTTTAGAATAATTTTGATTGTAATTTTAATTAGGAGTGGGGTTATTTTTTCAATTTTTTATTTAATTAATTGACTAATTGAGAATATGGGATTGAAGTTTTTTTAACATTTATTTAATCAATTAATCAAAAAAGAGTTATATATTTAATTAATTAATTAGTATAATATAAACACCTCCAATACTATGAATTTATTTTAGTAATATGATTTTTATATATTAAATTGATTACACCATATCAATATTTTCATTAGTTTTCATTTAAATTAATAATAAACTTAATTTCATCTTATCAACAAAAACTAATAATAATAGTTTTATTATAAATCCAGTCTAAAGTAACAAAAAAAAGAAAAAAATTACAATAGTTGAAGCATATCTCACTAAATTAACAAATGAAAGAAAGAATAAAATAAATGACAAAAACAAAAGAAAACAAATAAAAAAAAAGATAAATTATAAATAAAAAAAATCTACATTTGGGAGATCATAATAGTTCTTGAGAAATTCTAAGGATTTAAGTTAACTGACTTACAATTTGACCACTAATCCTAAAATTCAAAAAATTTATATAAATGTTTTAGGCACAGTAGTGCCCCATTGAATCGCTTTTGACCGAGATTTTTCTCAAATCTCTTGCATGTGTCTGTTCTAAAGTAAATATAACTGTTATTATTTCTGCTTGCAATATCTTAACTTTGCTAAGCCTGCAAAAACATATAATGTGTTTTACAAGAAAATAGAATAATCAGGTATGTAATTTAATAATAAGATAAACAAATATATAAATAATTATTAGAAGAAAAAACCTCATATTAATTGAAGTTGTTATCAATAGCAAATATTGTAAAAAAATAAAAAATAGAAAAGAATGAAGAGATGAAGGATAGCAAAAGTAATAAGTAAATAATGAATATAGAATTAAGGGTGATTATAAAGGTGGGTAAGGATACAGAAAGACATGACATTTTATAACAATATTTTTAATGTTACTGTTATGACCCATCATTTTCAAAATGTTGATTATTCTACCGATTAATAAAAATTAGTAACTAATAAATAAATTATTATATTAAAATAGTATTTTTATGGCATCTTTAATGAAAAATTAAAGAGAAAGAAAAAACTGAAAAATAAAAAGTGTTAGGTGGTTATAGAATATAAAAGAAATTGCTATATATTTATAATAATTTTCACCAAAATATATTATTAATATTAGAATTAAAATTAAAATTAAAAATAAAATATATGAATATTAATATTTTCCAAAGTTATGTATTTTGTATTTTAATATGTTGTGTTTATTATAAGGATATGTAAATTATTAATATAAAATATATTATTTAATTTGTTATTGTAATCATGATTATAAATAAATAAAAGTGACTATTTAAAAAAACTTAAAATAGAAAAAATTAGTATTTTTCTAGAATTATGTATTATTGTATATTAATATGTTGTCTTTATTTAAGGATGTGTAAATATATATTAATTAAAAATGTATTTTTATAAAACATGTTATTTAAGTAATTTATGTAATATATGTGACATTGATTAAGTAAAAGTTATTAAATATTATTCCATTATTATTAATATAAAATATATTTTAAAATACTTTTATTAATTTAATCGCATAATATTTTTTTATAAAACATATAAATTAAGTAATTTATGTAGTATATGTGATGTTGATTAAGTAAAAGTTATTTATATTTGTCTAGATGATATTATGCAAAAATATTTATGTAAAATAATTAAAAGAGAATTATTTCCACTTTTGTAAGAAGTTTTTTATATGGACACATTTTTTATTAAATAGAATTATAAAAGTTAATTATTTTTTAAATTTAAATTATTATTATGTAGAAAAAATTTAAAAAATATTTGTTATTTTTATATTAAAATATATTACAAATTAATATCACAATGTATGATATGATAAATTTGAGTAAAATAAATATATTATTTAAATAAAAGCATGTACCATTATATTATATTCATAAAAATGTTAAATTTATATAAAAAAAAATAAATGAAAAAATATTCATTTTAATGTATAATTTAATTTCTAATTAAAATTATTTAATTATTTATTTAGTTTAATTAATTAAAGTGACTACTAATTTATAAAATGGAAAGAGTAGTTTAAGAATTTATAATATAATGAGAATGAGATTCTAAGTGCTTTGAATAACATTGATGAAACAAAATCCCCAGTGTTAGATGGGTATGGTGCCTACTTTTACAAGAAAGCTTGGGTTGTTATTAAACATGATGTGCTCAAGTTGTTGATGATTTCTTTGTAAATGGCATATTATTTAAGGCAACCAACTGCACACTTGTTACTTTGATCCCCAAGAATAAAGAAGTAACTAGGATTAAAGACTACACGCCCATATCATGTTGTAGTACCATTTATAAGATCATCTCTAAAACAATCACCAATCGGATGGTGGATGCTAACTAGCATTGTGTATAAAAACATATAACATTCATTCCTGGTCAGATTATTCACAACCATATCCTCATATATAAACTTATCAAGGGCTATAGTAGGCATAGTGGTACTCCAAGATGCATGGTGAAAATTGACATACATAAGGCTTATGACACCATTGAGTGGATGGCCATGGAGAAGGTTATCTATGAAATAGGATTCCCCCGCTAATTTGTTGACTGGATCATGCTTGCAGTGACCTCTGTGTCATACCGGTTCAATATAAATGGTAACCACACTAGAATTATAGAAGCTAAACATGGTCTGCGACAAGGAGACCTCATGTCCCCTATTTTATCTGTCATTATGATGGAGTATCTTAATAGATGTCTAAAGAGATTGAAAGAAAATCCAAACTTTAATTTTCACTCAAAATGTGAAAAGATGGGAATCATAAATTTATGTTTTGCTGATGATTTACTATTGTTTTCTAGGAGTGATGCAGAATTCGTCAAGCTCATGATGGATGCTTTTGATGTGTTATCAAAATCCACAGGGCTTAGAGTAAACTCTGCAAAATGCAGCATTTTCTTTAGGGGAATGGACCAGCATTTGCAAGATGACATCAAGAAGCTAATCGGTTTTGCAGCGGGCATTCTACCTTTCCGCTATCTTGGTGTCCCAATGTCAATCAGAAGACTGACTGCACATAGTTATAACAGTCTTATTGACAAAATTGCTAGCAAGATTAATCATTGAAGCTCGCGACTGCTTACATATGCATGTAGGCTGCTTCTCCTTAAGAGTGTGATGTTTGAAATTATGCACTATTGAATGCAATGCATACCCTTCCCCAAATGTGTAATTCAAAAGGTTAACTCTATTTGTCGAGCTTTTCTATGGACTGGTAAGAATGAGAAGAGTCGTAAAGCACCAATAGCTTGGAATACTGTGTGCAAGCCTAGACGTTATGGTGGTTTACACCTCATTAATCTGGAAACTTGGAAAAAAGCTACTCTGCTAAAACTTTGGTGGAACTTATGTGGTAAAGCGGATAGTTTGTGGGAGTAACGGGACCATACATATTATATAAAAAAAACAAGATATCATGGAAGTAAATGTGATGAAGAGTGCTTCTTCGATTGTGAAAGCATTGTTGAATCAAAGGGATGACATCAAGTTAAACCAGACCTGGATTGACATGTTAAAGGACAATAAATTCCAGATGAACAAGATGTACAAGGCTCTGCAAATGGATGTCCAATCAGTCGCGTCGAAATCCATGTTTTATGGCAATATGGCTCGCCTTAGGGCTAAGGTGAATCTTTGGTTGGCGTTCCATAAGAGACTTGCAACTAAAGTTAAGCTATATCGATTCGGGATGATTGACAATCCTAAATGTTGCTTTTGCGCAAAAGGGGAAACCTAACAACATATGTTGTTTGAGTGTGAGAAAACCAAGGGTGTTTGGCATAAAGTTCTGTATTGGCTATAGATTACCCATATAGTAAAGGGATGAAGACATGAGATTGAATGGATTATGAAGAATTAAGGCAAAAGAGTTCGTGCTAATGTCCTTAAACGTGCGACAACTAAAAGTATCTACGAAATATGGAGATATCAAAATGATATATGTTTTGACAATAACGTACATACTCAGAAAATTGAAGAAAAAATTATAGATAAGGTAGTTTATAGGGGGTGGACTAATACGAAGCTACGGGATTACTTAGCTAGGCTAATGCTATAAGTTTTTGTATGGTGTTTGTCTACTTGTTATTTTAAGCTGGATCCTCGTGATCGCTCTGTATTAACTGCTTTTAGATTCAATCAGATTTTCCATTGATTCAAAGAAAATGGTAATAAGAGTTACAAAAATAGTAAAATACTTTTAAAGAATGTTAATTGAGATGTAATTTATAATAGTTAATGATTATTTAAAATTTACATTATTACTATTGTGTAAAAAAATTTATAAAAAATAAATGTAATTTTGTGATATTAAAATATATTACAAACTAATATCTTAGTATATGAGATGGTAAATTTGAGTAAAATAAATATACTATTTAAATAGAAGCATGTAACTATTTTATTATATTCACAACAATGCTAAATTTATATGAAAAATTAAATAAGAAAATTTTCATTTTAATGTAGCCAAATACATGCATCATCAGCATTAATATTAAACAATAGTTGTATGAATAGCATATCCAACTAAAATAATTATACAAAGAGTTGCCAATTGTGTTGCAAAGTGTCTAGGGTAGCACCTATCTGCCAATTGCCCTTTTACTCTATACACCTTTTCCATGCCATATTGGCATTTTTTTCCCATCTAAAAATTATTTTTCTTGCAATAATACAACCACATAACTGAATGGATTTCAAGCATATGCACACCATTGGAGAGAAATCCTATTCCTCCATGTCCTAGTAGTGTCCCAATTGTATTTTTACAGAATCATGACATGAGATCATGACCAATGTTTCTGTATGTATATACAAGCATAAAACATAAGGTAACAACAATTGTACATGGTTTTTACAAAGTGCACATTTTAGAGACTATGCACTGAAACCTCCTTGCAGAGAACTCCAGGGGTTGGCAGGAATACTGACACAAGCTTGTGCTGAGGCCTCGGCCATTTGCTCATTCGGTATTCCTGCATTGCAGATGTTCGCGAAAGACCTCATATGCTTCATACCATACTGAGACAGGGATCCACAATGTGTCTCAAAAGTCTTTACCTGAAATCAAAAACATATTAAAGGTGAAAAAATTTCCTCACAGACCGAGGCGTACAAAAAATTGTTTTGATGTAATCAACAAAATAATGCCGATTTCGTGTTCAAGTCCAACCGTGTTTGTGTTTGTTAAGAAATGTAGAAAGAAGAAGCTGAATCATGGGAAATAGTACCATGGTTTTGAGGCAGTCCCAGTTATCAACAAGTGGTGATCCAGCAGGTCTAACAGTGTTGAGCACTTCAGTACCCTTTTCAATGCCAAATAAGAGCTTCCCAATCAGTTTCACACTGTTGTCTATATGCTTCCTGTGAGACATTGCTTCCAAAACTTGTTTCTCAGCTTCATTTTTCCGCGAAGAACCCTCTGGTGCTTTGCGGAACTGCCAATGAACACCAAAAAATACTCAATATATCTGGTTACTAGATCTCGCACTCTTGCATCGCACATGTCAATTACAATGTGGATGTATACATATTACGTTTAACTGAAATACGCGAATATGAGAGATATTAAACATTGTACATAAAGTATACCTTTTCCCAGAAATGGATGAGATCGGCATCCCTTTGGTTGACTGAAGGTGTTCTCAATTTCAAGGAGTTTTCAGTTTCATCCACAAAGGAATTATTTTCATTAGCAGGATTTGTACCCAAATATAGATAGAGAAGATTGTTGCTAAGACCTACATCACCGTATTCCATCACATGAGATCCATAGTATGCTCCATTAATAGTCCTATCCTTAACCTGTAACAACATGACCGAATACGGCATCAAATATCAAACTCCTAAAGTTTTTCATGCGTGATTAAGAAGAACTTACCAATTTATATTGCTGTTGCAAACTTTCAGTTCGCAAATTGTGTGCGTCACTGTTCACAAGTGAAAGAAAAATTAGATCAGTCATTAAAAAAATCGTCTGATCTAATAATAAATCAAATGTACAAGTGCAAAACAAAATAGTAAATAAGAATAATCAAAACACAGTAGTCACAAGCACTGAACTACTCTATGGTTATGATAAAGTAATGCATCAAAGTAATCTTATTTATGATCTAGATTTGTCCTTCTTATGCTCATACCTGTCTTCCATCCAAGCAACACTGTATAGGTCACCCAAGCAAGTTGAGTACTCTGGGGGTGGGGGAGGGTTATCCCCGGGGCAATATGTTCCCCAACTACTTTCTTCCGCATTTGAAGCTGTTGTCGCGTAGATATTGAGATCTTTTGGAAGAAGTCCTTCAAAGATACTCCCAGATTCACATGCCTCTAGATAAAATACCTGCATCACCGTTACATAAATCAAAAAATTAGGATTAGCTTAGTTTGTCTTTAACCAATAGGTTTAGGAGAGCTTTTGACAAACCAATTATTTTGAAGTAAATAATCAAATTCAAACAGGCAATTACTAAACAGAACAAAAGAGACTTGAAATTTAAAAAAAAAAAAACACGTACACACACAAAATTGACAGTTACTAGGGACTTACTAGGCTCTCATATGTTCCAGAAGCATGTTTTTTCTTCAACACTTCATTCAGATCAGATGCGTACAAGTAAGGACCAACAGGCATACCTAAAGCAACCACAAAGCATAAATTTCACTTTGAGGAAATCATATGAGAGAGGTTTAATTTGGTACTAACATGATCATGCAAATGAACACAATTCAACCAAACATCGGCAGAAAAACAAACACACCATTGTGATTAATAGCCTCAAACAAGGTTTATACCATGCTAAAAAACACATAAAAACAACCTACGAAACACTGACACAAACGCTACACTGCCACGTCAATATCAGTAATAATCTAAAAATAATAGAATTGAATATTATCGGGGTCAGACACCATACACACCTTCAATTTGAAGTGTCGGGACTACCTAGTAAACAACCTCTCACAATCCATGTCTTTCATGAAAAAGTTTACTTAAAAAGAATTGAGAATTACTCACCAAGAACCCCCGGACCACCATGATCAGTGTAGTATACAAAAATATGATCATTGGGACCGCTATCCACAACTTTCCCACTCCCACCTGTAAGAGCGGATTTATTTCCAAGTAAAGCAGCATAGAAATTGTCAGCATGTACATCATCACCAGTATAATCCTGTCATAAAAAAAATTCTTATTACAAGATTATCAAACATGATATAGCAAACATGCCTAAAAATCTACGAAGTCATAATTGGGCACCACCGCATTAGACATAACACAGACAGACAACAGTAATAATAATTGTCAAGGACAACAACATGTATCCGACAGACACACCTTCAATCTGAAACATCAGTACTAGATTGCTCAAAACTAAGCATAACTTTACCTTCGGAACTCCTGCATAAACATCATCCCCATCAGGTT
The DNA here is from genome assembly GCF_029867415.1 of Vicia villosa. Lineage (NCBI taxonomy): Eukaryota > Viridiplantae > Streptophyta > Magnoliopsida > Fabales > Fabaceae > Vicia > Vicia villosa. The sequence continues at coordinate 187,941,556 of NC_081183.1, read as the reverse complement.
TGTTAATTATGACACCAGGCCTTGGATTCTCTTCATTCGAAGCAATATCATCATACATGAAAACAATAATATTCTCTTCCTTCAATCCACCTTTCCTCAATAATTGATACGCATGACAAACATCAGCCTGATGAACCAACAACAAAAACTCAACATTAAAACTAAACACCTAAATTCAAACACAAATTAAGGTTACTAATTCTCAATATTATCTCTATATTGAATAATTTCTATTTAGTCCCTCCCTATACATAGAATTGTTCATCAATTTAGTCCTCACACAGTCAACTATTTTCCTTTTGGTCCTCTGTTCATATAAAGACCAAATCAAAATTAAAAATTAAAAAAACCTAACAAAAACATGAAACAAACTCAAGGATTATAACTAACTTGATCAAAGACAAAGAATCTTATGTAAAAAAAAATCAAATCAAAGTCTGAGAATTTTTATGTATATAGATATAGATTCTAATCACGGACATCAGAAACACTACACTGACAACGACACCGGTAATAATTTAAAAATTGAATGAATTAAAAGCGATCACAAGTGCAGGTGTCGGTTTCAGAGAGTGTCTATGGTACATGGTATAGTATAGATTTGAAGAATTGTGTGTATACCTGATGTCTATAATTCCAGTAACCATTAGAACCAGCGAGCAAAATCGCCCACCTAGTTCCCTTTTCGTTGTCATCGTTTTCAGGTTGACGGAAGAATCTGGAGGTTTGAGAAGGCAATCGGAGATAGTCGCCGGGGAGATCACGGGCAGCGGAGACGGCGGCGAGGAAGGTGAAAAGGAGAAGAGTGGAGAGTTGAGAAAAGTCCATGATTGAAGGAGAATGAATGAGTGAAGGGGAAGTGAAAGAGAAGATTTAAATAATAGTAAAAGGTGGGAGGTAGTTGAAGTAGCGTAGCAAGTTGGATGATCATGATCATGACATCCCGTTATTTCGTTACCTTACGTATGCATTTTATTTTATTTTAATAATAATGTCCAAAGATTAAATGTATCATATTTATTTTACTATTATGTTTCTTTATTAAAATTAAGATGATAAATTTTGGATTTGAATCGGGTCTTGAAAGTGAGGAAGATTAAGTTGGGGATACTTATGTTGTGTTGTCTAGTTTACCAAAAATTAGTTGATTTTATTTTGACTAAAATAGGTAGATTGTTGGAACATCCCATCCCAAATCAACTTTTTCATTTTGTATTTTAACTTTAAGTGGCTTATGCTTTTGTATAATACTATGCATAGCGACTTATATACACTTGCAAATTATAAAAGAAAAACATAAAACTTTCTTATTATTAGAACATAAAGATAGAGTAAAGAGAAACACACAAAAAAAAGTTTTCTTCATGCATTTCAGTCAAATTACTTACGTCTCCAACTATAAAGTAACTATAATTTTCTCTATTTATATTTTGTGAATTGCATATTAATTATAGTGTTACAAGTCATATATATATATATATATATATATATATATATATATATATATATATATATATATATATATATATATATATATGGTGTCAAATTTATAGATATGATCAAATGACATAAAGAGGTCAAATTTAGTAACATGACATCTTTGATAACTCTTTATCACATATTCATATAACAAAATTCATCGTTGAATTGAAAGCTTTTATGATATATATCATGTCTATAAAATTTAACATCAATCAGAAATCATTTGATATGTCGACGAAATGTGTAAAAACTAACGTCTTACGAAACTTCGATAAAACCGTTAATTTTACATATCAAATAATTTTTTATTGATGTTAAATTTTATGGACATGATCTATATGATGTTAGCTTTCAATCAAACGGTGGATTTTGTTATACGAATATGCGGTAAATAGTTATCGGAGGTGTCATGTTACTAAGTTTAATACCTTTGTGTCATTTGATTCTGTCACACACACACACACACACAAATACAAGGTTTTAGTTTATCTAAAACCATAATACCTAGTTTCCCTCAACAAATTAAACAATTATCTCTATCCATAATTATCTCAACAATATGAGTCATTCTCTTAACAACCTATAGTTATATCAGCAACTCATAATTATCTCAACAAGACATATTCAACAATCTTCACCTTGGCGAATATCAAACTCTTATGAAGACTTCTTGCATAGTGTTTCGTCCTAGAAACTGGGGAGATACATCTCCAGTTTAACACTAAGAAACATGTAACAAGTCCAAGCAGTGTTTAAACTTGTCACTGGTGACTGGTTTGGTCAACATATCAGGTGCATTCTCTGAAGTGTGAATCTTCTAAAGTATTATCTGTTTGGGTGCCAACAACTCTATGATCTTGTGGAACTTCACATCAATATGCTTGGTCCTAGCATGATACACCTGATTGTTCGCCAAATAGATAGCACTCTGACTATCTTAATGCAACTGAATTCCACCTTACTAAACACCTAACTCTTTCATTAACCCTGTAACACATAATGCTTCGTTTGCAGCTTCAACTGCTGCCATATATTCTGCCTCAATTGTAGAAATTTATTCTATGGATTGAATTGATGATTTCTAACATATAAGCCCCTCACAAGAATAAAGACATGCCTTGTTGTAGATCTCCTGTCATCCAGATCACTTGCATAGTTAGAATCCACATATCCCACAACTGATGGAACATATTGCTCCATGTTGAAGATGATACCACGATCTGTTGTACCTTTCAAGTACCTTAGTATCCACTTGGCTGCTTCCCAATGTTGTTTTCCTGACTTGGACATGAACTTGTACACTTGACTAACTACTTATGCCAAATCCGATCTAGTGCAAACCATAACATACATTAAACAACCAATTGCACTGACATAAGAAATCTTAGACATATCTTCAATCTCTGAGTCTGTCTTCGGACATTATTCCAAAGAGTGCTTAAAATGATTCTCCAATAGAGTACTCAGAAGTTTTGCTTTACTCGTGTAAAATATGCTCAAAACACCTTCAACATAGCTTTTCTGAGACAACCATAATTTATTAACTCATGTGACCTATAAATTTCCATCCCAAGAATCTTCTTTATAGCACACAGATCCTTCGTATCAAACTCCTTACCCAACTCGGTCTTCAACTCATTTACATCATGCAAATGGTTGGCAGCAATCAACATATCACCAACATAAAGTAACGGGAAAAATAAAAGAACCATCATCAAGGCTCCTCACATAAACACAACAATCACAATCACACCTTCTATAGCCAATTTGGAGCATGTATGAATCAAAGTGCTTGTACTAGTGCCTTGGAGACTGCTTTAAACCATACAAAGACCTTTTCAATTTGCAAACAAGTCTGTCATGACCAGTATCATTGAATCCCTCTGGCTGCTCCATGTAGATTTGACCCTTTAGATTACCATGAAGGAAAATTGCTTTCACATTCATTTGCTCTAAATGCATAATTTTGTTGGCTACTAGGGCCAATACTGCTCTGATAGAAGTGTGTCTAACAACCAAACTAAAAATCTCATCATAATCAATCCCCTTCTGATGTGAATAACCCTTTGCAACTAGGCGAGCCTTGAACTTTTCCCCTTCTTTTTTCTATTACTGCTGGTTTTTCTTATACACCCACTTGCAACTAATAACTCTCTTTCCTTGTGGCAACTGAACAAGATCTCATGTCTCATTCTTTTTCGAGGACTTCATCTCCTCTACCATAGCTCCAATCCACTTATATTTCTCCTGGCTAGCCATAGCCTCTTAAAAAATAGAAGGGTCTCCTAAACTGGTAAGAAAAGCATATACAATTAAGTTTTCAAACTCATATCTCACTGGAGGTGTAATACGATAGGGCACCCTATCACGCACAAGTGTATAGTCTTGTACATCCGCTGAATCTTGCATTCCATTTGAATTTGAGTCTGATTCATCCTACTATTGGGCAACAATCTGCCTTGGACTAAATGATGGCTCCTCAATGTCCACCAGAATCTTATCTTGACTGGAATATTCTACCTCAATATATGGCACAACTGTCACGTCTGATTGTTTCAACATTGAATGTTCATCAAATATAAAATCTCTACTGACAACCACCTTCCTCTTAATTGGATCTCATAACTTGTACCCCTTCACACCTTTATTGTAGCCAATAAAGATAAGTGTTTTGATTTGAAGTCAAGTAAAAACTGATCCTCACTAGAAATATACACATATACTGAACACCCAAAAATCTTCAAATTACTCAAATCAATGGGGTAACATATCCACACCTCCTCTGCAACTTTGCCATCTAATGAAACTCGTGGTGATCTGTTGAATAGATATCATGTCATATTGAGTGTTGTTGTCAAGAAAGCTTTTGAAAGACCAACATTCAATTGAAGGCACCTTGCCTTCTCTGTTAGAGTCTTGTTCATCCTCTTTGTAACATCATTCTGTTGTGGTGTCTTTCTCACAGAAAAGTGCCTCTGGATTTTATTCTCCTCACAGAAATACATGAACTTCTTGTTAGTGTATTCAATTCCATTATCATACTGCAAATACTTTATTTTTCTCCCTGTCTGGTTCTCAACCTATGCCTTCCACAGTTTGAACTTGGCAAAGACCTCAAATTTATATTTCATAAAATAAACCCAAACCTTACGAGAAAAATCATCAGTAAATGTCACAAAGCACCTGGAACACTCTTTTGTAGGCCCCCAGACATCATAATAGACATAGTCTAAGATTCCCTTGGTCATGGGAAAATAATCTATTAACACAAGAGGATCAAAGAAATGATATACTTTTAATGAGCGATCTCCTATGAATCTTGGGAACAATGGGTTCCAAGGTGTTCCTTTGGATCATAGACTATGGTAAAGTCTTTTTACTCCTATAAGGTTCTTTATTTGTAGGGTTTGGGGAACTTAAAGTAGGAAGATAGTTAAGGTATAGGGTACTTGGAACGAAGGCACCTTTCTTGATGGTAGGGGTATCCTGATTCCTGACATATAATTTAAATGTTGAACAAAGTTCCATGGGGATCAAGACATGAAGGAATGGATAAAAAAGAATTAATAACAACTCACTTGAGTGGTTCATAACTATTTACAGAAGAAACCTCTCAAGAATCAAGCAAAAAAAATTTATAGGCGGGTGAGAAGTCAAGATTTCCATCAGGTAAATTGGATCGACAAGAATTAAAGAGGAATTATATTTTCATATGTCGATACATGGTTTCTAACGACTAATATATCTATTTTATGGTACATGACCACAATTCGCACGTGGCAATTATTGGTTACACAACATCATCTCACATCTCTAGTTTAGTTAATAATTCAACGAGGCATCTATTTACACCTAAAGATGATTAAAGTTTCAGTCAAAATCAGCAGACATACAAGTTTAAGGTTATGCGATGAAAAGCATGACGGTTAAACACATATGCACATAAGCCAACTTAATCATTCTCAAGTTTATTGGGATCTAATGTGGTCGACAAGATTCAGTCAAAATATGATAGAAAAGGATAATCGGCTTTATGGCCACAACTTGTTTTAATACAATCACTAAATGAAGATAGGGAAGATTATGAAACTACAAGTTGAAAAAGTTGTGACATAAAACAGAGTCAACGGGACACGTCCAGGGTCTATTGGGGTTGAAGGCGGTCAACAAGACTCAATCAAAATATAGTAGGAAAGGATAATTGGACTTTATGACCATGTTTTGTGCTAATACAGTCACTAAACAAAGATGAGGAAGATTGCGAAACTACAAGTTGAAAAAAATGTGATGCAAAATAGAGTCAACGGAACACTTTCAAAAATAGAATACAACAAGTCGAATGTGTGGCACCATGCATGTTAAAGTAGAGGGAATATCATGTATTACTAGCCGACAATTTATTTACACTCTCCGGTCATCATGTATATAGTTTATATATGAAATAGATATATTAATTGTCAAATGTACTCAAAATTTCAAATTTGTTTATAATATTGACCAGAGAGATATGTTACAATTATATGACCAATATAATAATTTCATCTATAAATAACACAATTTATAAATTATTTCATATATTCAATTAATTGATCAAATTATTTTACATATTTTATCTTTTTATTTTATTTGATTTTTATACATTTCTTTGCCTAGTAATTCAACTGTCACACTTTTTTTTTATAAGTAATTAGTTCGGAGAAAAATAAAATAACTTTTAAAAGATACCATTTATTCTCAACTAGTTTTTAGAGTTGGACGACAAATAATATTATGATCTCTTTTGTACAATGACAAGAGTAATATAAAGTTATATTTTCCTATAGTTTATAGTCGCAATTTTGATAGTTTATCAAGATTATTGGAATTTAAATTAAAGAGATATTGAAACAATAGAATCTCATGACATGTTATTGTTATTATTAAAAAATAAAAAGGAATCTCGTTATTTAAGACAAGAGAGTTTTAATTGTCAACAACAACAACAAAAAAGACAAAAGAGTATCAAGTAATTGATTCATATCCATTGAGCGAAGTTTCTTTGTGGGGCCGCCTACCCTTTTATCTTTTCATTTAACTGTCGTTTTTTGTTTTGTTTCTGAAAACAATAATGTGCTTTGATCATGCTAGGATATTAAAATAATAATATATAATACAAAACCTATATATAGTCTATTGAAAATTCAAATTTGAGTTACTTCTATGACATTATCTTTTGAAAAAAGAAAAAAAAAAATCTTTATCAAATATCAAGTTTTCGTCATATTAGCTGTTAAAAAGTGTTTTCATTAGGTTGGATAAATTAATTTCCAATAATTTATCATTTTAGAGATTTCTTGTACTTTAATCAATATTTCCTATTAAAGAAAGAAATTATTCTTCACTTTTTTTTAGGTTGGAAAAGTTAGATAGTTTCAATCATCCCAAGAGTTTTTTCGACACAAGCAAAGATAGCTATCCACTTGTCTATGAAGTATGAATACACTCATTCAGGCAAAGTACCAAAATAATAAAAACAACAGACTTATGGGTTATCAAAATTCTCAACAATCAATTGTCTAACCAAAAAAAAAAAAATCAACACTCCTATTATAGTATAGCTTAAAATTTACATTAATTATTTCCAAGTTCATGATCCACTTATTTGTAAGTTAGAGGACATTGGTTTTATTTTCATTGATTGAATAAAATGTGGGGTTTCACGCTAGGTATTGGCAAACATAAAATACTCATTAAGCATGAATATATGATTTCAATATAATTATTACTAGGTTCCATTCATTTAAGGATGTAGCTTGCTAAACAAGTGAAAGAAAAAAAAAGCTGAATGCACACTATGCGTTCAGAGTGAATTTGTATTCTTCTTAATCTCATTATAGGTTGGGCTAAACAAATGTATAGGCTCGAAGATAAAGAATTTGTTAAGAGTGAATTTCTCTAACAAAATATAATGCTAACTTAAATAAAATCTAACTAATTAAATACAAGATAATATTTAAATTGTAACATTCTCTTGCAAATTGGAATGAATGTCCATCATTTCAAGTTTAGTAACCAAGTTAGTAAAGTTTCAAGGTGAAGAAGTTTTGTGAACAAGTTTGCCATTTGATTTTTAGAGTCAATTGACATTAGGTGAATGAGTTTGACTTGAATTTTGTCTCTAGCAGTCCAACTCGATGTGTTTAGTACACTTGTGAAAAGACGAGGTGGTTTCTATGTGGATAGTACCGATGTTGTCACAAAAAATAGTGACTAGTGTAGGGTGAAGAATGTTGAAGTCCTTCAATAGGTATAATAGCCATTGAGTCTCGCATGAAGTGTTGACTAAAGTTATGTACTCACCTTCTGAAGAGGATCTGAAGATTACTTGTTCTTTTTTGCATTTTTAGTTGATGAGGCTTGATCCTAGGAAAAAGATGAAGCATGCAGCTGATCCTCTCGTAGTTGGGTAGGCACCCGAATCTGAATTTGTGAATCTTGTTATGACGAGATTTGAATCTTGCTTGAAGAAAAGTTTCAAGGTTGGTGCATTCTTTATGTATTTCATAATCAATATAGTTGTCTACATGTGCGTCGTTCTTGGTTCGGATAGTTATTGGATCAACATGCAAATAGAATAGGAAAAATTAGGCCTATAATGTGTCAAATACAACAACTTACCAATTAAACTTATGGATTGGCATGTTGACGTTGATAGATTCTTCGACTTTATAGGTGTCCCTAACACCAACAAGTTAAGATGGTGGCAATCAGACTAAAGAGTACTATTGTTGTTTGGTGGGATAAACCTGTTGTTCATAGGCAGAGGCAAAAGAAGGGGCCAGTCAGAACTTGACGAAGAATGAAACAATTAACGTTGGAACGGTTTTTACCAGAGGATTACTGACAGGTTCTTTATAAGATGTATATTGAGTGTGTTCAAGAAAAGAGAACTGTGACAGAATGCACAACTGAGTTCTTGCATTTTTTTAGCACAATGAACTAGGAGAATTAGAGAGCCAGAAAGTGGCTCGATACATTAGTAGTGATCGTACCTGATCAGAAGGATCGTCAAGGCGTAATGTCTGGCTTGAAGAGCAAGATGGGGGGGGTACCTGCAAGGTTCTCCGATGCTTAAGTCAGTAGCTATCAGAGAATGAGGTTTAGAGTTGAGAATAGAATACCTGACCCTCTAGTGAAAGAGGGTATTTATAGCCCCCAGCGCTGGGCCAAGGTTCCCTAATTGGGCCAAATCCAACTGGAGGCCCACGTGCTAGGGAACTGCCAGAACGTCCCATGCTAGGGCTGAGTCAGCAGGAGACTCACGTTCTGGATGCACATAGCGTAGGGTTCGGAGATGGTTGACCGAATCCTTCGCTGAGACGTGACGCGCGGTCTTCAGGCGTGGATAACTCCTTGACGGTTATCTAGTAAATGGGCCCAAAGGTTTGGGCCTGCTCGGCCATGGTCCTCGCGACGGGCAGCCCCTATCTGTTGTCCAGTAATTGGGCCCAAGGGAAGTGGGCCTGCTCGGCTGGTCATCAAGGGTTGGGCCTGCTCGGCCCAGACCAGAACAGGAGCCCCCCAAGTCATTAGCCTAATAAGGGTGATGACTTTAACGAGGAGGTTTAGCCGAGCACGGGCAGCGGTTCCAAATCATGGGCGCCTCGAGGGCTTAGGTCGGTCGCCAGTTGTCTTTGGTTTTTAACCTCATTGGTTGTCATCCATCAGCGTGATTGACAGGTGTCAGCTGTACAGGCTGTAATCATCATTGCGCCGTTTCTAGGGATGAAAGTAGATGGCGTCTCTTGGGGTTCTCAAGATCTTTGGGACGCGTGGCAACTTTTCGTGGAGGGAGCCGTCTTTGGGGTGTAGGCAATGATGGCGTCTCCTAGGCTGCCTAGGCCATCATGACACCCTTTGGCCTTCTTACTGATCGTACCTGATCAGAAGGATCGTCAAGGCGTAATGTCTGGCTTGAAGAGCAAGATGGGGGGGGTACCTGCAAGGTTCTCCGATGCTTAAGTCAGTAGCTATCAGAGAATGAGGTTTAGAGTTGAGAATAGAATACCTGACCCTCTAGTGAAAGAGGGTATTTATAGCCCCCAGCGCTGGGCCAAGGTTCCCTAATTGGGCCAAATCCAACTGGAGGCCCACGTGCTAGGGAACTGCCAGAACGTCCCATGCTAGGGCTGAGTCAGCAGGAGACTCACGTTCTGGATGCACATAGCGTAGGGTTCGGAGATGGTTGACCGAATCCTTCGCTGAGACGTGACGCGCGGTCTTCAGGCGTGGATAACTCCTTGACGGTTATCTAGTAAATGGGCCCAAAGGTTTGGGCCTGCTCGGCCATGGTCCTCGCGACGGGCAGCCCCTATCTGTTGTCCAGTAATTGGGCCCAAGGGAAGTGGGCCTGCTCGGCTGGTCATCAAGGGTTGGGCCTGCTCGGCCCAGACCAGAACAGGAGCCCCCCAAGTCATTAGCCTAATAAGGGTGATGACTTTAACGAGGAGGTTTAGCCGAGCACGGGCAGCGGTTCCAAATCATGGGCGCCTCGAGGGCTTAGGTCGGTCGCCAGTTGTCTTTGGTTTTTAACCTCATTGGTTGTCATCCATCAGCGTGATTGACAGGTGTCAGCTGTACAGGCTGTAATCATCATTGCGCCGTTTCTAGGGATGAAAGTAGATGGCGTCTCTTGGGGTTCTCAAGATCTTTGGGACGCGTGGCAACTTTTCGTGGAGGGAGCCGTCTTTGGGGTGTAGGCAATGATGGCGTCTCCTAGGCTGCCTAGGCCATCATGACACCCTTTGGCCTTCTTTCCCTATATAAGGAGTGAGGAGGTCACTCATTTAGTACTTAACATTTCCCAAGCCTTCAGGATCCGCTCACTGCTCTTCTCCTCGTTTCGTTCATATCTTCTTCGCCTCCTCCAAGTAAGTTCTTCGTCTCCTTCATGTTTTTATTTAAGTTTTATGCATTAATTTTGAGTGAGGCGAGCATGGTTGACGAGCGTGGCGAGGAAGGTTTATTAATTAGCCGAGTAAGCCTAGAAGATACACCGTTTTTCTCGTGCGTTTGCCGAGTGAGTTTTGAGTGAACGGGGCTAGAACGTTTGAATGAGACGTCCAGCTTTTAGGATTACTAGCGAGTGGTATGAAGGCCACGAGCAGTGGAGGTTGCACGTCTTGGTGAGGGCATGAATTTGCCGACCTCCGTTGCGTGCGGCGTATATATTCGGAGAACCCTTTAGCTCGTCGGCCATTTGATGATTGGGGGAGTTCTCCTCGTCCCTTTTCCTCGCCCTTTCACTTGACTTGCGGTGGAAGGGTGGATTTGACCAGTCGAATTCACGGTTTCCTCTGCTTTTCAGGTAAATGGCCGACGAGAACAAGGATGATGTCGTCTTCGACATTTCAGATGGGGAGGAAGCTGTTGGCGCGCAAGATGACGTTCCCGTCGTAGAGACCTCCCCTAGGGCACTTGAAGAATGGGTGGCAGTAGAGCCGAGGATGATTGCATCGCGCTTCACGAGTCACCCCAAAGAAGCCTTTAACGTCATCGAGGACCTTGACGAAGATGAGGAGCCTTCTTGGGGGGCCTTTGTGCCCAAATCTCACCAGAGGAAGCTGGAGTTGGGTGTCGTTTAAGCAGCCGAAGAAGCTGTTCGCTATTTACCAGGACTCTGTCAAGCACTTCAAGAACCGGTATTTTATAGTTAAGCCGCTCACTCCTGATGCCGAGAGTCATTTGTTCGAGGAGCGCGAGTATATTGAGGATGGGGTGAGGAGAGTGGGCCCAGCTGCTCGGTTCCCGTTAGAGTGGCAACCTGACCATTTCGAGCGTGGGACTGACTATTACACTTTCCGGGACGAGGATCTCAACGAGCGCGATACAGGGGGGTATCAGCGGCTCGCTTCTTTTGTGGACGGGTTTAGACCGGCAATATGTACATATCCAAACGGGGATCCCCTATTCGAGGAGGACGGAGGCCCTATGCTGGAGCCTCGGCACATCAACACCAAAGCTGTCCTCGAGTGCGGAAGTTACGGGGACGCTATGATTTTGTTAGGTGAGATAACTATTATTTGCTCAAACAACACCTTTTTGGTTCTAACTCTTTATTTTGCAGGAAAAATGGCCGACTTGCACGACAAAGTCACGAAGATGCGGGCCAAGAACAAGGGGGCCGCCAAAGTGTCTGGGAAGCGATCGCGGGTCGAGGAGGTCAAGGCGGCTGCCGCGAGTGTCCCCGACAGTGGCTCTCCCTTGTCAGTCGGGACGAGCTCGCGTGGTTCTCCGGCCGGAAAGAAACAAAAGAATGACGGGACCGGGGAGTTTCGCCCTCTTATCATCGACAACCCCTCCGAGGAGGACATTGTGCTGCCTTCTTGTACCCTGCATAGGGGGATCTTCTCAAAGAAACATGTTCTCCTCGAGCGGGAGGAGGTGAGGCACATCGTCAAGCGGGACAGGGTGACTCGAGACAAGGATTTGTCCGAGGACCTCGAAGGGATGATGAGGGTGGCCGCCTTGGCCTTGGCTCTTAACGCTCAGAATGTCTGTCCTCAGAAGGACTACGATGCTCTTCAGATCAAGTACGATGGGCTGGAGCACGAGTTCGAACAGTACAGGGACAAGTATGAGGTCCAGAGCGGGATAGTGGAGGATCTCGTCAAAGAGCGCAACAAGGTTGCGGACTTGGAGGCCGAGGGAAAAAGGCTCCGCGAGAGAATTGCCGAGTTGGAGAGGGCTCATCTCCCTGCTGCCGAGGAAGATGAGGACGAGAAAGCCTTGGTGACGCGTTCCCAGCTTCTGGGCAAGGTGAGGGAGCTGGAGGTCGACTGTGTAGCTACCTTGGGGGTCGGTTTTAAAGCTGCGGTGGATCAGCTGAAGGTCCTCAACCCGCGTTTGGTGACGAAGGGCATTGGTCCATATCATAAGGTCGTGGATGGGCGAATTGAACCGAACCCGGAGTTCGAGGACTGGGAAGATGAGGATGAACCCCAGGGTGAGGACGAGGGTGCCGAGGACGAAGATGGGGATGTTTGACCAGTCTTTCATTGTTATGGCCTGCGTGCCGATGTTTTGTGGCCTGCGTGCCAGTATTTTGTGGCCTGCGTGCCAGTATTTTGTGGCCTGCGTGCCAAGGTAGCTAGTTGGGTGATGCCCGGATAATTTTTTGTAATATTTGGATATCTCCGGCCAATTTGGTCGGTTTTTAATAGTTTTATGCTCCAATGTTTATTTGTGCTTATCTGATGTAGTGTTTATGCTTGATTTACGTTTGTGCTCGACCGAGGTTTATGGCCCGGGCGTGTGGGGAACGGTCCGGGTGCGCAGAGCGGGTGTGCGCTATAAGCGAGCGCGAGGCCGCGGTCGGGGCCAGGTGCTCGCGGCGTGAACGGTCCCATCGCGAGCTGGGGTTCTGCCGTGCAGGTACTTCCGCGGAGGGTCTGTGTGTAAGGCCCGCCGTGTAGTCGGCTTTGCCTCCTAGTAGGGTTATCCGACTGAAGCTGTCGTGGAGCATACGCGCTTGTACCATGGCGCGAGTCCTCGCCCGTATCTTCCCCGTGTTCGTCACGAGCGGCCGGGTAGTGTTAGGTTGTTTCTAACTGTAGTAGCGTCTGAGTTTTTCAGCATTCCAAGGTCGAGCTAGTTTTTCGCCGAGAAGGTTCTCGAGGTAATACGCACCGTTTTCGGTTTTATCGTACACTCGGTACGGACCTTCCCAGTTTGGGGCTAGTTTGCCTTCGCGTGAATCTTTCATGTTCCTACGGAGCACTAAGTCTCCGACCTCGAAGGAGCGCTTGACGACTTTGGTGTCATGTCTTAACGCTATTTGTTGTTTCAATTTCGCTTCTCGCAGGGAGGATCCTGTTCGGATCTCCTCGACCATGTCGAGCTCTTCTCTCATGGCTTCGTCGTTGAGCTCTTCCTCTAGAGGTGACTCAGTCCGACGAGACGGTTCTCGGATCTCCACGGGGATCACGGCCTCTGTGCCATAGGTTAGCCTGAACGGTGTTTCGCCCGTGGTTGAATGCGGGGTCGTCCTGTATGCCCAGAGGACGCTGTGTAGCTCTTCGACCCAAGCTTTCTTCGCCTCGCCCAGCCTTCTCTTCAATCCACGGAGGATGACCCGGTTGGCGGCTTCGGCCTGTCCGTTGGTTTGGGGGTGCTCGACTGAAGTGAAGTGCTGCTTTGTCCCGAGTTTGGCCACGAATTCCTGGAATTTTCTGTCCGTGAACTGGGTGCCGTTGTCGGTTATTATCGCTTGTGGTACCCCGAATCGAGCGAGTATGTTCCTCTTGTAGAATCGGAGTACGTTTTGGGATGTGATTTTAGCGAGTGCTTCAGCCTCTATCCATTTTGTGAAGTAATCTACAGCGACCACCAGGTATTTGTTTTGGTAGGAGCCGACCGGGAAAGGTCCGAGGAGGTCCATTCCCCACGTAGAGAAAGGCCAAGGTGAGGAGAGAGATTTGAGCTCGTTCGGGGGTGCCAGGTGCATGTCGGCGTGACGCTGGCATTTGTCGCATTTCTTGACGTACTCTTTGGCGTCCTGCTGCATGGTCGGCCAATAATAGCCGGCTCTGAGGGCTTTCCTAGCTAGTGATCGTCCCCCGAGGTGCTGGCCGTTGATTCCATCATGGAGTTCCTGGAGTACCTCTAATGCTTGCGAGGCGTCGATGCATTTAAGGAGGGGGATGGAGAAACCTCGTCGGTATAGCTTGCTTTCGAGGATAGTGTATGAGCACGCTCGTCTCTTAATTGTTGAGGCTTCTTTCGCGTCGGCGGGGAGCTCGTCTTTTGTGAGGAAGTTGTACACTGGGGTCATCCAGCATTGGTCGTCCCCGATGGCGAATATCTGTGGAGCTCGCGCGTTTTCGCCCACACTTGGCCTGGGCAGAATTTCTTGGATAACGGATTTGTTTCCCCCTTTCTTTCTCGTGCTCGCAAGTTTGGACAGTATGTCGGCGCGCGAATTGTGTTCTCGGGGAATATGCTCAACTTCCGCTTTGGCGAATTTTTTCATCTTATCTTTGACGAGCGTGAGATATTCGGCGAGTACGTCGTTTTTGGCTTGGTACTCGCCGCTGATATGAGATGCGACGAGTTGGGAATCAGTGTAGATCTTGACTTCTCGTGCTCCTATGTCCTCTGCGAGTCGCAGTCCAGCGAGGAGGGCTTCATACTCGGCCTGGTTGTTTGACGTGTTGAAGGAGAGGACTAAGGATACTTCTATGATAAGACCCTCGCCGTTTTCCAAAATAATGCCAGCCCCGCTGCCCGAGCTGCTTGAGGCGCCATCTACGTAGATGGTCCACTTGTCTTTAGTTGCGTAGGGTGAGTCGGTGATAGAAGTCATTTCGGCTACGAAGTCCGCCAGCGCCTGAGCTTTCAACGCCTTCCTGCTCTCATACTGTACGTCGAATTCCGAAAGCTCGAGGGACCATCTTAACATTCTGCCGGCCATGTCTGGTCGGCTGAGGAGTTGTTTGATGGGTTGATCCGTCCGAACGAAGATTGTGTGAGCGAGGAAGTAGTATCGTAGCCTCCTGGCCGCTATTACTAGGGCCATGGCGACTTTCTCGATCTGTTGGTATCGTACCTCGGGTCCCTGTAGGGCCTTGCTGGTAAAATACACAGGTTTTTGCCCGTCTACGGTTTCTCGGATCAAAGCCGCGCTGACTGCCTCGTTTGAGACGGCCAGGTAAAGGTACAGAGGTTCGTTGTCGTCAGGTCGAGAAAGGACGGGCGGCGAGGAAAGTACTTGTTTGAGGTGTGCTAGTGCTTGCTCGCACTCTTCGGACCACTCAAAGGCTGCTTCTTTGCGTAGCAGTTTAAAGAAAGGGAGGGCGTGCTGGGCGGATTTCGCGACGAAACGTGATAGCGCAGTGAGCATCCCGTTTAATACTTGGATGGATTTTTTATTGTTGGGGGTAGGGAGCTCGGAGAATGCTCGACATTTATCCGGGTTGGCTTCTATTCCCCGTTCGGTCAGATAGAAACCGAGGAATTTTCCTGCTCGGACGCCGAATGTGCATTTCTCCGGGTTGAAGCGCATCTTGCAGGATCTGGCCCGCTCGAATACGCGCTCGAGATGGGAGGTGTGGTCGGCGTCCCCTCGAGACTTGACGATCATATCGTCCATGTATACCTCGAGGGTGTCGCCGATCTCCCCTTGGAACACTTTGTTCATCATCCGTTGATACGTGGAGCCCGCGTTTTTGAGACCGAAGGGCATTACGTTGTAGTAGTAATTGCCTGACTCGGTCATGAACGCCGTGTACTGCTTGTCGCTCCTCGCCATCGGGATCTGGTTGTAACCTGAATAAGCATCCATAAAAGATAATAATTTATAGCCGGCCGAGTTGTCGACCAGTCTATCAATGTTTGGTAACGGATAGGCGTCTTTTGGACATGCCCGGTTAACATCAGTATAATCAACACACATTCTCCATTTTCCATTAGATTTCTTAACAAGTACAACGTTTGAGAGCCAAGTTGAATACTTGGCCTCGGAAATAAAATTTGCCTCTAAGAGGTCTTTTACAGCTTTCTCGGCAGCCTCCGCTTTCTCGGGAGACTGCCGACGCCTACGTTGAACTACGGCCTTTGCGGCTGGATTGATGGAGAGGTGGTGGCAGGCGACCTCAGGGTCGAGTCCGGGCATTTCTGCGGCGCTCCAAGCGAACAGATCAGCATTGGCTCGAAGACAGGCTATGAGCTGCTTCCTCGGAAGGTCTGGGATCCCCTTGCCGATTTTCACTGCTTTGTCAGGGTTTTCGCCCAAGGGGACCAGCTCGAAATCTCCGTCCGGAACTGGTCGGAAGGGGTGAGGTGATTTAGATCTCGACTCTTCCCCAGTCTTCTGTTCTTCTTCTGCAAACCGGGCGTCCAGGTCGACCGAGCTGACGTTGGTCGTCTGATGCTGATCTTCTCGAGGATGCTTGTCTTCGGCCCTTGGCTTTTTGTTGGAGCTGGTCGGCGGAGCGATCAGTTCTAATCCTTTGACGGAAGCGTCGAAGATTCTTCTGGCTGCTTCAATATCGGCGTTGATGGTGGCCACTCGTCCGGTCCTCGTGTAGAACTTCATCTTCAGGTGGACTGTGGAGGGTACGGCGGTCAGTTCGGCCAGAGTGGGGCGCCCGATGATGCAGTTGTATAGGGTTTTGCAGTCGATCACCAAGAACCTAGTTTTGACTTGCCTGGAAGCCTCCCCTTCTCCGAAAGTGACAATCAGCTCGACGTAGCCCCATGGTTTAGTGGTAGCTCCGTTGAAGCCTTGAAGGTCTGAACCCACGTAGGGAGTGAGGTGTGAGTCGTCCAGCTGGAGTGTCCGGAAGAGATGGGAGTACATGATGTCGACCGAGCTGCCTTCATCGACTAGGACCCGTCGAACATCGAAGTTCGCCATTCTTGCTCGGACGAGCAGAGGAATCGTGGCGTTTGGAGCTCCGCCGGGTAGTTCTTCCAGGTAGAAGGTGATTGGTTCAGATTTCCCTCGGAACTTTCTCAGTGTGGGGCCGAGGTCCGCGTTGGCACTGAGCAGCTCATCGAACTTTCTCTTCACGGAACTGATGGTGAGAGAGCCCGGATCTCCGCCGTTGGAGACGACCATGGCGAATGGGAATCCTTCCCATTTGCTGAGTGCAGCAGGTGCCCTGACCGATGGTATGAAATCTTCAGGTCGGGTTATTGACAGGGCTACCTGTAGGGGCCTGTTGTCCGGCGAATTCCCTTCGTCAGAGTTTCTGTGGTCGTCCCTTCGGGATGGTTCCCCTTTCTGTGTGTATTTTGAAAGGCGACCTTCCTTGATTAGTGTTTCAATAGCGTCCTTGAGGTGAATGCAATCCTCGGTCATGTGTCCATGGCTCCTGTGGTATTTGCAGTACTTGGACTTGTCGGTTCCTGGCCTCGCGGGGTTTGACTTCGGGGGTCTGATGTTCGACTTTTTGAAGTCAGTGTTTTGGCATTCGGCTAGGATCCTTTCCCGTGAGGCGTTCAGCGGGGTATATTCGTTGAAACGACCAGAAGGTCCCCGGCGTTCTTTGATGTCGAGAGACCTGTCGTCTTTCCTTCTCTCGTGCCCGCGCCTCGAAGCTGAGGGCTCATGGTTGGAACTGCGAGCGGCATCGTTGTCTCGTGACGCTCTCGTGGTCGCAGCCTCTGCTTCCTCATATCTGATGAAGGCCTGAGCCTTGCGAAGGAGGGCGTTCATGGAGTGGACCTCCTCAATCTTGATGGCTTTTTTGAAGTCGCTTCCGGGGAGGAGCCCTCGTTCGAGTAGGTACCTTTTCATGTAGTCCGCGGTCTGCACTTGGACAGCTTCTTTGTTGAACCTGTCGAGGTAGTCTCTCAAAGATTCGTTGGTACCTTGGATTACTGCCTCAAGGTTTGCTTCTGACTTCGGTTGCCGACGAGACGCGGTGAAGTGGCTTAGGAAAAGATCCTTCAGTTCGGTCCAGGAGTGGATGGAGTTAGGGGGCAGATTCCTGTACCAATTCATCGCGCCTTTCCTTAGTGTGGTCGGAAAGATGCGGCATTTGATGGATCCACGTACCACGTGGTAGTCCATGACAGCTTCGATGCTCCTTATATGGTCATCGGGGTCGGTGGTCCCGTCATAGTAGTCCAAGGCTGGTGGTTTTTCCATCCCCCGGGGGAGACGAACACGCCGGATTTGCTCGGACAAAGGACTGCGGAAATCCTCTTCGTCACTGGGTTCAGGGGAGTTTGAATGTCTGCCCCGCTGGGGCTTAGTGCGTGGTTTGCCCGAGGTTTTGCGGTTGTCTTTTGGAGAATGCTCGCGGACTTTCTGCACGGCTTTGGAGGGGCCTTGGCGCTCCTGCTCGGGTGAGAGATCATTGGCTTCAGTGGTTTCAGGTTTCTGATTCTTCCGCGTCTTCCGAGGAGGAGAGCGGGAATGAGACCGCTGGCGCCGGTTTCTCCTCGAGGGGGAGCGAGACCTAGATGGACTGCGCTTGCGACTTCTCCTCGGGGGAGACCGCGAAGAGGAATAGGAACGTGACCGATGGCGCCTCCGCTGGGGGGAGCGATATCGTCGCCTCCTTTCCAGGTCGTGGATGCGATCGCCCTGTTGGCGGATGAGGCGGTTGGTCTTCTGCAGCTCTTTGAGTAGGAGAATGGCAGTCGGATCAGCGCCCTCGGGAATGTTGATCTGTTCCTCCCCGTCCGGGCTATGGCTTCTTCGTCTGTCAGAGGTGTGGGTGAACGAGGAAGCGTGTTGCCCGTCTCGGGTATCAGTTTCATTCACCAATTGGAGCTGGTCTGGTTCAGTCTGGGGCCGGGTCTGCCCGTCTTCGCCGTTCTGAACCTGTCCTTCAGGACGGGTTTGTTCGACGTTCTGGACTTGTTGAAGGCCGTGGACATGTTGAATGTGCTGAGTCTGTTGCCTCTGTCCGGTAAAAGCACGTTCCTGCCGGCGGCGGTTTGTCAGTTCGCGGCTGGAATCTTCAATCAGTTGTTCCAGGACAAAGGGATCAGGACTGGGTGTGTTGTTGTTGGCCATGACGATGGTGGAAGGTTATGCTTTGATCTTTGTTAAAGAAGGGGGAGCAAGGTTCCCACAGACGGCGCCACTGATCGTACCTGATCAGAAGGATCGTCAAGGCGTAATGTCTGGCTTGAAGAGCAAGATGGGGGGGGGTACCTGCAAGGTTCTCCGATGCTTAAGTCAGTAGCTATCAGAGAATGAGGTTTAGAGTTGAGAATAGAATACCTGACCCTCTAGTGAAAGAGGGTATTTATAGCCCCCAGCGCTGGGCCAAGGTTCCCTAATTGGGCCAAATCCAACTGGAGGCCCACGTGCTAGGGAACTGCCAGAACGTCCCATGCTAGGGCTGAGTCAGCAGGAGACTCACGTTCTGGATGCACATAGCGTAGGGTTCGGAGATGGTTGACCGAATCCTTCGCTGAGACGTGACGCGCGGTCTTCAGGCGTGGATAACTCCTTGACGGTTATCTAGTAAATGGGCCCAAAGGTTTGGGCCTGCTCGGCCATGGTCCTCGCGACGGGCAGCCCCTATCTGTTGTCCAGTAATTGGGCCCAAGGGAAGTGGGCCTGCTCGGCTGGTCATCAAGGGTTGGGCCTGCACGGCCCAGACCAGAACAAGTAGCATAAATAAATCTTTACAGGAGAAAATGGATTTACAAATTGTATGGATTATGACTTAGGAATCCGGTCTAGCTTGGAAGGCATAATTGATGGAGAAATCCCCTCAAAATCTCTCATCTTTTAGGTATTCGCCCCATAATAAATTTGAATCTACAGGAGACAAGGAAAAGAATGCAACAACCAAGGATTCCAACTCTGGGAATAAGGGAACTAACACCCCTAACAGTGTGCAACAGGGTAAAGCACCAGTCCACAGGCAGAATAATTCATATGCTAAACTCATTGGAGACACGTGTTATCATTGTAATGGAAGAGGTCACGAATCAAATGTTTATTCAACAAGAGATTCATTGTTGTTATAGAAGAAATGGAAGATGAAGAGGAAAGAGAAGGACATGCGGTTGAGAATGATGAATATGCAAGGGTTGAATTCGCAAAGGAAGAATATGATGAGAGGATAAATTTTGTGTTGCATAGCATTTTACTAGCATCCAAAGATGAAGGAAAGTGCAAGAGTTTGTTTAAAACACATTGTTCTGTCAAGAACAAGGTGTATAATCTGATTGTGGATAGTGGAAATGCGGAGAATATTGTGTCACGTAAATTGTTAGATTATTTGATGTTGTTCACGGAACCCCATGAGAAGCCATACACCCTCGGCTGGGTAAGCAAGGACTCCCAAGTTCGAGTAACACTAACCTGCAGAGTTGTTATCTCTATCAAAAAGCACTACAGAGAAGATGTGCTTTGTGATGTTCTTGCTATGGATGTTTGTCATATTTTACTTGGTAGGTCTTAGCAATTTGATAATGATACTCCCTCCGTTTTAAAATGCATGTCGTTTAAGATGTTTACACACAAGTTAAGAAATGTAGTAATGTTGTCATAAGATATTACACTTTTACTAAATTAACCTTATAATTGTATTGAAAGTAGTTTACAGAGTAGTAATCAAAAGACACAATTGAAAAAATAACAATAATTTATATTGAAAAGTGAAAATGACATTCATTTTGAAACAAATGACGTATCGTTTATTGAGGACAGGATAACGTGATGATGTTTACATAGGACACACATAAAATTGTTATGGTTCCTGTTTTGCACTTTGATCAGAATCCGAGAGAGAAAATGAGCTTGATGAGACTATTAAGGAAATTAATTTTTTTTGTCCAATGGTGATTAAGGGACTGATGAGTGTTGTAAAGGAGAAAACAAAATTTTAGAAGAAGTGTTAAGGATCCTAGAGGATTTCAAGGAGTTGACTGCAGATGAAATACCAAACGATTTGCCTCCTATGCGAGATAAATGCAGGAAACTTAAAGTTTTCAATGTGGGAGACGATGTGATGATGTTTTTGCGTAAGGAGGGGCTTCTAGTTAGTACTTACAGCAAACTGCAGCCACACAAGCATGACACGTTCAAAGTGACCTGAAAGAGACTGATGTAGAACGACTGGCTGCACGTATCAAAGAAGAAATCGCGTGTGTGAAAGATTCGACAGGATTGGTGCAAGTTTGACGTCCTATGTCAGAAAGACTATTATACTTTTTAGATAGAGAATCTGGTCACGAGTTTAACAAATGTTAAGATGTCATTTACAAACTTGTATTTAATTATAGATTTAGTGCTTATTCGTAATTCTGACTGCGCCACTTTCTTACAAATGAACAAATTGCTGAGAAATAAATGATTAGTAAAGTGAAGGTAGCACGAGCTTACGAGAAAGAGAGAAAACAAGTTTTTTAAAACCTTTTCTAATGTAATTAAATTTTAAACGTTTTATTGAAAATAGTCTTATATGTTTCATCTTCAAATCACACGCATATGCTTTCTTTCAATTATTGGTTTCTAATCACTTAATCAAATTTACACCTACACGCAGATATTTTTGATTTTGGTTCTATGAATGTTTTTGTTTTTAGCCCATAAATAAATAGGTTATTCAGATGATATACATGTCTAGTCAAAGACAATAATTAAGAGATGCATGATGACTATTGTGTATACACAAACACAACACAACACAAATACTACCTCGTTACGCAAGTTTGATTGCATGCCTAGACATTAAGTATTAATGTTAACAAATAAAAATCACACTCACACCAACTATAATATGTGGTTAGTTGTCGCATCAGAAAAAAGGTGTGGTTGTTGCACATGTTTTTGTTTCAGAGAAGAAAATATCTATTTAGTCTGCCAACAAAGTTTGGATAATATTTCATTTTGGAGTTTCCATTTTACAATGAGCGACTGATTTGTAAAATAGAATTATCTCAAAATAATATTTAGGTTATGCAAGTTTTGGTTCTGACAAAATTTTGGTATCTACAAAATTATTATATAAGTAGTTTTAATTTTTTTATTGAATCAATGTGTATTTTTGAATGATTATTTTGCAGATATTTTTAGAACGTTATAAAAAGTTCTTTAAAAAAAAATTTAAAATTTGAATCTAGGTTGAGATTTTCATTACTTTAATCATTTTTTTAATTTAAAAAATTCATATTTAATTTTTTTCATTTTAAAAAATTTTAAATTTTGGTAAATAAATATTTTACAATATTTTAAATATGTATAAAAAAAATATTTAAAAATTTAAAAGTTAAAGGATAATAAAACAATTTTCAAAATTTTAGAAAATAACAAAGACTAAAATTGCATGCATAAAATTTTTGTAAGGATTAAAATATATTTTTAAAGGACTAAAAATAAAATTTAAAAAATTTATAAGAACCAAAAACATATTTAACCCCTTTAATTTTTAATATTTTTTTTTCAATTCTACCTTCTAATTAATAATGCTTTTATAATTCTCAATGATAAAAAAATTTAAAATACTTATGTTTCATATCAGCGGATTGTCCTAATAATATAATATAAAAAATTATGGCATTCTTTAGTAATTATGGATTGTTGTATGGCAATTACATTTTTAAAGGAAAAACTTACAAAGAACATGACAATTACATGTAGGATGTGCAAAATATCCGGTTGTGATGCCCAAATTCATAATCAAACCTAAACTATTTTTAAATATCTGAATATAGTTCAATGATTATTAACCGGTTTAGTTATTAATGGTTTGGTTATCCATTCATATAATCCGGATATAATTAAATGGTTATTAACCAGTTAAATTATTTTGGATTTGGTTATAATCCGGTTAATATCCAAATCCAAATATTTTAATTCTCAAAAAAAAATATATTTTTTTTTGAAAAAAAATATTTCCAAAAAAATAATTTTTAAAACTGGATTTTTTTGAAAAATCAGTTATATAATCATAACCAAATTTATAACCGGTTTTATAACCAATTTTGATTAAAATGTGGTTATGGTTATAGATTCAAACCATTTAAATGGTTTTAAAATGGTTATGGTTTGATTTTTGAAAATAACTAACCATACACACCCCTACTTACATGGAAGTCTTAATATGCTAATATATTATTTGAGAATGGATGAAACATTATTAACGAGGCACTTGTCCTCGTAATAGGATGAATAGTTCCATCCATGTCGTTCTTCAACATAACTGTCAAAGTGTTTAAGTTCATTCAAGATTAAAATCTTACAAATGTATAATTATGTTTCCACAATAATTTTTGACCAAAAAATTGTTGGAGGCAACACGAGGGATTAGGGAGTATTTTTTAATTTGGGACACACTTTATGAGAGACACACCACTTATCTACCTAAAATTTTAAGGTGATAGGTGTGTAGGGTCAATTACAAATAAGTTGGTCCCTTCAGTCTCAACAACTTTTGGAGAAGACGCAAACAATCATATTTTCCATCTTGTATTATCATAGTTGAATGAACTTCTATAATTCTTGGTGTCCCGTTTTACTTTTAACCTTTTACTTTTGCACTTTATTATTTATTCTCTGCTGCTTAGGTTTTTAAAAAAATATTTTCAAACTCTGATTTAATCTAAAAAAAATTCAAAACCATGTTTTTTTAAACCATATAATTCACTAGGGGTGGCAATCGGGCATGCCCGTCCTGTTTAGATCCGCCCCGCAAAAAATGAGGCGGGACGGGTCAGACATAGTTGAAGATACGAGCCTAAGACCTAACCCCGCCCCGCAAAAAAGTGAGGACGGGGCGGGGAAAGCCTGCGGACACTGCACCTTTTAAGTCTAAAAACACAAAATTTATGTAAATGCACATGCTCACAAAAGCCCGCGTAAAAAACGGGGTGGGGCAGGACGGACACATTAGAGGATGACGCCCTAAAACCTTGGTCCACCCCGCACTAAAGTGTGGGCAAAACGGGCATGCCCAATTGGCCGGACCCGTTTTTCCACCCCTACAATTCACCCCCTCTTGTGCGTGAATTCTCAAGTCCAACAATTTATCCAGAGTTTGAAATTCTTGCTGCATATCTTATTGCAACATTCGAGGCAACACAACCTCAACCAAATGTGAACGATGTAACATCTGATTCTGTTCTTACTACTCCATTTCCACCTGTTCCTACTGTTGCACGTGATTTTAATTAGGGGTGGCAAAACGGGTCGTGGCCCGGGACGACCCGCACACCCGTCATTAAATGGCGGGTTGGGTTGGGATTTTAGGCCCGCTGTTTGCCAAAGCCCGCCCCGCCAAAACTCGTCGCCCGCCATAGCCCGCCCTGCCGATGCCCGCCGCCCGCCAAAGCCCTCACATCCTCCAAAATTCCCTCTTTTTTAGTTAATTCTAGTAATTTCAATTCTTGATGGTTTATTTTATATATTTATTTTGTAAATATATGTAATATTTTTTTAAGTAAAATTTGTTAAAAAGTTGCTTTTATAAAAAATTGTTTTAAAAAATAAGTAAAAAATTTAATTAAAAGGTGAAAAAAATTTATTAATCTATTAACAAAATGAAAAAAATAAAAATAAAAATAGGCGGGCAAGCCCACCGCCCGCCAACCCGCCATCTTGGCGGGGCGGGCATGATTTTTATGCCCATTTCACTTGGCGGGCATGTCCGCTCCGCTCGTTTTTTGGTAGGCTTAAGGCGGAGCGGGCGGCGGGCGGCGGGCGACCTGTCTTGCCACCCATAATTTTAATATCTCTTTTTTGTACCAGATCATATTTTGTCTGCACTTGTTGAGCATGAAGTGCCTCAGGTAGTTGTTTCCATAGTAGTAGGAACTCTTGGAATTCTTAAACCAATTCAATTTCTGCAACTTGCTACACATATGTTTAAATATATTATTTATAAGATTCTCTCTGATATATTGTGTCATTTGTTATGCAGAAAATGAAAGCAAAAGTTTCAAGGAAATTGAACATGAATGTAAAGAGAAGCGATATAACAAGGGTTATAAAATGCAAGAACCTTAAGGGAGAAGGAAGAGGTCCAACACAACCTATGACTTTGTAGACATGAAACATCTTAGTGTTGTATTTGGGATTATATGTTTATGTTATGTAATTTGGGACAACTTTAAACGCATTTTGAAATTTTTTTGTTATATAATTTAAGACCTCTCGGTTATGTATTTTGATACAGTTTTGGATACAATGCCTTTTGGTTTATACCCATTTTGGTTATGTTAGACAGGTTCAATTTGTACCTTTCTACTTATACAAGTTTTGTAATTCTTGTTATCTTAATTCATTAAGGTACATGGACGAAAAATAAAAATAAACTCAAACTTACATGGACAAAAACCAATTACATACTAACATTAAATTATCACATTCAAACACATCGCATCCATTTAGTAGACACCTTTGAATGCAATTTGTGCATTAAGTATATAACAGTTCTATAATTCTTGCAAAATCTCAAACTTCATTCATTAATTTACCATTACGAGAACGAAAAGTCATAAACTCACAAACTTACAAAGACGAAACACAAAAAGATCCAAGCTCCAATTATTACATTCAGAACCATTTTACAAACATCAAGTACAAATTTTTAAGTATGCAAAGAACAATATCCAAGAGAAAATCAACGAAATCATAAACAACTTGGCTTTGTTCCTTTCAATGTCCAACTTTATCTTCATCTCCTTATATTTCCTACACTCAGAGTCTTTCGTAATCCTCATTAAGTTCTTCGTAATTTCGGAGCAATTGCAAGCAATTGGGATTTCGAGTTCACTTGATATGTTACGAACATATAGAGGATGACCCTCAAATTCATCATTCCATATGAAGAGCTTACAACTGTTCATTGCCTACAAATTTGAACAATGAAAATTACCATAATCAGATGTGCAATGAAGAATGAGCAAGTCGAAGTCAAACTTACCTCAGAATATGCATATTCCAATATCACCTATTAGGATTTTCATTGGAATTAGACATGAACATCCTTATTGATCTATTATAACCACATTATGATATTTGAAAAGAGATTGAGTTTCCAACAAAGGAGTTAAACATGCTTTAATATCCTGAAATTGAGGAAAGAAAAAGTTAACGCTGGAATGAAAAAAGGAAGATGGTTTAGAAATAACACTTTCTTTTGAATTTGGTCATTCCTTTTAATACCCTCAAACTACATAATCCTCGTCGCCATCTAATTTATCAATTAAAATTTAAAATAAAATAAAGCCACATCAACAACTTGCTTAATCACCTTTATTTTTTGTAATTTAAGCCTTATTTTATGAATTTAATGATATGCACCGACAGTGTAAAATCTTTTTTTTACACGGTCAATTAATCATATTTTTTACTAAAATTTGACTTTTAATTTAATCTTCTATAACATTTAAAAAAAACAAAAAAAAAAAAAAAACTAAAGTTTATTATGAAATGTTTCTCTATAAGTAGAGAATGCTACTACAGTTTCAAAAGCATTGGAGTTTGAAGATGGAAGAGGGTAATGGCGAGAACATTCTAGACGCTCTCTACGAAGATGACAATAACTTGGATGACATTGAGATGCTTGACGTTGAAGAAGGTGAGTTTCTTGATGTTGAAGAAGGGGAATTGGTAGACCATCATCAAAACGGCGTCGTAGCAAAAGATCATAATCTCGTTAACGAAACAGATTGTAATAACAATCAAAAACCAAAATCTCTCAATCGGAATCGCAGACGTAAAGCTAACAAGAGAAAGAAAAAGGGTTTAGGTTCGGATTCTATCAACATTGACAGGTTCACGTTCTTTATAATTTTCACCATTTTTCTCAATTTTGTTGTATTTTTATTTAATTGTTTATGTTATACCTAATTCTGAGTGTATTATATTATTGATTCTGAGTTAATTAACACTGTTTTGATGCTATGAAGTAGCATAAGACTCGCTTTACGATTTAGAAAACTTGATCGTGACGCCAATATATAGTTATAATATGTGAAATTAGTTTAAAAAAATGCATTATCAATCATAACAGAAATTGATAGCTTAGAAGTTCAAGATATTGTGAGTTCTATAGCACCGACACCTTTGAAAAAAGTGTCTACATGTTAGTGTCGGTGTCCAAAAAGACACCGCCATTTGTGATTACATTTAATTTATTCATTTTTTCAAATTATTACCGGTGATGATTTGTCATTGTCAGTGTCGTGAACTATCAAAATGATATTATCTTTTTTTACCTAACGAGGTATTCCTTTGTGTATTTGTTAAAATTTGAGAAGGTAAATGAACATTATGATTTGTTTCAAGTGTCGGCGCTTCCTTGTTAGCCGAGTATGCTCAAATTTCTGTCAGCTTGTTAGATCTTGCGCCGGCCGACATAGGCTGCAACGTATATTATATTTGCCACATGATACAATGCCATGTTTATATGGAAGATTTTTGGCTGGTCGCTGTAATCCGGCTACCGCCATTGATAACACTTCTCCCGCGCGTGTGTGTATGATGGTTAAATGAGCTTATTTGGCATTCTATCTCAGTTCAGGATATTTTGTAATTCTTTGGTGAAGTTATTGATTACTTTAAAGGCTTTGAATTTCTCGGTTCCATTTCTGCTAGCTAGTTTTTTCCTCTATTGACATCACATAAATAAACATTTGATGAACTTCTTGCGAATTATGTGTTATTTTCAGGTTTGTGAAAGAGACATGCCGGCGATTGAAAGAAAAAAAGTTATATATGGTATACACAGCTGTAGGTTGCCTCGGGATTTCTGCACTGAGCGATCTCGTCAAAGAGGTATTGGAATTTGGAACTCTTTTATTCCTGCAATATTGATTTTTCATCTTGGAACTCCTTCTTGCATTGATTTCATAATTATGGGTCCTATGTGTTCTTTTAAATTTTTGGAAGCTTCAATGCTTAGAATGCTTGATATTTTGTGGTGTAAGTTCAAGGTGATTGCCCTGTGTATGGTTCCCTGCCCCATGCACAGTTAGAATTAATGAATTATCTTTAATTTCTAGGTTGTTTTTATTTCTGTTCTCCTTCTTCTTACACTAATTTCATAATTCTGAATTATGTGTTCTTTTAATTATAATTTGTATGGAGATTTTTGTTGCTAAGAGGGATTGATATTTAATGGTGTTCTCACTGTGAATATTTCTCTGCACAAAGCACAGTTACTAGAAATTAGAATTATGTTATTTTTTTAGTGTCTTAATCTAGCCATTTCAACCTCTCCTCGGTTTCCTCAACCCTAGTTCTAAGCTTACAAAATACAAATGTAGTTAGCTTTTTCAATAGATGGTTCTGTTCTGTTGTGTGGATACTGTTAAAATATATGAAAATTATTTTACAACATCTTGACTCTATCATATGAAAAATATGTAGAGTATTTCATTCTATTTGTTTACTTATTAATAGGAATGCAGTCTAATTTAATAGGATTATAGGAGTATAGACAAGGGACGGTGATTTCTATTTTGGAATACATCATATCGCATCTTATTGTAATATGTTTCACTGTACTATCAATAAAATTATTCATAGTTTTGTTCTCTCCTTTCCAGTTCCACCATTGTCTTAGTCCCTATTATTTCAACAACATATCAGCATTACCTTCCTTTGTAACTCATGCGTCACTGTACTCTAAAATATGGAACTATTTTGTTTGGATTATTTCATCATTCTTTCACCATCAAGCTGCTATTGTCATGGCATAATAATTGGTCTCACATGCTTAACCATCGAAGTGGGTGCGTGCATGCCTAGGTTGTCAATAGCGCGCTATAGCGGCGCTATAGCGGTGTAGCATAGCGGTAGAGGCCCTCGCCGCGACGCTATTGGGCTGTTAACCGCTATCTGAAATAGCAGAAATAGCGGCCGCAATTTCATGTGCCGTAGCGGTGGAATAGCGGCGCAATAGCAGTTTTGTAGCGCTTTTCAGACCGCTATTGTGAAGATAGGGTCAGAACTGTAACTTTGAATTTTTTTAAGGGAAGATTTGTATTTTTCCCTTTTATTTAACTACTATAAAAGCTAAAAGTGAGCATTAGGTCATAAATATTCTCTCTTCACTGAAAAACAGCAGCCATTCCATTCTGCCCTAGTTTCAATTCACGTTCCATTTTTTTCTTCCTAGAACTTCTCCTTATCCTTCTCACGCTTCCAAGATGATATTAATATGGTGGAACTTAGAAGTGAAGATGAGGCGGATGTGATTTAGTCATTTTGTTTACGTTTAGAATTTGATTTGGACATTTTGAGTACATTCCTAATTTGAGTCATTATGTTTAGTTTATGTATGTTGCAACTTTTGGTTTATGTATGTTGCAACTTTTGTTTTCAAGTCATTATGAATGTTGTTGGAACCTATTTTTAGTATTTATGTATGTTGTTGGAACCTATTTTAGTATTTATGTTTTCATATTAAGTATTTACCTTGATTTTTAAAAGCTCACAATAGCGGTCATCCCGCTATCCGCTATGCCGCTATAGCATTTGGGAGGTCTGGCGCTACGCGCCGCTATCTGAGATTAACAACCTAGGTGCATGCATAGTCTGTTTCAAAAGTCTTTGGATCAGTTCATCAATCCCTCTCCGTTGCCGATTTTTCAGAAGCCTCCTTTGGATCAGTTAATCAATCCACCTCCGGATCAGCTTTTCCGTTGGTTTTAGGACGAACCATCCTCACACATGCTCCTTGCTCCCTTTGACTGATACAACCTGAGTTTCCATTTATTTTTTGGTTCCCCCCACCCCCAGTGGTTTAAAGCTTCCAAACATTGTTATGAATATTATGCGGATTTTAGAGAAATTTTAATCACTGCTATGTACAATTTGCTTGCTCTGAAATTTCCAGCAACTGACATTCTAGTTGAGTCTTTTCTTCCTTTGTTATGCACTGTTCCAACCATCTCTTCAAGCTGATATTCATTCAAATCTTCTTGCTGAGTTGTCTTTCCTGCAATGCTTCTCTTCAATATATTTAACATACCTCATGTGTTTGCAATCATGTTTTGTGGAGTACATGTTGTTCTTTTTTCCTGTTTATAAGACTTTATTTGCAAGGTGCTTAAAGTTCAGCGAGCTTCAGCTCGACAAGAATTGTTAGAAATATGAAAAAATATCATAATATCTTGATTATGTCTTAAGATATGATTTGGTTCCTTGTAAATTAGGATTATTAGTTTAGTACTATACTAGTAGTATAAATAAGAGTTATAATTTTGTCTTCTATGATGCACTATATCACATTACATTTTAACACATCCTTCACATCAATGACTCAATACCAATATAATTGCTCACTTTGTTTTCTCTTTTTCTTATGCATCTAAATCCCTATTATTCAACAGATATTTTGGGGATTTTATAATCTTGACTTGCCACTGGCTCTCTAATCTTTCACTTCATCTCCCAGAGCCACATTCGACCATTTTTAGTTTCTGATGTGTTATGTCCCCAACCTTGCACATATTTATCAGAAGCTAGTTTTCTCCTTCCAATCCTCTGTTTGAACTTTGATGTTCCTAGCTGACGAAGAACTTCATTATTTAATTATTGTGCAAATGTTTCTCATAAACAGAGTAACTAACGAAATCAGCCAAAATTGAATCTCTAAACATATCATATTATTATTTTGATTATCATCTGAATTTTGTTTCACTTTTCCCAGAACCTTTCTTTCATGACAACATAGCATTCTTTTTCCGGTTTCTAAATTGCTGAGCAGGGAAAAGTTAAAGGATCAGTTCATGGGGGCAAAGTTAAGATTTTAGTGTAAAAAACATGCTAGACATCATCAAACATTATCTTTATGATTGGGATGGATGACCAGCATTTAGCTTAAGCAGGATAACCCTAATATATGTAGGAGAGTCAAACTGAAGATTGTTGGTTGAAATCTAATATTTCGTTCACAAGGAATAACCCTAATATACTATGTCACTCTTTAGAATTTTTGCACTTGCTGATCAAGCAGTGAAGTTTTGTTGGTGTAAATCTATAACATTTTGTCCTATAAACATATTGGATATCTAGTTCCCCGTTTCTACTTCATTCCATTATGCGTAATAAATTTTATACTATTTCTATTATATGTTGATAGTATCCTAGATTATATTATTATTATGACTGACTTGATTCTCGTGATAAACTGACATGTCTTTGGGTTCAATTATGTTTGGTGTTCTTTTTTAAGCTGTTTGCTTTGATACACAACAAGTTTATATAATTAAGTGTTAAAATCACAGGTAGATGCAATCCAGTCTTGTGGAGGCCAAAAGACTGCTGATGGCAAGCGATTTAGGACAGGGGGTGGTGTATTGTGGAACATCATTAAAAATCGAGAACCAAATGCCTACAAAGAGATAATGAATAAAACGAGGGAGTTTGAGGTGTGTGACTGGCCCTTACTTTTTATTTCCTAACACTTTCTTTGTATGCATTGATAGCACGATAGACTAAGTGTGTGTTTGGGTGATTGTTAGCAAATTTGAATTTTTGAAATTGATTGTTAATGAGTTTGAAGTAAAGCAATTTATGTTTGCAAATTATTATCTCAAAAGCAGGTTTGAAGTAAAACTTAGTATAAAATTATCAATCAAATGCAAAAATCCACTTTTTTCACTTCTAGTCTAATGGGTTCGGATGACTAAATTCAATTTTACTTGGCAATACCCAAACATGAAATAAATGGACAAAATTAAGTTAGTGATTTCAAAACTGTTTTCTACAACCACGAGTCTAAGCATACAAGTCTTTTGGCAGCAATTTGATACAGGGCCGGCCCAATCAAGTTGGAGGCCCTGTTCTAATTCAAAAAATAGGCCTAAATATTAAAAAAATGTTCCATTTTTATAACTTTTAACAATTAAAAATTAAGATCAATTTAGTAGACTGTCGTTTCCATAGATCAATTCCGCTGAGTTCCTATAATAAATTAAATATTATAGGAAGAAAAATCAATTACATTAATAAAATTATAGAGAAAATTAAGAATTACTAACTTATTAATCTACAATCTATTAACCTAAAAATCTTGAGGAACTTAGAACAGAACTTGAATAAAAATTAAAAATCTAACTTTGCAAAAAATAAATTTCTCTGTTATTGCACAAAATAGAAAAGAAATCAAAAATATTAAACTTTCAAACAATGAAAATCCATTTAGTTTTGCATCACAGTAGAAAATATCATATTTAGTTTTGTCCAAAATGCTATGAAACAAAGCAACCAAAATCCTGTAAATATCCATTTAGTTTTACAAATTACAATACCAGAATATTGAAAGAAATAAAGAAAAGAAAAAGAACATACCAAATAGGACGGTGGTGCGGCGTTACGGTGCGACTTTTTGTTACGGTGCGCTATTTTACTAAGGTGCGGCGTTTCATTATGGTGTGGTGTTTTGTCAATGAACTGGATCGGTGGTGTACGGTGTTTCATTTTCTCGCATTTTTTTAACGTTGTTGTGTTGTTTGATACTGAAAAGAAAAGAGAGAGATAATAGAAAAAGGGATTGTGAGAGACTTGTAGCATTTAGTTTTCTATTTTTTCAATTTCTTTTGTTTAATAATAATATTAACAATTGGGCCCCCAGGATTATGAGGCCCAGTGCAATAGCACTGCCTGCACCTGGTTGGGGCCGGGCCTGATTTGATATATTTGACTGAGCCAGGTGAACATAAAAGTGATACCGGAAAACTGAAAATTGTTCATGACTTTTCATGTTTGCTGATTTTTGAAATAGCGGGTTAAATTTTGCCCAGTTGCTGCAGATTATGATTTGTTAGTTTATGCTTAGTTGCTCTTAAAAATAGTTTATCATTGATTAATGATTAACCAAGGCCATTCAGATAATTATTTGCTTTGCAATAACTAATTCATTTCGTGATTGCTCATCTTGTCTTGTTTATAAAAATACAGAAGCAATTCAGGCAGCTAAGTCATGGTCAGCCACCTATGCAACAAAAGGAGGATTCTTCTCAAGGGGTGCCATGTACATTTTCTAGCAGGCGTCCGGTCAATGTTTCTAACAATACTTCTTGCACAATGCAACTGCAAGATCAGCCTAAAGCACCATGTTCTGAAGAGAAGCGCGTTCCTGTTCACGACAGATTAAGGGTACCTGTTTCCTACGATGATGATCTTCTGCTTGGAACAAGTATCGATAATGATGCAACCTTACTCTGAATGGATGTACCCAGTAAATTTTTTAATTCATTTCTACAAATTTTATTCTTCTTCCTCTCTTTTTGAGCCTTATTTTTGTTTCTGTGGTAACAAGTTCACAGATGTAGCAGTATGTATCCATTTAGACGTCGTCGAGAAGGATTATAGCCTCTTATGTTGAAAAGATAGAATATTTACTTGACACAGATAATTGGCATTTCAAATTTTGATATGATAACATGAGAGTTTTTTTTTTTTTAATAATAAGCTTTACAACATATTGTCTCGTTAAACCAACTCAGTTGGTAGCTGTGCAGCGACATCAGATTGTGGGGCACGGGTTCGAACCCGCGACACGACATCCCCCATAGTCCCATTCACTTTTAAATGGTGAAATTCCTTAAGCTACTTGACAGAAAAAAACCTTTACAACATATTGTGGTTAGTGGAAGTGACATTTAACCTAATTTTCCACTTTCTATATATCCCAAGTTTTGTGGTTTCTTCTGCAGGAAAAGGCAAACCACAGTGCAATCATCTACCCTAGAGGAAGGGTACTTCTTAGCCCATGCAGCTGTGGCTGCTTCCACCACTGCCCTTGCAGCTTCCTCTTCACTTTCCACCATCCACACAATTGATGCAACCTCTTCATTACTTAGTACATCCCACACCTAGAAGCAAAAAAACCATTATTTACTTGCACATCTTTAGAATTCCATATGAAAAAAAGAATAAAACTGTTGTATGCAAATAATAATAACACATACCCCATCACTTGCAAGAACGATAAACTGGTCATTTGATGTTAAAGGGTGGTACCAAATATCTGGAATGGCAATAACACCATGATCTTTTAGTATGAAATCTCCAAAAGCTCTAGACATGGCTAGACCAGGGTAGTTCTCGTTTGGCAACCAGACTCGTTGGACATGTGGTTCTTCCTTTAACGCATACACGCAACCGTTGCAACTTCTTATTCTCTTTGCTTCGCCTGCATTTTAATTAAAATACAAATACATAAGGTTTTATAAATTTTATTTTTGCATGCTAGTTTATGAGAAGAGTCTTACAAGGCAATCCAGGTTTCAAATCTGTAGTCAACTGAATAGCTTTGAGTTTATCATCATGAATTGTCCCTAAGATTGCTCTTGAGTCACCCAAGTTAGCTATGACAAGACCATTACCCTGTTGATTGTTTTTGTTATATCATATTTTTCATAACAAATATGAAAATAATGTCAAAATTTTAAGAGTTAATTTAACCTGTCTTATGACAACTACAGCAGTGGTTCCACTACAAGAACAATCTAGATTCTCTTGTTGTTTCACCTTATCATCCATCACACCGAAAGCACCAAGAATAGCTTCTTTCCATTTTAGAAAGTTATTTGAAAATTTGTTTTGTTTGTTGTTAACACCATTTTTTGTTGTATCATTCTCTTCAATAGCATTCTTTTGGCTCAATATGAGAGATGGTAAACTATTGTTTACTATCTTGCTTACTATATGTCCATTCCTTCCATGTCCATCATAAACACCACAAAATGCTCCATCTTCTATCCCATAATCCTTTTGAGGAAAAAGATAAAAGAAAAAAAAAAAAGAGAGACGGAGTTATGGAAATTTCCTAACTTAAGAAAAATATTCGACTTGAGTCACGATATAAAAGTTTTTTATGTCTATGCAATCATAATTTGAGACATGTTATCAAAGTTTTTTTTATCCTCATATAATGTTATGGACGTAACGCCAGTTGCATTTTATCGTACTCTTTTTTATGAATATCAAAGATCACAACATAGCATGACTATCACGGCAAGTTAAAACCTCGTGATCATGCAAATTATTCATGGTTGAGAGACAAACCTGGTAGAGAGATGCAGCATCTTGGTTGAGACCTTTAGTACCTTGTTTAGAGTAAACAGAACAAAGTCTCTTAGTCTCATGTCGAACCTTGTTTGCTTCAAATATCATGACATTCTCATCATGAACTTGAGGGATTCCATGAATCTCTGAAGATGCAACGGATATGCAGATACCCATTCTACTTGTTCTACAAGTATTGTTTTTAATTAATATAAGTCCTTAAGACATTGAGGATTCTAATATATAGCAAATAATTGTCTTTAATTAATGTCTTTATATCAAATAATTGACATTTTTTAATGGTTGGTTGGTCATTTGGGCTATCCCAATAATGGTCTTAAGGGACATTTGGAATATATTCATCCAAACTCCAAAGCAAACACCAAAGGTGTATGACTTTCTATTTTAAAACTATACTTCTGAATTATTATATAACTAATCTTTATTTGATGAAGCATAGACACATTATTAAAATATTAATTTCAACATCATGTACTTATCTTTTAAAGGACACCACAGACATAATATAAGGATTTCAGTAAGTGTATAGAAAAAATCCAAAGTCAAACAATTCAGACAGTATGATTCACATTGAAGGCTTACTATATGCAAATTTTAGGGCAATCTAGCATTTTCATTCTTATATATGCTTCTATTATAATGGTAGTTAAACTCTTTCATTCTCTTTATACTTATGGTAATTAAATTCTATTTCTTAAATTTGTCTTTTAACGGCTTTAAGATTTGAGTTCTTGATTCTATTAGATTGAGTGCCATGAATACAACGAAGAAGTTCAAAGAGGCTCAAACAAAGGTTGGAGTATCTAAGAGTAATGAAAAAAAGGAGTTTAAAAAAGGAAAATTATTATTTTAAGGCGGTTAGAAAGATTTTGAGTATCAAACTAAATGTCTTAGCGTATGTAAAAATTAAAGATGAGAAAGTATATATAAAAAAAAAGTGGAGTTTGAATTGTGTTGATTGATTAAATTTTTTTATGAATATTTTAATTGAAATTCAAGTCAATCATATAAGAATTTTTTTAACGAATACAATTTAGAGAAATTCTTTGGCCACCTCCCTATCTTCTAGTCCACCTCTGGTGAAAACCCCATTATACCCCAGACTTCGGAAATGAACTTCCGAAATGCATGAAAAAGGTGTTTTCGGAAGTTCATCTCCGAAAGCGCCTTTTTTTTGAAAAAAATGTCTTATTTCGGAAGTTCATTTCCGAAACTACAATTTCAGAAATGAACTTCCGAAATAAAACGCGCTCTGCAGATTAAGCAGAACTCTCCCCCTCCCCCAAATCATTTACCCTAATCATCATCAAACACTTCCATAGGCGAAATTTCTGCAGAAGCAAGTGTGAAGTAGCCAAACTCTTCTTCCAAACTCAACCAAACTCATCATTAAACACTAATTGGTAAGTTTATCATTGTTTTTTCAAGTTTTAGATCTATTTGATTAAACTATATTAGGGTGTTTAGAATCTGAAAAAATGACATTAAGATAGCTTAGTACTGATATTAGGATGTTTAGTAGGCAAAAAAATGGATTTGGTTTAGGTTTTTGGGTCTGCCATTGGAGGTTGCAGAGAAGCTCTGCGTGGGGGTGTTTCGGAAGTTCATTTCCGAAAACACCTCCATCCCAGTTTTCGGAAATGAACTTCTGAACTGTACCAGAAGTTAATTTTTTTTTGTTTTTTCATTTGTCTCGCATATTAATCGATTTCGATTATTTACATGATCATGTCAGACCAGCCAACACGCATCAGACAGGGGA
This sequence comes from Vicia villosa, assembly GCF_029867415.1. Classification (NCBI taxonomy): domain Eukaryota; kingdom Viridiplantae; phylum Streptophyta; class Magnoliopsida; order Fabales; family Fabaceae; genus Vicia; species Vicia villosa. The sequence goes on along the minus strand of NC_081183.1, from coordinate 187,904,813 downwards.
GAGAGTCCCAGACTGCGTCGGCTAGACGCGAGCGGGCGGCGGCGCAGCTGGCGTCGACCCAGAGACGGGGGCAGGGACGGGGACGCCGTGTCCGCGTTCCACAGGACTTGGTGGAGAGTTCATCTGCTTCAGGCTCTAGGAGTAGGCTGGCTCGGGTATCTTCTTCCCGCCAGCGAGAGGAGGAGGATGAGGATGAGGAGGAGGAGGTCATACCGGATGTTGACCCTCCAGTCGGGGAGAAGGAGGAGCAGGAGGAGCAGGAGGTGGATAGCTTTCCGGGAGGGCCTTTTGACACTTCCCTGCTGATTCACTACCAGGATCACGTCGCTCGGCGGATCTGGGAGGGAGAGATATTTTTTTTAACTTAGCCGTTTATTTGTCACCATTTTTTATAATTTTACCGTTTATTTCTCGCTTATTTGTTTTTTTTGTAACAGGAGAGAGAGCCGCTGAAAATGGTGAACCACGCCCGCAAGATTTTCGGTCTGTTTAAACCAGCAGCTGAGTGGTTTAACGACCATGTGCGAGGTTCAGGGCTCAGCGGGCTCTGCATGACGGGGTACACCACCATCAGCACCGGCATGCACGGGCATTTGTAGAGCGCTGGCACAAGGAGACGTCCTCTTTCCACTTGCCGGTTGGGGAGATGACGATCACCTTGCATGACGTGCAGTGTCTTCTCCACCTGCCGATTAGGGGGCCGCTGTTGACCCACTTCAAGATCCAGAGGGTGGAGGCCATTGAGTGGATGACGCTCTACTTGGGCATGGAGCACGAGGTTGCTCACTTTGAGTGCGTCACGACATCTGGGCCTCATGTCCGGTTCACCATACTGAGCACTTATTTTGAGCACCACCTGGACGCGGCTGCCGAGGCTGAGGGTGAGGGTGACGAGCTGTTCACAGAGTATCACCGCGGCTGCGCTCTCCGGTGCTGGTACATGCATGTGGTAGGCGTTGCATGCTTTGTGGACAAGAGCGCCAGGTACGTCGACGTGACCTACCTCCGCTATTTCATGGACCTGGATACCGTTCACCAGTGGAACTGGGGGGCAGCTACTCTGGCATATCTCTACCAGAAGCTGAATGAGGCCTCCAACTGGAGGACGAGGCAGCTGGTCGGATCCTGCACTCTGCTTACGGTACGTTTGATTTTAACACATTCTCGTATTTATTTATTTATTTATTTATTTATTTATTTATGTTTCGTATTTATTTTTAATACATTATCGTATTTGTGTTTCAGAGCTGGATCATCTCCTACTTCTCCCGCATCCACGGCTTCCACATCGATCCTGCGTACGTTGACGCCATGCCCAGGGCCGCCAGATACGACCTCCAGAGGGGGAACGATGCGGTGGGACCATACCGCCTGTACCTGGACCGCACGATGCACGACGACGTCACCTGGAGGCCGTTCGCCGACTATGCTCAGGTTGTCCCCTTCGACGGGGTTGCTCTATATTCAGGCTGGTTGGCATGCGGGACCGGCATCATGGTCCGGTATCTCCCGGAGCGGTGCATGCGGCAGTTTGGGTTCGTGCAGATCATACCCAGGTCACCCTTCGAGGCTGCTCCCGACACAGTGACCAGAGTGCAGCTCACTGCCATATGGGAGGAGTGGCAGCATCATGTGGTACCAGAGGAGTACCGTCGCATGCAGGTCACCCAGGACTGGCACAGTGTGGAGGGGTACGTCACATGGTTCTACCGGGTGTCCCATCCTCTCTTGAGACCCGACATTCCCGGCGCTCCTAGGCCAGCACACGAGGAGATCCTGGAGAACCGGCAGGCGGAGGATGACCACGCCATTGATCTCCTTCCGATCTGCCAGCGGATAGAGATGCTTGGGCGGGACGCGTTGCATCGAGGTGTCATTCATCAGGGCGGACCAGAGGCAGTCGCCGTGATGGAGATGATCGTCACTGATGCGGGCCGTGCGGCGGGGTACAGGCGGCAGAGGAGGGCCCAGGGTGAGCGGGTTAGGCACACCCAGTAGTGGTGGGGTTTATTCATTTTTTGATTTTGGATTGTATATTTAGCACACTATTTTTATTTATTTCGGTTTGTATATAATATTTTCATATTAGTATTTTTTTTGTTTATTTATCATATCAGTGTTTTCAGTCTATCTATTGTTTATTTTATTTGCCGGTAACGTTTAATTAAAATGCGGTTGCGTTTAAGAAAAAACATAAAAAAAAACACAGTTTCTGCATAATTCGGAAATGAACTTCCGAATTCACCCCCCATGAGGTGTTTTCGGATGTTCATCTCCGAACGCACCCCCCATGAGGTGTTTTCGGAGATGAACTTCCGAATCAAGGAAATTTTTTTTAAAAAAAAAGCGCTTCGGAAGTTCATTTCCGAAGCAGGGGTAGTTTGGGAATTTCGCTGGGGGTGACCCCCCATAGGGAGGTGGGTAAAGAAATTTTCTACAATTTATTGAATCAAAACGGAAAAACAAAAAGTATGAGGATATAAAATCTAAAATTTGTATATGTTCAACTTATCTCTAATTTTTTTTTCAAAAATACAAATAAAATGTGAATCTTATTAAATGTCTTAATCAATAAAAAATAAGCATTGACTAATTTATCTATATGTGTATTGTCCTATCTAAAAATCTGAGATATCTTAAATTTAAAGGAGCGTATAATGTGTAAAGTATTCATTCATTTAATTTAAAGATGCCAAAGGATAATATTTATATTAGAAACTGCACGGATGACCAGCATTGAGTCAGTTTGAAGTCAAAGATTTCTCCAATTCTTTTTGTTAGCATATTCGATAATAAATATGATTCCATGCTATTCAACTTAAAGTGAGGTGCAAACTTCAATCTTAACCGAAAAAACTCTCAAGAATGTTCCTAAATTATCCCTAAAATGCCACCACAACTTGATATTCTAGGTTTCCTCTTGAAACTTCATATGTGTTGCACTTAATCCAATTATGACTAGTAAAACACCAATTAACTTGTATGATTCTAGGTGCGGGGGAGGTCGACATTTGATGTCAAAGCATTTAATAATTATGAACCCGTGAATTGAAGAGTACATGCACCCCTTCAAACAAATAGATGACATATAGACTAATTATTTCACATGAAAAGTGTCTCTATCAAAGTTACTTTAAAAGAGATCACCATTTTACATATTCTGTTAAAATGGGTTTATCAACAATAGTATTAAGGAATGTTTCGATTGATCTCTTGAATAGTTGAATTAACCTTAACAGTTTGCATACATTAAATATCCATTGGCAATACTAAGTGTAAATCTCTAATTTTTCATCCCAAATAATTGTCAGTCAATAAATCCATGTTCTTTCCATTACCAACTTGTCATATAATATGTTCCTCTAGGAAGGAAAAGGAATGCTTAATGCCTAGCCATATTGAAGGAGAAATATGAGGCATGATTGATTTTTGTGTGTTTGAAGTATCTACTAATAAGCATAGAAGACCATTGATTATTGATAGTTAACAACTTCCAACAAAGAGATAAACAACTAGCTTTGTTTATTGCCTTAATATCTATCAGACCAAGACCTCCTTTAGACAAAGGTGAGATAATAATCTTCCAAGATGTAGTAATCAGCTTTAGATTGTCTATGCTACCTGTCCACATAAAATTTCTAATGTAAGAATCTAGTTTGTTAAGAAAAAGTATTTGTCATTCATAAATCCTAAGACTATACAGAAGCATACCTTGTATGACTGACTCAACCAATTAAACCTTACCCATCATAGAAAGAAAGTGACCCTTCCAAGTAGCTAGGCTGACCAATACTCTATCTACCATGAACTGAAGGTGATGATTTATAGGCTTGCTTTTGAATATAGGAACTCAAAGATAGTTAAATGGTGTAGATCCCACTGTGAATCCAATCATATATGCAATGTGTCTCAGCCTAGATCCAGAAGTATCTCCACCATAAATATTGCATTTAGTTGGACACATGTGTTGACCAAAATTTATACCATATTCTTGAAAGAAATGGTTAATGAGGACATTTTTCCCTAGTAGCTTTGAAAAATATCATAAGGTCGTCTACAAAATAAGTGTGGTTAGGAATGGTTGTCTTACCAACTGATATGCATGCCAACTTACCTGGATCCAGCAACATAGATAAATGCATACTTCATCGACCTGACGGTGATTCACGAGTATAGCTGGGGGCCGCCTGTTTGGTCTACTTATACTCGAAGATGGGCGAGGGTTGTCATTGAAAGACAAAGCAGATGATAAGAAATTGCACGTTTCTTACAATAATTTGTTGTTATTAATATTTTCATAACTCTTTTGTTACACTTTTTATTAATATTTTATCTGAACCATTGTCAGGTATGGATCATCTCCCACTTTCGTCACATCTTTGGGTGGAAACCTGTGCCTGACTACACTAAGGATTGGCCATGTGCTGCCGCCTTTTCCCTTCTCAAAGGGAATCGGGTGATCGAACCATTCCAGGTGTATATTGACTGTCATGTAGCAAATGACAATGTTTTCTGCCCATACGACGGTCAACGCCAAATACATCAGCTGGATGTCATTTTGTTATACTCCAAATGGCTAGCATATGGGTTAGGTCTGATGTATTTGTATATGCCCAAATGAGTGATGTGTCATTTGTAGGTTATTCCGAGACACCCCCTAAGAATTGCTCCTCCTACCGTCCTCCGCAGAGATCTTGATGCGATACTTGAGGATTTCGAGATTCATTCGGTACTAAAGGACTATCGCAGGGTTTCAACTCATGTACATTGGGATTATGCAGGCGGCTGCATGACATAGTTCTATAAGGTGTGACACCCTATCGTGATACCAGCTGCTCTTGAAAGACCAAATAGGTCATATAGATCATGAGGTGCTTGAGACTGTGGATATGGAGAGATCGGGCATAGAGGCGGGACTTTTTTAGTAAGGCAGTCCCTAGTCGAGGCACTGAATGCCTTACACTACAGGTGGAGAAGTCGGGGGTTAGACTTTCACAGTAGTTTATGTTTGATGGTATTATTTTTTATGTTTTTGAAACAAGTAATGTATGGTCTGTACATTTTGACTTTACTTTAATTAATGAGTGACTTTTTTAATGTATGTGTAGCATGTTTGAATCAATTAATATATCTGTTTTTTTAATATATGGCCTACAATTATCTAAAATCTAAGTCGGCCTAAAAAAATGTCAAAGTTAGAATAATGTTGCTTCCTTGAAAGCATTTAGGAGATTTCCGGTGACGTATCTATGAAATATCTCTTTTCGTGTGCAATAAACACACTTCCAATACCTTTAAATGAGTTTAGGGAATATTTCAGAAATTTGAATGTATTTTAACAAAAATGAGATTTGTGGCTAAATTACGAGGTTTAGCATAATTTTAGATGCGCCCAAAAATACAACTCTGAACACCAATAAATAATTTTGAATTTTGAAAAGTGTGAGACACACTTTATAGAATGGAAAAAGCATTTCTTTACAGAAATATTACTTAATATAAATTTGTGGGTTGGAGAGAACTTGCAATGTTGTAGGCCTTAAGCCTAAAATATTTCTTTTAAAACTTGTATAAATTAATTTTTAATAATTATTTAAAAAATGTTTATTAAAATTATTAATTTATTTTATAAAAATATTAATTAATAAATTATTTAAAGTTAAATTTTAAAATGAAAGAATTAAACTTTAAAAACACTAAAATAAAAGAACTAAAAATACATCTTTTTTTCTAATTTTTATTTATATGTAAGAACAGTTAAAAGAAAATGTTTGGCATTGTCTCCATCAATTACTTTAATATATAAATTGATATTATTATTTACAGTGTTTTATAATATCAAATAAATTTATTTTTTTATAATTAATTTATCTGTGGCCGTGTTTTGAACTAGATACATATTATAAAGTCAAAAACAAAAAATTAAAATAAGATTTATTACATAAAAAAGCAATAAGAAAATATATTTTTTGTAATAAAAGATTAAAATATAATAATAAAAATAATAAATAACCTTAATATAAATTAGAAATATAGATAAATATATGTGTCTTATTTTTTTATTTCATAAAATTATTGAATTTATATTTTATTTTTATACATACTACTATTTTTTTAATAATATATATATATATATATATATATATATATATATATATATATATATATATATATATATATATATATATATATATATATATATATATATATATATATATATATTTCCCTCTTATATTTAATTTTCTTGGGAATTTGTTAAGAGTCCAATTAAATTTTAAAGTTATTTTTATATTATTCTTAAGATATAAAAGAACGTTTCAATTTTTTTCCCATTTTATAAAAAGTGCATTAATAATTTCGTAAAATTATAAATAACACATATACTCCTAATAAATAAATAATATTTAATTATTAAAAAAATTATTGAATTTTAAAATAAACAAAATCTGATTTAGGGTAAAATTGTATCAACAAGCATATCTATTTATTTATAAAACAAAATAAAAAATGTAGCTACTTGTAATTTGAAGGTAACTCATAAAAATAAGGTTCCTCCAATCGTGAATGAATAGCCAAATTACATATAGGCACCCTGCAAAAGGTAGCTTATTTTGAAATTAATCAACAAGCCCCCGTGTCTGACTATAGTGCCAAAAGCATAAATAATCAAAATTGATAGCATAATAATTAACAAAATTTAACCAGAATTTTGTATCTTGAAACAATTGAAATCAGTTTCAAGGATCTTCATCTGGTAATTTCATTTTGGCTCTAAGCGGCAGTCAGATGGCTATTACATAAAAGCCCCTGCTGTTGACTCGTAAAATAGAGCCTTTCATTTTTCATAAAATCATAATCCTAATAACAGAAAGAAAAGATATAACAAATCTCAATATTCAAAATTGATAAGGTACAAAATTGAAACAAGAAGAGCTTATGTCTTTCAGTGAGACATAATTAAAGATTGAGATCTGTATCAAGGATCTTCATCTAGACAAACAAAAAATTGAATCTCAAACATATCATAGAAAACAAAATATTGTAATTGCAAAAGAAACAGAACGAGTTTAATGAAGAGATGCCGGAACGGGACTTTAAATGTCCAATATATAGTTATTAGGAAACCCTAATGTTTTTAATCAAATTACAAAAATAACCTTTTTTTGGCCGAAGACTATTTAATAAGTCAAACTGAGTTTGAGCCTTCTAGGATGTAGAATACCAATGTTTGGGCTTTTTTATACAGTCATTTTGAAAATTTTACCTTACACCCTTTACATTATACCTCACACTCCACGTAATTTTATAATACAAACAATATCTCTCATTTTTTTTAGGCCTAATTGCAATTTTGGTTCCCTTATTATCATTTTTTTTGAGTTTTGCTCCACCTATTTTAAAATCCTGAATTTTAGTCCCTTTATTTTAGTTTTTTTTAGGATTTTGGTTCCCTTGCAAATCCGAAAGCAATTTTTTATGAAATAGAACTCACATTAATGACATGTTCAACATAAATCTTAAATAAATTAGTTTTTTTTAACATTTCACTGCTGAACTGGCACTGACACATCATCAATATGAGCATCCTTTCATTTAAAATTGTCTTCGAATTTGCAGGAGGACTAAAATCCTCAAAAAAACTAAAACATAGGGACTAAAATTCCGGATTTTAAAATAGGGGGACCAAAACTCAAAAAAAATGATAACAGAGGGACCAAAATTGCAATTAAGCATTTTTTTTTTATTAATCACAGATTGTAAAATTTTCTATTAGGTGTAAAATATCTGCTAATTTATACAAAAAAAATTGGTATATATTTTAACTGATATTTTGAAAAATTCGATGCGTATAAAAAGCTTTATCAATTTTTTTCAAAAAAAAAAAATTAGTATATTGGATACTTTCCTACATCCCTTAAAAATTCGGTAGTGTTAATTTTTAATGATTGTAATTTTGTTGATAGTTTTGTAGGATTGTGATTGCATTGACACTTTTGTGTGGTTCATAATGATTTAAAACTTATATAAATATGTCTCATTTGTTGTCAACAAAAATAACACACTGTGTCTCAATTTTGGTATCCAGGGCCGGTCCTGACTTTCTAGAGGCCCGAGGCAAATAAAAAAAATAGACTTCGATTAAAAAATTGAGCAACTAACATTGAATTTTGATTATTTTTTATTTTATTTTTAAATGAAAGGTTAATAATTATATATAAATATAAAAGCGCAAGAGCAAATAATTTGATTAGCTTGGTTGGTCAGGGTAGAACTTGTATTTTTCCATCGCATGAGTTCGATTTCATTTGACATTATTTATAAAATTCCCCATCATTTCTTTTAAAAATTTTGGTGGCCGAAACTTCTTCATCATCTTTATTGTTCGAAACATATATTCTCTTTGATGAAACTTCTTCATTAGCAGACAATGATTCTTTGGAAGATCATTTATCTACTGAAATTATTTTTCAAACGAAACCATACAGTTGATTTCACAATTTCTTTAATAGAATAATCTCTTTAATGAATAATGATGATTCTTTTAGGATTCTTAAAGTAATCATTTCACGCTTCAACATTTGAACTAACTTGTTGAGCTTTTTACCTAGGTTTTTATCTTCTGAAAATCACAATCATTTGTTATTTTGATTTAAAGATTAGATCAAGTTTTTGATTCCAATTCTTAACTCTTAGATATTTGTACGCAAAAGTACTAACATACCTTAAAATATTACATGATTTTGTGAGAATTTTTTTTTAAAAAGTATTAGAAGTTACTTAAATTATTTTTTTATAAATTAAAAGAATAATCTTGACTTTTAATTATTTAAATCTTTATCATTAAAGATTATAATATAATTAAAATCATTTAATTTTTTAAAATGATATATCTAAAAATTAATTTTTTAGTAAAATAAAATTATATTTAAATGATATTTTAAAGTCTAGAAAATAATAAAATATTAGAAACTTAAAATAAATTAAAAATATAGTTTTAAGTGTTTTATAAAAATTCTAAATTGCTATAAGTTAAATTGTTGTAGTTTTAAAATAAGATTAAACTTGAAAGCTTTATAATTATTTCGGTTGTCAAAATAACAAAAACCAAGGATGGAACTCATAACACATGGATCCAACATTTATAGCATTAAGTTACCATCACTACTTCACTACTGCTGGGACATGTTGAATGTTTTGTATAATTACTGAAATATATTATATTTAATGTATTATCACTAAATTCTCAAAGCCCATAAATTAAATATTTTGAGGCCCTCTTTTTTTAAGGTCCTGGGCTATGGGTCTGCTTGCCCTGGCCTAGGGCCGACCCTATTGGTAACTCACATTTGTGTATTTTAGCTGAGTGAGTTCCCCTACTGGGTTTAGGTTTATAGAGGACACCCCCTCTTAATATTTTGAAATCGAGTACCATTCACCATCAATTGATAATAAAAGAAATATTAGGTTCAATAAATTTGAGATGAAGACGAATAAAGATTTAAAAGTTATGTGAAACAAATATCTTCTATACGAAACAAAAGTTCTTCATCGAGGTGGATTCGATAGTTGAAGATATGTCGACGATATTATTAAGATGTTAAAACGTCTTGAATCTTCTAATAATGTTTAAGTTTTCTTCATGTTATTTTCTTGTTAAGTTATGTTAAGCAATGTTCGTGTTAAGTTATGTTAATCCCGCAATAGGGTAATGCTAATTTTTATCCAATGCAATGTTAAGATAAAATATCAATAATATACAAATAATAATTAAATTCAAATTAAATTAAGTTTACCTTCTCTCTCATTTTTTCTATAATCAACAACCAAATAGAATTATTTTTACATCTTCCTAAGCAGTTTATTTCAAGAAAAGCACAAGTCAAAATATTATGTTTTTACTTTTTTTTAATAAGTGAGATTTTTATATTTTCGGACGGAGAGAGTACATTCTACAAGATGTAACATGTATACCATAACGGTTTCCACATACATAGAGTGTTCCACCAGATTCGGATGCATATCTCTAAGACAAGTGAGATGGAACTGAGCACTCGGTTGAGCTGACAATCGAGGAGAAAAGTATTCAAGAGACACGCCTTCGAATCCCAACAACTGCATTTTAGCCACTTTTAGTTTTTTTTATATATTTTTGTTTGTGATCTATTACCTTAGTTGAGCGGTCAATCGAGGGGAAAATATTCAAGGGACAAACTTTTAGCACCTTTTATTTTATTTAAATTTTGTTTATGGCCAATTACGTCGGTTGAGTAGGCAACTGAGGGGAAAACTTTTATCGGAATTGACAAAAAAATTAAGTAACGAATCTTTGTCATCCATTTATATAGTAATAATGTCCAAGATATTTCCAATTCATCAATCCACGTGAAACATCAATAATCCACATGAAACCCTTATCAACAAATCATAACATGAATGCCTTAATGATCCATCTTGGATGTAAAGTGTTGAAATGCAAACTTAACATAATGAAAACAATGATAATGAAAGCAACAAAGTTAATGTAACAAAGTACAATACTATTCTTTGGGATTGATTGCAAAGAATGAAAGAGTTTTAAGGTTGGTTCCTTATTATCATATGATTGAATATTTAATGTTATGGATGTAGCTTAGCAATGTTGTTGTTGTATCAAGTAAAATATTTAATATTGTTGTTGTTGAGATTAAATATTTAAGAATTTGATGGATTTTGTTTAATTTATGTTGTTTTTGGATTTGCCGTTGTGGAAAGGGACAATGACTCAAATGGTCCTAGGTCATAAGGGATGGTGTTGAGCAGTAGTGCATCTCCAATAGCGATGGTAACACCGTCTTGGATTTGAAAGGGATTGGAGCAGCAACGGGTGAGCTGAGAAATGCGGCGAATTTCGACATCGAAAAAGAAATTGTTGGAATCATCCTCTATATTCATGAAAACCCTAGAAACAGTGTCCCCAAATTTCAATACATCAACGTTGTCGACAAGGAGCTTCAAATCTATGTTGGATGGGGTTAAGATCGGAACGACAATTTGAGTAGCAATCGGAGAACACAAACCAACATCATCGTCAAGGACAAAGGGAGAAGCCTCTATCTCTTTCATGAGGATGATAACGTCATATGGATCCAGTGAAGAAGGTTGGAACGGTGACTTGTCGTCATCCTCTTCTGGTACTGCAAAACTCAAATCCCCAATAACATGTGAAAAAGAAAGTTGGTTGAAATCATAGATTCCTCCTCCCATCGCTAATGATTGTTCATCAACAGTGTCACCTTGTAGCAACTGTCTTGGTTTGAACTCCTGATTCTCATTGTAGAGTGGGCTGCCGAAAACGGAATTTGGAGAAAGAGATGAAGGTGTTGGTGTGAGTGTGGGTTCTAGAAGTTTCGGGGATTTGGAGGAAGAGTGTTTGTTTGAATTTTTTTGTTTGTGAGTTTTTCTTAAAAGAGGGATGAGACACTTGCAAATGCTTCTCAAAATCTCTTCTAATTTTGTAGGAGGTTTTTGTTGGTTGTAGTTGTTGATGATAATTATTGTAGTAGTGTGAATAATGAGAAGATGAATAGGATGAATATGGATTAGGTGGAGGTGGTGTATACACATGATTAAAATACAAATATGGGGTTGTAACATGTGGATTTGTGGAATAAGATGAGAAAATTTCCCATGGAAAAGATGGAAATGAGGAAGTGATTGGAGATGTAAAAGAGGGGTTTGTGGGATAGGTGGGAGGAATGTTCCAAGGATGATATGAAGGTGTATGATAAGAATAATCCATAGGATGATTTGAGTATATTGAATGAAAGCACCAATGTTAGGAAGCTACTTTAGAACCCTAACAACTCAATAAAAGCTAAGAGAAATAAAAGAGACAAGTAAAATAAACTATGAAAATTAAAGATTTTTTCATTTCATTCATATACCAAATGTGTCAAAGACACTACATTATATAATGATAATTTAACCTAAAAGTCCAACAACTATTAAAAGCACAAACTATCATAAGAATGTTCTAGAAAATATCATAATATAAAATAATTCCTAATACATCAAAATACTAATAATAAATTATTCTATTAATCTCCCTATCAAACAAGTGGGATGCTTATTTGAATTATTAAAATGCCCAAATAAACTAATTAAATAAAAATTAATAATGTTATCTATACTAGAGGAAAAATAAAAAATCAATTAAAGTTAGAGTGAAGACCCATTTCAATCCCTCAAAAAAATTAGAAAGTTCAAATTAATTCCGAGAAAAAAATCTCTATTTAATCTCTTGCAAAATTTAACCGAACCTTGTTAATTCATCTCTTAATACTTTTCTCAAATTGGTACTTTATTCTACTTTTGAACCGTGCAGGAAAAAAATTCAAAATTTTACACCAAGCAAGGGTCAAACCAATGACCTCTTGGTCAGGAGGCAATCTTGTCTACCACTAATCCAATTTGTTTTCTTGTTTTAACTTACAAAAAACACTTATATCAATATATTTTTTAATTATTTTTTAATACTTAATTTATTTTGATAATAAATCTTCCACTAAAATTCACACTCACTAAAACCACATTTAAATATTTTCCAAAACCATTTTATATAAATTAAAAATTAATTTCTAATAACATCTAAAATAAAATTCATACGTTTAACTAATTTAAAAAACACATTCAAGTATATTCAAATACTATTAAAACGTGTTTGAACTCAAACAATGTAATTTAAATGTGATTTTTTATATCATCCAAACATATATTTACAAGTTAACATATAATATATATTTACAAGTTAACATATTTACAAAATTAGAAAATAATTTTAAATTGTTATTTAAATGTGTTTGAATAATATCTAAATGTGATTTTAGTGGGTGTGAATTTTATTTACAGATCTATTATCAAAATGTATCATTGTTTCTTAAAAATCACATATTTATAAATAAACTTATATTTAATAAGAATGTGTTTGAAATATATTTAAATATGATTTTAGTGGGTGTAAATTAATTTAAACGTGTGAGTTTTATTTTTGATGTTATTATAAATTAATTTTAATTTGTATAAAATAGTTTTGAAAAATATTTAAATGTAATTTTTTGTGGATGTAAATTTTATTTGAAGATTTATTATCAAAATATATTAAGTCTTGCTAATAATTAAAAAGTAATAAAAAATTATTGATATAAGTGTTATTTGTAAGTTAAAATATGAAAAATTGATAAGTTATCAGTTCAGTGGACCATAGTAAAATCAATCGTTAACAGAAATGGACCATAATAAAATCAGTCGTCCAAACTTTCTTCCACCAGTTGTGGAACAGTTTCAAATATGGAAATTAGGCATGTTATGATTGAAATTATGGTGGATTTTCTTGTAAGAGGAATTAGAGAACTTAGCTTCGGAGATAAATAAAATGTCAGGATGATGAGTAGATATAATCTTTTTTAAAGCTCTAACTGAGTGAGAGTTTCCCAACTACCGATAGGTTTAGCACTCTCGGCTAACCTGTATGGAGGAGCCTACTATTGTAGATGTGAGGTTGTTTCTGTTTTCCATTAAGCAAAACCTTTTGCCTTCTTGTATATATTTAGGCTTCGTCTATCTTTGAGATAAATGATAGGGATAGGTCTTTGATTTTCTGGTATTTGTATTTGTTTGTCAGCAATTTGCGCCTTTCCTAGCTTCTTTAGATTAGCTTCAGGAATAGGGTTGAAAGGTCCATATCTTGGTGACAACAATGAGTTGTTGTTGTATATTTTTCAACGTTATCTATGGTCGTTTTTACATATTTTATAGATCTGATCCAGGGGGCTGTTTGGTATTAGGTTCCAAACTTTTTTTACTAGCATTACCGCAAAAAAATTCTAAGTGACCAATGATGTCACAATTGAAACAGAACATGGGTTATTTCTCATATAAAAATCCATCCAGGTTGTGCCATCTTTGACACTACCAATGTGCATTCCTAGTTTAAGTGATTTCCTAACATCAAAAAGAATTTTTTATTTTGACAGTGGTGATGTTCATAGGAAGATCTATGATTCTTATTCCATAACCTCTTCAAGTTTTGATCCAATTTTGCACCCCATATGTTGTGTTCTGATCTTAAGATGTATTTCCCATTTTTGAACCCATATAGGAACTAGATTGAAGTTTAGCTCTCTAAAGTCATCCATGATTTTCTTGATAATGCTTTTAGAATCACGAGGGGTTGTCAATGAATATGTGACAAAGCATTATTTCCATTTCAACAATTTTAATACATGTTGGGTCACACCACATTCCAACGAGGCCATAATTTAGAGATAACTTATGAGTAGGCTTTTGTGATAAGAACTTTTCAAGAACAACATTTTGATTGTCTGTATAAGCATCTTGAACATCTTCGTCATCCCATATGTAAAAATTTAGGTCTTATGTATATTCTTGATTAAAATTATTGTTACTGTCATACCCCAAAATTTGCCCACGCTTTTCAAAAATTCAAAACTATCTCAAAAAATGGATTTTTATAAAATCTCGGGTTCATTTACATTGACATTCCGAATTTTATAAACATTCGATTTAAAGTGTATTTTAAAAATATAATAGTTTACTCTTAAATTGTTATATTTTAATAAATAGCAAAATATTGACCGATGCTTCATAAACTTTCAATTGGCTTTTTATTTGGAATAAATAATATAGCACAATTGGTAAGCAAGTAAGGTTGGCAAATACAAGGTCTCGAGTTCAAATCACACTTCTAATATTTTTCCAATTTATTTATTTCTAACTTTATTTTAGTAGTATTAAAATCACAAAAATAATTTTTTTTATATTAATTTTCGTTTTTTAACTGTAAGCATTTTTAGAAATTATAAATTTTTATTTTATGCATTTTTATCACAAAAATATAAAAAAAAACACACTTACACGACAAAATTTATTTTCTTTCCAAAACAACACCTTGACAAGATCTTTTTATTTCCAAAACAATGATTCATTAAAATAGAAACCTTAATTATTGACTTGATTACCAATTTAATGTCATTCAATCTGTTCTTTAAAAAAAAACCCTATTACTTTACACCCTTTGACCATCTCTCACGAAGAGACTATTCACTATCAATAAACCCTTATACCCTCTCACTCTGACGGCACACATTTTTCCACAGCTAACCATTCATCAAGAAAAAAAACCATAACCATCATGCTCGAACCGTGAAAACAAACTCATAGCTTCGATACACAGTCCCTTCAATAACCAAAATACCTTCAGCATATTCTTTTGTGTTACTTGCAAATTGTTAACACAGAAATTTCAAATCACAGCCAAAAATAACAACCACATCAGTGACAATATAACAAAGATTTTCTTTTTCTTCTTTGAAACAGGTAGCAAAGGAAGAAGATTAAAAACAAGATCACCGCAGCCAAACGCTTCCCACACGGAATCCAGAACAGCCGACTGCACCTACACAAACCGCCGACGATCTCCATCCACCACCACCGACGGAGACAAATGCAGATCCACACACCGCACAAACACCGACCCGATACAGCACCGTGAATAGCTCACAATCGCAGTAGCCATCGCCCTTATGCGCGCTCCAAAGTTGACCACACAACGCCGCCACGAAGCTCCCTCCGACCGAGCCACATAGATCCGCCAAGGCCCCTCCGATCCACCGCCGGTAACGTTTCTTTCTCGAGACTTTTTTTTTTAAGATTGTAAGCACTTATTAAATATATGGTGTGGTCTGAATGTTTGATTATGGAAATTTTTGCTGTGAAAGAGATGAAATAGAAAGAAGAAGAAAACCGTAAAAAGAAAAAGGAGATCTGCTACTTGACTTGTGTTCTAGTTTATTTGTTTTATTATTCTAACTTTTTCTATCTTTTTTTTATTATTATTTTCATCATGGTGTTTTATGTTAGATATAATATATGCTTAGATTTGTCTCACGTCAAATATTTTGGTAAAGTGTAAACAAATAGATCTTGGAAAAATGGAAGGTAATATCATTCAACATATAATAAAATGCTAAAAACATTAGAGTTAGGTTTTAGATTAGATTCTTATTTTTATTATCTTTGTTAAAAAAAAAACATTTTATTTTAGATTTATAATTAGGTTTTATTACTCATATTAAAAAATATCAAAAATATCTTAGTTTATTCTCTTTTTTTTTAAATTTAATTTTTTATATATATATTTTTTGTTATTTTCATTTAATATTTCTCTATCATTTTTTCATGCACTCATTTCTATATTCGTACTAACATTTTCTTTTGATTGCGAGGCACTACACTTGAGGCCTTCGAATTATTTTCATGGACATCTACAAGCTTCCCCTTTGATTGCACATATTATTATTATTATTATTATTATTATTATTATTATTATTATTATTATTATTATTATTATTATTATTGTCTGCTTTAATTTTCATTTAGTTGTTGTAATAATTTTTCATCCCCGATTTAATTGTAAATCCTCCACCCCGAAGCCATGTAATAGCGTAGGAACCTTTACTTTTCCGCAATTTATTTTCTATAAATATGTTAACTCCTAGTAATTAGGATTGTATGGCAAGATAATTAATCAATCGCTAGCTAACCTTAATTCAAGATAAAATATTTGAATCTAACACACTATGCACGCACTCACCTCTAGGGTACGCCCCTCTTGGTTGCCTTACGAATTAAAAGGTCGTGTCCCTCGAATATAGAGGTATCTAAAGGAAATGTCCCTCGATAAACAAAAAAATCATCAAAGATCATGGTCCCTCGATGACCATCGAATTGTTGCCTACGAATGCATGTTCTAGTCCCTCGATTGAGATTATTTGTCCCTTCGAAATTGCTAAAGGTAACTCTGCTTGTTGCCTTCAACGACCTCCGATGACCCTTCGATTGTCCCGAACACGTCCAATATAAACAAGGACTACCTACTTCTACATAGTACGGATAGTCCTAGGAACTTTAAAAAGCATAGAAAAAGACCAACTATTAGGGTAGTGCTCTTAGATTGCTTGCTCAAATCCAAAACTACTTTCACACTCCTTTCAAAAACAAAGGCTACGCTTTTAAGCTAAAGTCCTTTTATTAAAAAAACTTTTTTCAAACGAAAAGAAACATTATCTAAGCAAACTAAGAGCCCGTAGAAAACTACGGATGAAAAGGGTGCTTACACCTTCCATTTTCATAACTTACCCCCCGAGCCCGTTTTCTTTTTCAAAAGGTCTTTTTCTGTACTTTTTACCTTTCCTAACATTGGACAAAATAAAAGTCGGTGGCGACTCATACTTACCGCAACATTGTTGCTTATAAAAATAAAAGTCAGTTCACCGTATTACAGTTACCATCATTGTTTTACTAGTATGGTTTTTATTGTTGTTGATCTTGATATTTACTTGATTCACCCATTATCATGTTTGTTGTTATATGCAGGTAAGGGGAGGCATCACCAACTACGTCCAATTAGGAGTTGGGCCTTTTTCCCTTATCAAACATGTTTGCTTTCCATGGGAATATGAGCTAACAGAAATAAATCCACATATACAAAAATAATGATGAAACTAGAAACATAAAGAAACAGGACAAAAATAATTATGGTAAAAAGAAGTGATGAAAGAGGGGGTGATAGGGAGCAGAAGCATGCAGAAAGCAACACAAAAGTTGACAAACAAACACATAGCCAAAAATAAAAATCTCGAAAAAAACATTACATCGTTGCGAGTAGGGATGACAAAAAAACTCGTACCCCGTGGATACTCGCAGGTAAAATGTGTCATGCACACAGTTTTCATAGTTTAATGGGTATCCATAGGTAAAATAAATAGATATTTAGTTACATGTTTCCTTACGGATACAAATTTAATGGTGCCTGAAACTGCATGTATCTGTATCCGTTAATAATTAACAAAATTACTTAAATATTAATTTATTTAATATAAATTTACTACTACTATTATTATTATTATTATTATTATTATTATGTTGAATATGAAACTATTATTATTTTGTTGAATCTACTATCTAGCAATCAAAACAATAGTCCTGCACAATTACATTATTGCCCTTCTTTTTTAACTAATTTTCTACTCAAGGGTTAGTTTGGTCATTTCATTAACCAACTATTTTTCTACACTTCCCACATATCCTCACCTTTTCCTTTTCTTCTTTTCATTCAAATTTATAATTTCCCCCCACATTTCTTTTTCTTACACTTATTTTCTTACATTTCAACTTTCTTATTCATATTTATTTTCTTATTTTTCTTACACTACTCTTATTCTATCTCACTTCTCTCTCCACATTTATTTTTCATTTCATTTCTACTTACTTTTCTCTCTCTCTCTTTCTCTCTTGCATTTTTCTCTCCAATATTTTCACTTTTATTTTAATTTTTTCGCTCACAATTTTAATAAATTGAATTAACATAATTATTAAAAAAAATATTTTCAAATGTCAAAATGTTTCATAATTATTAAAAAAATTATTTTCAAATGTCAAAATTTCTACTTTTCTCACGGATCACTATGAACAAAATACATATTTTGTTTTAGTTGACATTATACTTATTTGAGACACAAAATTCTTATTTTCAAATGTCAAAATTTTCTATTTTTCTCACGGGGCACTATCAATAAAATAATCATTTTATTTTAATTAATAATTATCTTTATTTGAGACACAAAATTTTTATTTTCAAATATTCAACTTAAATTTAAATTATTATTATTCATTTTATAATTAAATAATTCATTTCAAATTTAGATGTATATTTAAATAAAATCTATATCGTATTAAATAAATTTGTAACAGGACACGATCAGTTAAATTTACGCAAATTTTTTTTGATAAATATTGCTTTCAATATGCATTTGAATACAAATTTACTATACAAAATTATTTTAACCTATACAAACTCATGAATATCATTAATTTTTTATACAAATTATTTTTTCGCTCACAATTTTAATAAATTGAATTAACATAATTATTAAAAAAATTATTTTCAAATGTCAAAATTATTCATAATTATCAAAAAAATTATTTTCACATGTCAAAATTTCTACTTTTCTCACGGATCACTATAAACAAAATACATATTTTGTTTTAGTTGACATTATACTTATTTGAGACACAAAATTCTTATTTTCAAATGTCAAAATTTTCTATTCTTCTCACGGGGCACTATCAATTAAATAACCATTTTATTTTAATTAACAATTCTTATTTGTAACGGAACATGATTAGTTAAATTCACACAAATTTTTTTTTGATAAAAATTGCTTTCAATATGCATTTGAATACAAATTAACTATACAAAATTATTTTAACCTATACAAACTCATGAATATCTAATTTTTTATATAATTATACTTATCATTCAATATTTTAAATATCTAAACAAACTATATATATATATATATATATATATATAATATCAAATAAATGTAGCCGTGCGGCAGCACGGGTAGTTTACTAGTTTAGTATAATTATTGATAAAGGAAAAATAAAATAAATGTGATTTATTTTTGTTATTATTATTATTATGTGTTAAATTTGAAACTATCTTTTGTCTTTAAAAGATATAAAAAAATTAGTTAATCATATTGTTTTTTCTAAAATATTTAAATAATACTATTCATGAATATCTGCAAATACTCTTGGGTATCTCATAATCCACGGATACATGTCTGACATATATTCGTATGGGCGTGGAGCATAAGGCTACTCATCCTAAATCATTGGGGAAATAGGAGGAAGAGAAACAAAGGATAGAGCAAAAGGTAGGAATCAAATTGAAAGACAAAGGATGTATTGAAGAAATCATTCAAGGTTGAGATTAGAGGAATCATGAAACATTCTTAAGATTTAATAATTATGTAATTGTATAGTTGATCGTTACGAAGGTGGCCAGCAACTGTGAGGCTTGAACTTTGGGACGATTGAGAGAAAAAAGGGGGTTGCACCTGCAAGGCACTCTGATGCCAGAGTAAGTGTTCGGACAACAAGGTACAAAAGAAAAGTGAGAAATTTTGGGTTGATATGTGACTACCTTGCCATCTGAGGCTAGAGGGCTATTTATAGGATAGCTCTGTAATGGTGGATTCCATCTTTTGAGGGCACGTACGTGGTTTTCGGCCGAGAAACTCGGAGAGTTAGTCGTTATAGAGCACGAGGCTTTAGCGTGCTCGGTTATGCCTTGTTTTTTCCCGAGGCATCCCGGAAAAGGCTGTCGCGTGTTTGGGCCAGGACGTATTGGGGCTAAGAGTGGATTGGGCCAATCTGGATAATTGAGTCAGTCCGGAACAGGAGCCCCCCCCCCCCCCCAAGTCGTTGCTTCCGATCACAGAAGTGATGACTTTACGGAAATCGGGCAGGGGAGCTTCGTCGGGGAAAGAGGACCTGGCGTCCCTGTTCAGAATAAGAAGGCACGGGGAGAGGGATGGTTGGTCGGGAACTTAGAGATGTGGCGTTTGGGGATTTAGCCGTTTGTGGCACGTGTCGTATTTAATGCGCAATGATGGCTAGGTTAGGCGTAGGTTCCTAGAGTTAGTGATGACTCTCCCACTTACAGAGACCACATGCGGGGCACGTGATGTTCTAGGCGCCTATAAGTGCTTCAAATCATCTCCCCTTTCGAACTTTTCACGCCTATTTCCAGTACATTTCCTCTGCTGTTCCGACCACCGATCTCCGCCGTGACGTTTCAGCAACTCCACTCTTTTGTCTCACCAGAACCTTATTCGTAAGTTTCTACCTTCATCCCCTTCTATTCCCTACATTCTTTTGGTTGTTTAGAGATGGATAGAATGTGGTTAGGGTAGGATTTTAGCGTAACTTAGATGTGAGCTTTGTAGCTTGTTGGTGGTTGACGGTGGAGAAGGTTGGTTTCTTCATCGTTGACGGTTGTGAGTCGCATGTCCTTCATTGTGGCTTCAGTTTTTCGCTTCAAATTTCTAGGGGCTTCGTGTTTTATCTGCGTTTTGTTGCTGTGTTCCCTTTGATGCGATTGTAGGTTAGATTCTGGAATTTTAGCCCTAGGGGCTTTGTGCATGTTTTGCTCGGGTTATTTCGAGCGGTAGCTTGTTGAAGACCGAATCTTTGAGGAGGGGATGGTCGGGGACTCTTTGTCCTTTGATCGTTTATGCGCCCTTTCACTTGAACAGCGGTGGAATGGTGAATTTGATTGTGCTGTCGAATTCACTTTTCTCCCCTGCTTTTCAGGTGATTATGGTCGATCAAGGGCGTCCTTCAACTCCAGGCTCGTCGTCAGCGATGCCACCAATTCAATGTGGGATATCTCCGGATTCCTGGGTGTTCGATGAGGTGCTCGATTCCGGAAGTTACTTCGTCGAGGACCTTTCAGACATCTATTTGGCTAACGGGGGTATGTAGACCCCGAGGGAGACGTGGGCAGGAATGGTTGGACTCTTGTTGTTCCCGGGGAGGAGGACTGGGTGTGCGATGTCTATACTCCTGACCACATACCTATGTATGAGGTGGTCTTTCGGGAGATGGTTTTTCAGGTGCATTTCACTGATTTTCAGATTTCTGTGTTCAACCATCTGAAATTAGCGCCCACCCAGCTTCATCCGAACGCAATCGCCTTCCTCCGGGCGTTCGAGCTGGCCTGCTCCTTTCTGAAGATCGCAGCGACCACTTCGTTGCTTTTTTATTGTTTTTGTGTGCAACGGAAAGTTGTCAACGGTCGGTTTGTCTGGGTGACCTTAAAGAAATCGAAAAAGTTGTTCAAGTCGTTATCTGATTCTCTAAAAAATTATAAAACGCGTTTCTTCCTCAATCGTCCTCAGTCGAGGGAAGCCCGAGACTCTGTCTTTTCTCGGGGATCCGACTTTGGACGTGAATGGTCGTCCGGTCCTTAACGACGTAGGGGAGCCGGTGACTACGAGGAAGCCAAGGTTTAGGTTCTTCTAGTCGCACGACAATTTTGCTTATGGCACCGGCCAGTATATTACCAGGATCGATAATTTGGATGCGGATCGGCGGAATGATTTTGTCGTCCTTCAGGATTTCGTGCGGGACCTTCCTCCTATCACGAAGCTGGACCTTTCGGGGAGGCCTTCCTCCTTTCACGAAGCAGGATTTCGTGCGGGTCCTTCAGGATGAGGGTGCCTTTGCTTATCTCGGTACCCGTTCGTTCTTGCTTTTTCCTCGCGTTGTTTTTATTTATAAGTTTCTGTCTGTTATAGCGAGCTAACCCTTACTTATCTGTTTGTCAGGATCGATGGACCGTGCACACCACGAGAGGATGCTCAGGCATGTGAACAAGTCCAAAGTGTTGATCAAGAAAGGCGCTGGCCCTCGATTGGCTGCAGTGCAGGGTGCCCCGGTGGCTGGCTCGGGTACCTCGTCTTCTTCCCTGGTAGCTGCTGGGTCCCCTCTCTGTGATGTTGATCAGGGGAATTCTTTGAGACCGGCTACCGTCCACCCCTCGCCTCTGCGCCAACAACCAGATCTGGATGCATTGGTCAAACACAAGCGACCGAGAGTTGAGGCTATTGATCTGACTCAAGAGGAGACTGGTGATTCTTCACTTTGCCCTCGTGTTTTCTTCAGCCCCGGTTCTTCGAGGGTGGCCCTTCTTTGACCATTCCTCGAGCGGAGTCTCTTCATATCGAAGGCCTGGATCCCTCTGTCCGTCAGAGGTTTTTGGTGTAGGATGTGGCCGCTGTTGTGAGAGTCCTCGAGCTCGACACTCTGTATGCTCGGTCGGCGCCTCATTCTGCGGAGGCCGTGAAGAGGATCAAGAAGGAATGTAAGATCAAGGTGGCTGCTCTGGAAGAGGCACAGGAGGAACTGAAGGCCCGTGATCAGGAGGTGGCAGATCTGAAGGCTAGTCTGACCGTCAAGGAGGGTGCCCTGGCCAAAGTGCAGGGGCAGTATACGCTGCTCTACCGGACCCTTTATGGTGTGATATTGTCTTCCTTGGTTAAAGAAGCTGCCCCTCATCGGTCTCTGGCCCCTGCCGAGGACAAGACGGACGAGGAGAAGGCTCTCTTATCCCGGGAAAACCTAATCAAGTAC
Source organism: Vicia villosa (assembly GCF_029867415.1). Lineage (NCBI taxonomy): Eukaryota > Viridiplantae > Streptophyta > Magnoliopsida > Fabales > Fabaceae > Vicia > Vicia villosa. Next base: position 187,881,770 of record NC_081183.1, on the reverse strand, counting down.
ATACGGGTTCTGGGTGACGATTGTGTGGTTGCTATTGACGATTGTGGAGTTGGTGACCGAGGGTACAGGCCCTTTCCACCAAGTGGAGGATGGCCAGACTGTCTCCCCAGGGTTTATGGTCGGTAGGGAGGAGTCTGCAGCTCAGGGGACCGAGGAGACTCTCATGGAGGAAGGTGTCTGAGTGTTTTTCTGTTCAAGAGTTTGGCCTGTGTGCCGTTTATAAAATTTGTTGTATTCTGGGGGGAATGCCCCCTTTTTGTCTTGTAAGAATATTTTTAACGACCCAGCCTTCATGGCCATTAGTCGGGCACATTTGCGGGCTCTTTGCTCGCTTTCTTTTTTAATTCATACTTGTTTTGTTTTATATTTATTGCTTCTGTTTGCCTCGTTTTCTGAAGCTTGCTTGCATGCGTTTGGCGTCTGGGGCGGCGTGCGCGCTCTTTCCCGTGCATTTACTGCTTTCGGTATTATCTATGCCAATTTCCCTCTCTTTTTCTTCTATAAAAAGGAGGAATATGGGGTTCTTTGCCTCACCCTTAAGTTCTGCTTACGACAATGGATTGTTCTGAAGGTAAGAAAGTTTTCAAAGTGGCCCCTCCTCCACCTCCGAAGCAGAAGAAGAAGAAGAAGAAGAAAGGGGTTCTCGTGAAAGCGTTCCTCCGTCAGACGGGGGTCACGTCATGACAACCTGATCGAAGTCTTCCCAGAAGGTAGGTGCTTTCAAGGAGCCTGATTCCGACTCTGACTGTGATGAAGATTGGTACCAATATCTCCACTCGGAAGAGTTCATGCATCGGGGCGAATGATGTATTTTATTTTTACTTGGGCTTGTATTCTATCAATAAATGAATGAAATCTTTTTATCTTAGTCATGTTTTGTTTATATGTTCGTAATATAGGGTAGATATGTGCTCGATTTTAACGTGTGGTCGCCAAGTGAGTAGAACTTTGGTCAACTGCCGGGGACATCTGCCTGGCTGTGGTGAGTCTCAGACCTCGTTGTGTTAGGTTCTGAGTCTCTTGGCGTGAAAGGTCCCTTCGCGAGCAGGACGTTCTACTATCATGGTACCGCTACGACGGGGTGCTCGGCATGTGTGCCTCCTCGAAGGACTAAAATATTGCTCGATTAAGGGAGCAGGATTTTGTCGTTTCGTTTCAACATGAGGCGGTGGACGTGTACCTAGGTCTCACCTGTGTTCCCGAGCGTTTTTTATTGGATGCGTTCGGCCTTTAGCTGTAGTATTGTTTGAGTTTTTCAGCGTTCCAGGGCGGGGCGAGTTCTTCTCCCTGTAAGTTTTCCAGGTAGTAGGCTCCTATTCGAGTTTTTGCCCGGGTGCGATAGGGGCCTTCCCAGTTTGCGGCCAGCTTGCCTTCGCGAGAGTCCTTGTGGTTTCTTTTGAGTACCAAGCTGTCCACCTCGAACTCTCGTTTAATGACTTTGGCATCGTGTCTCAGAGCGATTTTTTTCCTGAGCGATGCTTCGCGTAGAGCGGCTCCCGTCCGGATCTCTTCGACCTAATCGAGTTCCTCTCAGATTGCTTCACTGTTTGTTTCCTCGTCGAGGATCTCTTCGTACGTGTACCTCGACGAGAATTACGACCTCTGTTCCGTACGTGAGTCAAAAAGGGGTCTCCCTGATCATGGAATGGGGGGTGGTTCGGTAGGCCTAGAGGACGCTGTGTAGTTCCTCGACCCATCCTTTCTTGATTTCGTCTAATCTTCTCTTGAGGCCTCTTAGAATTACCTTGTTGGCGGCCTCCGCTTGCCCGTTCGTTTGGGGGTGTTCGACCGATGCAAAGTGTTGTTTTGTCCCCAACTTTCCAACGAAATCTTGGAAGTGTTTGTCTGTGAATTGGGTGCCGTTGTCGGTGATGATGGGTAGGGGCACCCCAAACCGGGCGAGGGTGTTTCTTTTGTAGAAACGTAGCACATTCAGGGATGTGATTTTAGCCATTGGTTCGGCCTCGATCCATTTGGTGAAGTAATCGATGGCCACTATGAGGTATTTATTTTGATTGGTTCCGGTGATGAATGGTTCGAGGAGATCCATGCCCCACCATGCAAACGGCCAGGGGGATGATAAGGATTTAAGTTCGTTGGAGGGTGCGATGTGCATGTCCCCGAAAAGCTGGCATTTGTCACATCTTTTTACGTATTCTTTAGCGTCGTGATGCATGGTGGGCCAGTAGTATCCTGCCCGTAATGCTTTCCTAGCGAGGGACATCCCTCAAAGGTGCTGGGAGTTGATTCCTTCGTGTATTTCTCGAAGCACGTGAGGGGTCGTGCCATTGTCAACGCATTTGAGGAGGGGGTGGAGAACCCTCTTCCGTATAATCGATTTTTGATCAGGACGTACGAGCAAGCTCTTCTTCTAATTACGGCAGCCTCTTTGGGATCGTCCGGCAGGAGTTCGTTCGTGAGATAGTTGTAGACCGGGGTCATCTAGCAGGAAGCGTCCCCGATTGCGTTTACTTGTATCATTTCGACCGGAGCCTCACTGCTCGGTCTAGGTAAGACTTCCTAGATTACGGACCTGTTGCCGCCCTTCTTTCTTGGGCTGGCCAATTTTGACAAAATATCTGCCCGGGTATTGTGCTCCCGTGGAATATGTCTTACCTTGGCCTTTTTGAATTGGGGCATCCTTTCGCGTACGAGGCTTAGGTATTCACCGAGGTGGTCGTTCTTGACTTGATATTCTCCCGAGATGTGGGATGCTACCAGCTAGGAGTCGGTGAATACTTCGATCTCCTCAGCTTCGATGTCGTCGGCGAGGCGCAGTCCCACGAGAAATGCTTTGTATAATTATAATGCCATTCATTCTTTGTGCATTACTTGTTTTTTGATTGAATCACTTTAGTTTCCTTTTTACCCATAAATGTGGGGAAGCTTTCCATTGTTCATATATGCAGGAGACCAATAATTATTATTTTAATTGGATTTTATTATGTTTAATCTTTTGTTTGTATTGATTTTGTGAAAGCATGAAAAGGATCAAGGCAATTTTTGTTTGATTTTGAGCACAACTACCTTGGCCAAATAGTCAATTCACCTTGTGATAGTGTGATCATTTGTATTCCTTTTGAGCCTTTTGTCAATGTCCATGTTGTTTTTGCGAAATACTTGTCTATGACTTTCTGGTTCTCCTTTTTATATGGATGTTGGCTCTTTGTTTTCTTGAACTCTCAACCTTGATTTTTTGTTTGAATTTTTACCTTACCTTTGAAAGTAGGGAGTATTGACACTTTGATGTTGGTTGAATTCGAGTTAGGGAGAGAAATGGTTGCTACTTATTTGGTTGTTTCTATTAGGTTGAAAAGAAAAAGAAAAGAATGTGAAAAAGAAAGAAAAGAAAAAAGAAAAAAGTTTTGAAAAAGAAAAGAGAAGTGAATTATTGTGCTAATAAGTAGTATATTTTGGTTTGACAACTTGGGATTAAAGAAGAAGTTTGATTGAGATTTTGTTGCGTGAAAATTTGTGGATTGATCACTCCCTTAGGTTTAGGCAAGTTTTTGTTTCGATTAGCTTTAGGAATTATCCTTTGTTTGTTAATCAATCCAATTACAATCTTGAAAAGCTCTTGTGATTCTTGTTTTTGTATTTTCAATATGAGTTTTGGATGAATGCATAATTTAATCTTTTGTTTGCAAGATTGTTGGATGAGTGTCAAAAGTCCTCACCCTTGTGTGTTTTTCATCTATTGATGAATTTTGTTAGGTGTGATTCATGATGTGAGGTTGTATTGTTTTAGGATGTTTAGCATGAATTTTGTACTTAGGATTCGTTTCATTTATATGTTGTTGTAGTAGGATTGTGGTAAGTATTTACCTTGTTGTGCGTTTTTGTTTGAACCGTACATTTGTCTTTCGTTTTAAAAACTTATTGATTCACGATTATTTGGTTTATTACTTTTGATTTTTTGAGTTATTTGATTTTTGTTTGAGGACAAACAAGTTTAATTTGGGGAGAGTTTGATAAGTGTCAAAGTGTAGTTATTTTTTATATAGGTTTGCGGAATTTATCGTCTCTTTTTCCTCAACTTGTGCGTGAATGCGTACAGTTTTGTTATAATTGTACATATTACGTATTCTTCAATTTTTTGATTCGTTTATGTACCATTTGATAGTTTTCTATTCATTTTGTAGGTATTGATGCGTATTTGGAGCATGAGCAATAAAGTGTCAAAGGCTCGGCTTTGATTGTGCGATTTTGGAGCAATAAAGAAGAAAATAATTCTGCAGAGCCCGCTTAGCACGGTCATAGCGCGCTCAAGAGTGTAAAACAAGAGTTCTGGCAGAAGTGAGCCTGCTAAGCTCGGTCAGAGCCCGCTTAGCGCACAAAGGTGGTTTGGTAAAATAATGGAGTGTCCGCTTAGTGCGGTAGTCGCGCTTAGCGCGGTTTGCGATTTTTTGTATTTATATTTTTATTTCAACACATTTCTAGGGTTATGAGTTTGAGGAGTATTTGTCCCAAATTCATCAATTTCATTCTTAGGTTAGGATTAGCTTAGAAAATAACATTGGCGTTTGTCTATGGATGATCTGGAGTGGATTGCTCATCAATCGGCGTTAACAAACTGGGAGAATTATGGTTCATTTCTTTTCTTCTTTGTGTATTCTTCATTTGTTAGGTTTGTATGTATATTTACTTTGAAATCATGTATATTTGTCACCCATGGCGTTATATTTAATCTACTTTACAAATCTGTGTTGATTGTTGTCTTAGATTTTTGCTCTATGCTCGGGGTTTGAGTTGTTATAAATATATACTGCTCGAATCCTTATCTAGAATTATTATCTATTAGTTTATGAATTCTAGAGATAAATTTAGAGATAACAATCTTTAAGGGTGTCAAAACTTAATGCTTCTGTGTTGGTTGTGTCGGTTAAGAGATCATCGATACAAATGATATGGATGTCTGTTGTGTTATTGAGGTTGGCTGAGAGATCGTTGCCGAAATGATATAGTGGTTCTCTCTACTTTGGGTTAGAAATGACTTAGGGTTTGAGCGATTCTAGATGATACTGACGAGTATTATAGGTTGAGTATAATTGGTCGATAAGTTTAGGTTTGTGAGAAGTAGATTATATGCATACTTGATAATCTACTTTACAAATCTGTGTTGATTGTTGTCTTAGATTTTTGCTCTATGCTCGGGGTTTGAGTTGTTATAAATATATACTGCTCGAATCCTTATCTAGAATTATTATCTATTAGTTTATGAATTCTAGAGATAAATTTAGAGATAACAATCTTTAAGGGTGTCAAAACTTAATGCTTCTGTGTTGGTTGTGTCGGTTAAGAGATCATCGATACAAATGATATGGATGTCTGTTGTGTTATTGAGGTTGGCTGAGAGATCGTTGCCGAAATGATATAGTGGTTCTCTCTACTTTGGGTTAGAAATGACTTAGGGTTTGAGCGATTCTAGATGATACTGACGAGTATTATAGGTTGAGTATAATTGGTCGATAAGTTTAGGTTTGTGAGAAGTAGATTATATGCATACTTGATAAGTTTCTTCTCTCCAAAAAATGCATTTATTTTATTGTTCATACGTTTTTACCTTAACCCATTCAAACCCAAACTCATAACGCAAAACTTGTCGAATGGCAGTTCAGTACCACTAATCCCTATGGAGACGATAAATTCTCGGAGCAATACTTGCAAAAAAAAATTTGCTTTTCGCTTTACCGCTTCAACATTGACTTATCAAGAACATTTAAAGAAACTAAATAGACTCTCTTGGCCACAAGCGAAAAATCTCAAGTCTCATTGATTGATTAGCCACTTCCTTCATGTTTAATAAGGGTTGACGTGTCAAACACATTCAAAGAAACTAACGAGACTTCCTGGTCTTAGCCGAATAATCCCAATTCCCAATGATGTCTCCTATGTTAAGGGGATCGATCATACACTACTCCAATTATTGGGTCACTGTGAGGTTGTATATGACCAAAGTTATAGGAAATGGAATCAGTTTCTTTTAGGAATAGACTAAATCAATAAATATCTAACTCAATAGTTAGGTCAGACCGTCACTTGAAATTACATGCATGTTCACATCTATTGTATGAACCGCGAGTACAATTGGAGTCCGGTAAAATTGACAAGGACCACACACCTTTTAGATAAAATTGTTTATTGATCCAGTTGTCGTCTCACATACGTATCCACAATATTCACATTTAATAATGCAGACCAATAAGACCTAACAAAGATGTAAATCGCTATAAAGAAATTACACAGCCAAAACAAACCATGGAGGCCAACATTCTTGACATCCAGTAGCAACAACAGAATGTCGGTGAATTAGAGGGCATAAAGGTGTACCTATAACCTCTCTGTTCTGAAATCATGGATGCCCCGATTCCAAATAACTTAAAGTCACCTTCTTTGGTGACATTCGACAAGAAAAACTGCTCACATGATCATATTGTTGTCATCAACATACATACGGAGATAAAAAAAAAAACTCTCAAATTTAAGCTCTTTTATGAAATCGCGAAGGAGGATTTCTTACGTTGCAACATGAACCATCTTAGGTTCTAGCTTATGGTTTAATCTATAGATTCAAAATTCTAATTCCATTAATGACAAAATTTGAAATTAAATAGAAACCTTTTGAAATTATATATAAATCTTTTGAATTTTAAAATTATACAAAAACCTAAGTTTCTATAGATTTGTAGCAAAAATAAAAATCATAATCTAAATAACCAAAAATATAAAGTTTCATGTTATTAGGACTAAGTCTGTAACCCACTGTACAAAAGAATTGTCACCTGTACAAAAGAATTGTCACCTAAACAACGGAAAATTTAAAATTGTAGTCTAAACAACAGAAAATTTAAAGTGCCATTAGAGAATTGTAGCCTAACCAACCAAAAATTAAACCGACAAATTATCTTTGCCAAACTCAAAACCCCATAAAACATTTGGTGACTAAAACCAAAGGAATGTATATATTTTAATTAAATATATATTTCATTCGAAAAGATAAGAAATGTGTTTTAAAATTAATTTCACATTTTTAACCTTAAAAATATTTATCAATTCATAATAAAAAATAATCAAAAAGAAAATATTTAATAGTTTAAATACTATAAATATATTAAAATACAAATAAATTATTTATAAATAACTTATAATTAAATTCTTGATAATCAATATAAAAATTAGTAATATATTAAAAACACAATTATAAAAATAAGTAATATATTAAAAAATCAATTATAATACTAATCTCATCTCCTTTTTATAACATCTATTATTTTTTGTGAATTAAAATTGATTTCATTTGTTTAAAAAACAATTATAATACTAATCTCATCAAATCTAATATTTTTTGCGAATCAAAATTGATTTCATTTGTTTAAAAAACAATTATAATACTAATCACATCTTATTTTAAAATTAAATCTTTGAAAATTATTTTAATCTTTAAAATCATTATAATTACCTTTATAATTGCACTGAAAATTATTATAATATAAGACAATATAATTGATATTAATTGAGCTATACAAAATTAATCTTTTTTCAATTATTTTATTTAAAGTTTTTTAAAAAAATTAAAAAATTAGTTTGATACGTTCTATTAAAAATAGATACAAAATAAACAAATCATTCCTTTGTCTAATGTTATGTAAATTATATAAATATTTAATCATTTTTGAAAAAATTTATTTTAAATTTTTTAGTTTGTTTGTTTATTTAAAATAGATACAAACTAAACAAGTCATTTCATTCATTTTTTATATTTTTAAATGTGAAATAATTTTAGAATAAAAAATTTAACTACAATAAAAATTTAACTTCTAAATTTAATAGAATTTAGTAATGTTTACATTAAAGAAAAAATGAAAATATATTTTAACCTATACTATAAAACGCTTCCCGATTATGCCAATTTAAAAAGATAAATACTCTAAAAATTAAAAACTTATATAAAATTAAAAAATTATAACTTTTCTGGAAGTATAAAGGCGTAGAATTAGACCGATATTTTTAGGTTAAATGGATGAGATAACTGCATAAATAAGCAAGCAACGCAATTGAAAGATTATTATGAAAATTAGTATAAAAAAATTGTAAACATAAATTAAATTTAACCATAAATTGTATCTTGAAACAATTGAAATTTGATTCAAGGATCTTCATCTGGTAATTTAATTTTGGCTCTAAGCGGCAGTCAGGTGGCTATTAATAAAACCCCCGCTGTTGACTCATAAAATAGAGCCTTCCGTTCTTTGGATAATAATAATCCTAATAACAGATCAATTAAAAAAAAACACAATCACACAAAAAAACTTGACTCTGTGCGAGGAAAAAAATGGACAAAAAAGAGAAATTAAAATACTCAGAATAATTTAAGAAAACAAACAGTTATGAGAAAATAGACGTAAGAAGCTTTAACAAGGAGGCTGTGGTGAGCAATGAGAATAGATGGGTCTATATATATAGTTGTAGAAAGAAACCCTAACCTTTGTTTTGGAGATGAAATTATCGAAAATACCCTTTTGGGCCGAATATCAAAACAATCCAGCTGAGTTTGAGCCTCATGATGTGTTGATAATCATAAGACCGTTAGGATTTATTTTTTTTAACGAAGATTAATTTAGTTTTTATTTTTTTTTTATTTTTGTTTTCAAAATATCAGCACTAGTATTAAAAATGTGTTATCTTGTCCTCACAAATTCGAGGGTTTTTATATTGTCCCAGCGCTTGATCATTGGTCCACGTATTGAGCTGATTCGTATATAAAGGTCCAAAACGCATGACTGTCAGGAGTCTATGAGTATATTTAGGAATTCAAGAAGGTTGCTCGAAACTAGCAGTTAATCAGGCAAAGAGGTACTTATGGCGGCAGAGGTGCCTGGTCGAGTAGAGTGGTAGAGAGTAGAATTATATTATTTAAGTTAGTTTGATAGTTGTATTATTATTATATTATAGTTGGGCTTTTCAATTATTATTTAAGTGGGCTTTTAGTGTTTTGGTCTTTTGTTAGATTATCCATTAGTGACATTATATAATATAGTGTCTTTGACACATTTGGGATATTAATGAAAAGAAATGAAATTTATTTTTATTAGTTTAATTTATCTTTCTCTTAGTTTTGCAGCTTTTTCATAGTTCTCTTAGATTTAGGGTTCTAACATCCTAACATAGAGAGACGTTTGTTCCCGACAGGGGAGCAGGATGGATGTCTTGCTGTCAGCACGGATGTAGATATGTCCTCGACAAAGGGACAGAAGGAAAAGGGCTTCCTTTTAAATTAGGTGATTGGGCCAAGGCTATCGGACCGTCCGGAGAACAGAAGTGGATTGGACCATGCTTAGCCATTGGCCTAGTCCAAATATATATATATATATATATATATATATATATATATATATATATATATATATATATATATATATATATATATATATATATATATATATATATATATATATATATATATATATATATATATAATAGTAAATTGAAGGGTTTTTTCGTAAGAATAGAGGGTCAAGTCCAAAATTACACATTATTGTCCCTTCTCATTTTGGATTCCTTCATCTCCTTCTTATACAAATTGTATATTTTCATAGGACAAGAATTATAAATTTGAAAACCTATGTTACTCCTTAGTTATATTTTAGTTAATGCGTCTGCACAACGATTTAATTCTCTACAAACAGTACTACATCTATAATCTCCAATTTTCTTCAGCTCATGATGGATTTGACGGATAAGAATCAATCCAGTTTTCTTTCCTTGACGTGCCTTCATGATTTGTCTCGAGCTTGTGCCGAATTTGTTTGAATGGTCAAGCTCCTTCCACTGTTATTATAAATATTGCACAATTTGACTCCTTCAAGATGCCCGATAACTCAGCAGCCAACACCAAACAGCGCCCTATCAATTTCATTTCAAAAATCCTCTGATCCATTTTCCATCGTTGTTCCATATCACTCCCCTACAACCTACTTGTTGCTTATTCATCACAACTCGTCTGTATTAAGTAAGTGCCCACCAATTCACCTTCAACGTTGTCCAACAATCGTCTCTGACCATTCTGTTGTGTGTCGTTATCTTTTGATTCAATTGCATACTCTCTTTATACTATTGAACTCTGATATTGATGTGTTGATTCAGGTTTATCGGCATTATGTAATCCTTCGCAAACAGTTTCTAATACCTCCAATACCATATTACATGGCACGTATAATAGCCCAAAACACCAGCCAGTTGTTACCGTCCTTGTTATGAAGCTACGAATATGAGTTGAAATTCAACCATTCTTGTGTATTAGCAGCAAAGAAAATTTCCCAGTATATTTTATCCACACCAGCTAACTAGATCTGCCTAGTGGATGGACAATCTCGCAGACATGCATCAAGGTCTCCTCCGTTGTTCCATAATCATAACAAAGAGGATCAACAATATTCTTTCAGACAAGGACATATTTAGTGTTTAAACCATCGTGATGCATCATCTAAATAAGAATTCTAACTCGTTTGAGTATCTGTATATGCCATATACTTTTCCAATCAACACAGTTTAAATCATGCTCAGTACCTGTCCACTTACAATAAGCAGATCCAATGGAGTATTCTTCGTTATTAGTGTGTCCCCACCTATAATCATCGGTACCAGAATCCTTTGTTGGAGGATGTATAGCAGTTATCCTGTTAAGGATATTGTGAACATGAAATGTATTGGTTCAACTTCATGAATGGATGAGAAGTTGCAAAGCTTGCTTGAAGGAAAAACGAAAGCAAACTTTACACATGAAGAAAAACAAGAAGAAGGAAAATTTTATTGCTCAATCTGAATCCTTTTATATCATTATGAGTTCTTATATAGTATTACATGCAAGTAACAACTAACTAACTAACTAACCAACTCTTTTAACCGAATAACTAACTTGTAGAAGTTAGTTATGATTGGTAGTGCATGTATCTTCAGCTACATCATCATTTACATTGCTGGTTGTGCTTCAGCTACATAATCATTCACAACCCCCTCAAGCTAGAAAGGATGTCAATCAATCCAAGTTTGGCTTGGAGAATGTTAAAAGGGCCTAGATGAAGAGACTCGGTGAAGGTATTCGCAACTTGCTCCTTTGTGGTGACTGGCATGATATGGACTGTTCCAACTAGAACTCTATCTCGCGGGACATGGCAATCTATTTCAATATACTTTGTTCTTTCGTGGAAAACGGAGTTAGCAGCTATGTGCATGGCAGATTTATTGTCACAATAGATGATAATGGGGATGTTGAAAGTCAGCAAGAAAATAAAGGAGCCAAACACCTTCACATGTTTTCATGAGGCCTACATCTTGGATCAAATCAAGGGCATATTTTCTTTGGCAGATGGAGATTCCATGTACACTTCGAGCAACCTCAAAACCTAGAAAAAAATTTAAGTGTGCACAGATCTTTAATGCTGAACTTGGCATCCAGTAATGCTTTGATTTGCTGAATCTTATTGAGAACAGTTCCTCCTAGAACTAAGTCATCCACATACTCAAGAATGACAGTGAAACATTGAGGAGAGTGCTTGGTGAAAAGTGAATAATCTACCTTGGATTTAGTATAACCTGAAGCTATGAGAGTTTCAGAAAGTTTGATGTTCCACTGTCTACTAGCCTGCTTCAATAGTTTCAGAAGAGTGTTGTCTACAATAGTTTGGTGTTGGTCAGGATTAGGCGGAGGAGATTGGTCAGGTGGGTTTTTGTCAATGTGAGGAGATGTGGATATGTGGTTGGGGGAGACAATTTTAGAAAATCGACAAACGACTCTGATGAGAACAACAAGTAAATAGAGTACCTTACATGTGAGGGGACTTAACGAAATTCTTGAAGGAGACAATTCTGGAAATCGACAGACGACCCAGTTGAAATGGAAAAGAGAAAGTCAAAAGTGAACAGAATAATCAAGCACCATCTTGATGAAGGATTGCAAACAAAATATTCAAATGCTAAAGATCCCAAGATTTTACGGGACAAAATTAAAGCAAGATTTGGGCATCAGAAGAAAGTATTGTTACCCTCATTAATGGATTAGTGAAACGAGTTAAAGTTTCAAGATTACAAAAGTGTCGTTGCATATAACTCTGCTATGCATCAGATTATATCACAGCTAGAATTTTGTGCCACAATTAAAACTGAAAAAGGAAAGTTGAAAAAAACTTTTTCAACTTTCCATGCATCCTAGGTATTTTTGCAACAACAATATAGAATGAGGGAATTTGCTGATTATTCGGATTTAGTTGCAGCCCTTCTAGTGGCAGAACAAAATAATGAGCTCCTTTTAAAAAACCATTTGTCACGCCTCACATGAACAATAACATATCTTGAAATTAATGCCACAACCTTTAATCATGGACGTGGTGACTTTAATCGTCTTAAGAGACGTGGTGATCATGTTCGTTTTGATGGTAATAATTGTCAAGCTCGTTTTGATGGTCATAGTCGAGGAGGATATCATGGTCGAAACCTTTTTCACAGTCAAAACAATTTCGTGGTAGAGGACGTGGACGAGGTCGTGTGAATAATTATAGATCTCCTAGATATGACCAACATAATTGGAATCTCCAAGGAAATGGTAAGTATATTCAAGAAGGTCCCTTGAGGAATTATAAGGATGTATGCTACATATGCGGAAAGAAATGTCACTAGTATAAGGTGTGTCGAACGCCAAAACATTTGTGTACAAATGGCATATGTAGAGGAAAAAGGAAAAGAAGTGAATTTTAATCAGATAGAACCCAAAAATGATAATACCTATTTTGATACTACTGATTTTGTTAGAGGTGAAACAAATTGTATTAATTTTATATTTGAAATATGTATAATTTGTATGTTATTGAGGTGTATCTTGTGTTTGCATGAAATAATAATGTTAAATATGTTGTTAATTTACTCTATTTAATCTTATTTCTATTTTATGAAGGTTAGACATGGAACATGTCAAAGACATTTGTATTTCAGACACAATTTGTTATTAAAAGAAGATTTCAAAATTGTGACTTTATCTTTATATCTAAGACACACTTGAAACATAGCCGACTTATGGGATCCAAAAAAAGCCGACTTATGGGATCCAAAAAAACAAGGTCAGTCTATTTATATAAATATCAGTCTATTTATATTTATATAAATATCAGTCTATTTATATAAATATAAGTAATTTTATTATTATTATGTTATAAATAAAACATTGTTTATCTTAAACAATTTGAGAATCATTATTTTCATAAATTTTCTAAAACAAATAGTCTCAGAGATTAATTATTAAATGTCTAAAACAAATAAGATTTATCTAGACCAACCGACTAACAAATGAATTATCGCATTTGAAAAAATTCTTATATATAAACCCAAATAATTCCATTTTTGCTTATTTTTTAAATTTGATTAATTCACAAATCAATTTTTTAATTTGATTAATTCATAAATATTAATAAAATTAATTAAATATCGACCAATTTTAAAGTTTTTTTTAAAATAATTAAAATTAAGTTATATAAGTATTTAATGTTTTTAAAATATTTTATTTTAATTTTTTATAAAATTAAAAAAATATTTTATTATTTTTTAAGAATTTAAAGGTAGTGCACGGGTGTAAAATTAACTCTAATTTACCCTGTCATGTTGTACATGGTTGTGATTAGTTGACAATGTAAAAGTATTTTACATCAGTACTGCATATACTTTTTCTCAATTTTTAATTATATTTAAAAATAAAAAAAATAATAAACAAATGATTAATAGATAAATAATGAATTGTAAAATTGAAAAATAATTAAATTTTTTTTTTATCTTTTTAAAGAACAAAAATAATTTTAGAACATGTAACTTGAGAACTAATAATTTTACTACAATCATAGTGTAAATTATAAATTTAATAAAATTTAATTAAGTTTAATCAAATACATTAAATGAAGTAAATATATTTTAACATATTATTTATAATTTTCCCAATAAGACAAATTTAAAAAGATAAAAGGAATCTTAAAATTAAAAATTGGTAAATATAGTTTTTGAAAAATAACAAAATTATAATAATTATGGTGTATAAACAGCCAAAGCAAATGACAGATTCTTATGAAAACAGTACAAAAATATTGCAAACATTAATTAAATTTAACCAGATTATTCTTATGAAAACAGTAAAAAAATATTGCAAACATTAATTAAATTTAACCAGAATTTTGTGTCTTGAAACAATTGAAATTTGATTCAAGGATCTTCATCTGGTAATTTCATTTTGGCTCTAAGCGGCAGTCAGTGGCTATTAATAAAACCCCCGCTGTTGACTCATAAAATAGAGCCTTGCATTCTTTGCAAAATCACAATCCTAATAACAGATCAATTAATAAAAAAAACACACTCAGAGAAAAAAATTTGATTTCTACGCAAGGAAGAAATGGACAAAATGAATAGAAATTAAAATTCTCTAAAAACAATTAAGCAAAAATAATCAGATATGAGAAAATAGGCGTAAAATGCTTTAACAAGAGGCTGGGGTGAAGAGCAATGAGTATGGGTTAATATATAGTTGTAGAAAGAAACCCTAATCTTTGTTTTGATGATAAAATTACCGAAAGTACCCTTTTGGGCCGAATATCAAAACAATCCAACTGAGTTTTAGCCTCATGACGTGTTGATAAGACCGTTGGTTTTTACATATTAATTTATATTTTGTCACTAATTTCTTTTTACTATTAATAATGTCTAATTTTTTTTATGTTTTGTTTCCAAAAATATCAACACTAACTTTAAAAATAATTTTTGTATGCCGTTTTTTTATGATGGTAAAGATGACCTCTACATCAGGGATGTAAATGGATCGGGTCGGGTCGGATACAAGTTTCACACTACCTAGACTCGTATTTGAAATCGACACTCGAACTTGAATTCGAACCCAAAGGTTGTTCGGATAGAAAAATAACACTCATGTCCACATCCGTTAGGTTTGATTTTTTCACCCAAACCCGAACCCGCATCAAAATACATAAAACATAATTTTCCTACATAGCGGGTGTGATTTCAGGTTTTAGACGTGAGTTTCACACTACCCAAACCCGCACCCGAACCTAAACCCAATCAACTCGAATTCGGGTGCGGGTGAGTCTGTGGGTTTGGGTCTGCTTGTCATTCCTACTCGGGTTCGTCAAATAAATCGTATGTATATTTTTTAATAGTAAATTAATGTTTTTTCCATGAGAATTGAGGGTGAAGCCCAAAATTACACATTATTGCTCTCTTCATTATGGATTCATGCATCTCCTTCTCATACAAATTGTACATTTTCATAGGACAACAATCATAAATTTGAAAACTTATGTTAATCCTTAGTCTTATTTTAGCTAATGCGCTCGCACAATGATTCGATTCTCTACAAACAGTATTGCATCTATAATCTCCAATTTTCTTTCGCTCATGATGGATTTGACGAACAAGAATCAATCCAGTTTGTTTCCCTTGACGTGCCTTCATGATTTCGTCTTGAGCTTGTGTTGAATATGTTTGAATGATCAAGCTCCTTCCACTGTTATTATAAACATCGAACAATTTGATCCCGTCAAGGATGTCCTATAACTCAGCAGCCAATACCGAACAACACCCTACCAATTTCAAAAAACCTCTTATCCATTTTTCACTATTGTCCTTTATCACTTCTCCATAACCTCCTTGTTGCTCATTCATCATAACCTCATATGTATTAAGTAAGTTCCCGTCAATTCATCTTTAACGGTGTCCAACGATCATCTCTAACAACTCTGATGTGTGTCGTTATCTTTTGATTCAACTGCATACTCTCTCTATACTATTGAACTCTAATGTTGATGTGTTGATTCAGGTTTATTGGCATTATGTAATCCTTCACAAACAGTTTATAATTCCTCCAATACCATATTACATGGCACGTAATAGCCCAAAACGCCAGCCAGTTGTTACCGTCCTAGTTATGAAGCTACGAATATAAGTTGAAATTCAACCATTCTTGCGTATTAGCAGCAAAGAAAATTTCCCAATATTTTTTATCCACACTAGCTAACTAGATCTGCCTACTGGATGGACAATCTCGCAGACATGCATCAAGGTCTCCTCCGTTGTTCCATGATCATAACAAAGAGGATCAACAATATTCTTTCGAGCAAGGACATCTTTAGTGTTTAAACCATCGTGATGCATCATATAAGTAAGAATTCTAACTCGTTTTTGTACATGTATATGCCACATACTTTTCCAATCAACACAATTTAAATCATGCTCATTACCTGTCCACTTACGATAAGCAGATCCAATGGAGTATTCTTCGTCATTAGTATTTCCCCACCTACAATCATTGGTACCAGAATCCTTTGTTAGAGGATGTATAGCAGTTATCCTGTTAAGGATATGGTGAACATGCAATGTATTGGTGCAACTTCATGAATGGATGAGAAGTTGCAAAGCTTGCTTGAAGGAAAAACGAAAGCAAACTTTGCACGTGAGGAAAAAGAAGAAGAAGGAAAATTATATTGCTCAATCTGAATCCTTTTATACCATTATGAGTTCTTATATAGTATTACATGCAAGTAACATCTAACTAACTATCTAACCAAGTCTTTTAACCGAGTAACTAACTTGTAGAAGTTAGTTATGATTGATAGTGCATGTATCTTCAACAACATCATCATTTACATTGCTGGTGTGTTGTGCTTCAACTACATCATTATTCACAACCCCCTCAAGCTAGAATAGATGTCAATCAATCCAAGTTTGTCTTGGAAAATGTTAAAGGGCCGCAACTTGCTCCTTTGTGGTGACTGGCTAGAGATGGATTGTTCCAACTAGAACTTTATCTCGCAGGACATGGCAATCTATTTCAATATGCTTTGTTGTTTCGTGGAAAACGGGGTTAACAGCTATGTGCATGGCAAATTTATTGTCACAATAGATGATAATGGGTATTTTGAAAGGCAGCAAGAAGATAAAGGAACCAAACGCCTTCACATGTTGCTTGAGCTAAGGCACGATACTCGGCTTCATAAGAAGATTTGGAGATCACTGCTTGTTTATTATTTTTCCATATTATAAGTGAATCACCAAGGAAGAAACATCTGCCAGAAGTGGATCTACAGGTGTTTGGGAAAGCACCCATGTCTGAATCTGAAAAACCTTTGAGGCATAAGGAAGAAGATGAGTTAAAAAGGAGCCTTGTCCTGGATTATTTTTAAGGTACTTCAGGACATGCAGCCTAGCTAACATGAGTTTGTATGTGGGTGCATCAAGGAATTGGCTTGGTTTACTTACGGCATACACAATCTCAGGCCTGGTATGAGTAAGGTATAAAAGGTGGCCAGTAAGTTTTCTATATGTTGTAGGTTCGGAGATAGGAATTCCAAATGTTTTGTGAAGCAGAAGATGAGGCTTCGTGCGTGTGGTGCGGGGCTTTGCACCAAGGAGGTCTACATGTTGGATCAAATCAAGGGCATATTTTCTTTGGCAGATGGAGATTCCATGTACACTTCGAGCAACCTCAAAACCTAGAAAAAATTTTAAGTGTGCCCAGATCTTTAATGTTGAACTTGGCATCCAATAATGATTTGATTTGTTGAATCTTATTGAGAACAGTTCCTCCTAGAACTAAGTCATCCACATACTCAAGAATGACAGTGAAACATTGAGGATAGTGCTTGGTGGAAAGTGAATAATCTGCCTTGGATTGAGTATAACCTGAAGCAATGAGAATTTCAGAAAGTTTGGTGTTCCACTGTCTACTATCTTGCTTCAACCCATATAATGATCTTTGTAACTTGAACACATGGTTTGGCTTAGGTAATTCAAGACTTAGGAGAGCTTTCATATAAACTTCTTCATGGAGATCACCGTGAACAAAGGTTGTATTAACATCAAGCTGGAAGAGTGGCTAATTGTAAACTGCTGCAATAGCTAAGAGTACTCTAATGGTGATCATCTTCACCACTGGACTCAATATATATGTGTAATTCAACCCTTCAATTTGAGTAAAGCCCTTTAAAAATAATCGTGCTTTGTATATTTCAACTGTTTCATTGGTATGCATCTTGACTTTGAATACCCATTTACAGCCAATTGTTTTCTTATGTGAAAGTAATGACACAAGATCCCTTGTCTTGTTTCTAACCAGCGCATCCAACTCAAAATTGATGGAATTTCTCCAATTAACATCCCAAATAGCAAACTTATATGTTTCAGGTTCATGAATAAAAGATAAGTTCTAAGTAACATGTTTGTGAGTAAGAGACAAAGACTCATAAGTAAGGACTGAAGAAATGGATACTTATAAGTAGAAGATGATATGGAGTCGACTGCATTTGAGGTGGGGATTGTACTTGGGAGCAAACTACAATGGTAATCCTTAAGGTATGATGGTGGTTAGATATGTCTAGAAGATTTTCTGACATGAGGTTGTGTGAAGGGAATGTTGTCTGCAATAGTTTGATGTTGGTCAGGATTAGGTGGAAGAGATTGGCCAGGTGGATTTTTGTCAATATGAGGAGATGTGGATATGTGGTTGGGGGAGGGTGATCCTAATGGCTCTGACAGAAACTGATTATCAAAAAAATCATATAAGTGATCAGTTGAGGATAAGGGTTGATATTGTGTACTGCTGTGTTGTGAGGACTGGTTATTGCTGTATGGGAATTTTGTCTCAAAAAAAATAACATCTCTAGAGATGAACAATTCTTTGCATTGCAAGTCAAATAAGATGTGTCCTTTAAAACTAGGTTTATATCCCAAATGGATACACTTCCTAGACCTTGAATCCATTTTCTTTCTATTGGATTTGAGGGTAGATTCATAGCATAAAGAGCCAAAAAAACTCTAATGTTAGACATATTAGGAAGTTTATTGTGAAGAATTTGATATGGAGAATTATGGTGCAAGAAAAAAATGGGTAGCCTATTTATGATGTGCACAACATTACTAACAGTATGTGCCCAAAACATAGATGGTAATTGGGCTTGGAATAGGAGTGCTCTGGTGACGCCTAAGATATTTGGTGTTTTCTCTCAACAATTCAATTTTGTTGAGGGGTGTCGACACAAGATTTTTTATGAGTGATGTCAAACTGTTTGTAGAAATCAGTAAGGATGAATTAATTCCCATTATCTGATCTAATGCACTTAATTTGGTAATTGAATTGGGTTTGATCATGGCTACAAAAGACTTGACAAGAGATGTTGGTTCAGATTTTGTCCTCATAAGAAAAAGCCATGTAAGTCTACTTTGATCATCAACTATGGTTAAGAAGTATCTATAGCCCATCATGGATGGAATGGCCAAGGGGATCCATATGTCCAAATGTACAAGGTCAAAAATAGATGTAGACACATGAGAACTATGGGAAAAAGGTAATCTTTTCTGTTTGGCATAAAAACAAACATCACATGGCATATTTACATTGACATGTGTAATGAATGGAAAACTTTTATTGATTTAAATGAGCTTGGTATGTGTGGCATTCCCAAATCTAATATGCCATAGCCTACATTTTGATGAGTGATCTATAGAATTTATTGACACTTGAGTTAATGGAATTAGTTGATGGAGTGTGATGCAAGGTGACTGAGGGAGACTTTAAAAGGTACAATCCACCATGTAATTCAGTTGTGCCAATCATCTTCTTGGATGAGAGATCCTATATAATATATCCAGCATCAGTAAACACAAGTTGACAATTAAGAGTTTTGGTCAATTTGGGAACAAAAATAAGGTTAAGGGCAAAATTTGTCATACATAGTACATCATTGATGTAAAAAGAGTTGTTAAGCTTGATAGTGCCTAAAAAATTCGTGGTGACTAAACTACCATTAGGTAATTTTATGCTATGGGCTTAATTTGCTTAAGGCAATGAAAATAGTTTTGAGTGAAACAAACATGGTCAGTAGCACCAGTGTCTAATATGAAAGTTTCAGGATGAAAGGAATTAGGGAGTGTGCATATGATACATGAATCTATGTCATTTTGGGATGTTAAGTGGTTAATGCTATGAGCCAAAAACTATGATGTATCTTGAAGTAAAGCCAACAAAGATTTGTGTTGTTATGGAGTAAAATCCAAGCCATGAGAAGCATGTGCACTAGCCTAAAAAAACTCACCAGATTGTCCATCTTTTTTGTCAAGTATAGCAGCATATTGATTGTGCTATCTGGTTTCCATTTAAAAGGATATTCAAGCTTTTTGATGCATGAATCAACAATGTAATTAGTCATTCCACAATGAGTGCATACATGATTTCCTCTACCTCTGCCACCAAAAAATTGACCACCTCTTGTATTGCCTCTACCACGGGAATTTGACTTGTATTGAGAATTACAAGTATTATTGTGTTGACTTCCATTGAGAATAGCTAGCACCTTGGATTCATCAAGATGAAAGCTAGTTTGTCTTTCATGTTGGACAAGTAAGGATTAGACTTTGCATATATTTGGCAAAGGATCCATTAACATGATTTGGGAACGAATGGCTGAGAAATGAGCATTCAGACCTTTAAGAAAACGATTAACCTAATCACTATCCTTGTAGGCACAAATATTGGTTATGGCTTCACATGTAGGATCACATGCACATTCAAGAATTGGATGAAAACTGTCCAATTATTGCCATAAGATCTTCAGTTTAGTGTAATAAGTGGATATAGAAGTGTCACCTTGCTTCTAGGAGAAAATCTCTTCTTGAATATATGAGATACGAAACACATCTCCTTGGTAGAATCTTTTCTTCAGCTCGTTCCACATGTATGTTACACTGTCGATCTATAAAATTCTTTGAGAAATTTCCAGCTCCACTAAGTTCTTGATCCATGACGTAATCATGGTATTACATCTATCCCAAGCAACTGAATTGAAATCAAGATCCGATGGTCAAGGAAAGAATCCATTGATGAAATGTAACTTGTTCTTGGATCGTTATGCCATGGACATGGAGCGTGACCAAGAGTGATAATTGTTGCTTGAAAGTAGAGGCGTACCAAGAATTAAAGCAGGGTTTTCATTGGGATGCATTAAGTAGGGGTTGAGGGTATCATTTTTATAACCTTTTTTGGGGGGTTTTGCTGACGGATTCGCCATGAATGCTTCCCTTAGAGTTTGTAGACATGGTGAAAACAATGCCGGAAGAAGAAAGCGAAGGATCAAGAACGAAGAAAAATTAGCAAATGAGATTGAGAACCTTCGATTCACAACAGAATATTTGGATCATAGGTCGACGGTACCATGTGAGCATGCAATGTATTGGTGCAACTTCATGAATGGATGAGAAGTTGCAGAGCTTGTTTGAAGGAAAAACGAAAACAAACTTTACATGTGAGGAAGACGAAGAATAAGGAAAATTATATTGCTCAATTTGAATCCTTTTACATCATTAGGAGTTATTATATAGTATTACATGCAAGTAACAACTAACTAACTATCTAACCAATGCTACTAACCGAATAACTAACTTGTAGAAGCTAGTTGTTATTGATAGTGCATGTATCTTCAGCTTCGTCACCATTTACACTGCCGGAGTGTTGTGCTTCAGCTACATCATCATCATAATCAAATTCTTTATTGGAGGATGTAGAGCAGTTATCCTATTAAGGATATCGTGCGGGAATAAATCCACAAGTTTCACTCAGTCTCATTCTCCCTCTTCCGTAGCTAGCTCCACCACATGAGTATTCAGACCCATTCTAATTTCTTAATCTTCTAATTTCTATATCTAGTTTATCTTAGTTTTTAATTTGTATGATATGTTGCTCATATGGGATCAATTGTTTTTGTTATATGTGATCATTTAAGTGTGTTGTATGTGCATATAACATTGTGTCGTAATCATTCATTCTCATCAATTTTCTTCACCTGAATTAAAATTTTCCTTTCATTTACATAAAAACCCCTCATTCAATTTTTTTGTGTGATTCAGATCACAAGAAAACTTTCTTTTGCAAAATATTTGTCTTTGTTTTTGTGACTCGGATCACAAAACTTTTTATTTGAATCGAACTTCAATTTCTTAAAAAAAGTTTAATTCGGGAAATGTAATTCAAATCACATATGCCCTTGATTCGAACCAAAGTGGCCACTAAAACCTTTTCAAATGCTTTTTATTCGAATCACACGCCACCTTGATATGAATAAAACTTTCACCTATTTGATTTGAATCATCGTTCTTTTTTTAACTGAATCAAGTGCTTTGCAATATCTTATATGTTTATTTTTTTTCATATATATGTTGGTTGCATGTCATTTTCATACCACTTTCATTTATTCAGAGTGAGTTGTTCTACATTTTGCAAGTGGTTCAGAAAATTTGTTGTGTTTGTGTGATTGTGTTAGGATGTGAAATTTTCTTTTTAAGTTCTTAGTTCTCAGTTTCTTTGTTCATCTCCAGTTAGACCATGTCTTTAAGACTTGCTTTTGTCTCCATTCCTAAGGCTAAGAAAAATATTTCAGATAGACCAAAGAAAAGAGCTATAGGCAAATCTTCATCAAACATAGCATGGAAATAAATGGCGGGTGGCCCGATAGTGGAAACCATAGAAGGTGGCCCACCGGATCTTAAACCAGGCTCTGATACCATGTTAAGAAGTGTGGTTAGGCCTAACTCAACCCTATAAAACCGGTTTGTAAAGTGAGGATTGTCCCCACTTATAAGGACATGTTCAGGCCATATATTATCCCGTTATTCGATGTGGGACTCTTAACACACCCCCTCACGCCCATGACTAGACAACTGGAGCGTGGAAATAAATGGTGGGTGGCCCGATAGAGGAAACCATAGAAGGTGGCCCACCGGATCTTAAACAAGGCTCTTGATACCATGTTAAGAAATGTGGTTGGGCCTAACTCAACCCTACAAAACCGACTTGTAGGGTGAGGATTGCACTCACTTATAAGGACATGTTCAGGCCATATATTGTCCGATGTGGGACTCTTAACAAACATTCATCTTATGATGTTCCTCCTACTTCCTCAACTTCTCCAAACCACGGCACTGAAAAATCAATGTAGGTACCAAATCAGAGTATCCATTTTTGTGGCAAAGAGTTCTAACTTCTGGTGAAGTTCAAATTGAGAGGTAAGCTCGAATCTCTTACAACTTTTTCTTCCTTCATCTTCGCTTCAATTCCAATCTTCTTCTACTCCATAGGAATCTTTCTTCTACTGAAACTTCTTGCTTTGAGGTGAATGAAGTTATGGAGATAGTGTTGCAATGGAGAGGAAGGTTGAAAGTGATGGCTTAGATTGCTTGGCTTGAATTTTCTCAATGTTGCAGTTGGAACTTCTTCATCAAGAAGGAGAATTTCATAAATCAACAGAGCTTGCTACTTTTTCTGTGTGGTGTTGGTGTATAAGTTTTGTGGTTGCTGAACCAATGTGGTTGCTGTTAGGATTTATAGGCTCAAATTAGGTTTAATCGCGAGTGTGTGTGTGAGAGCTTGTAAATGTGTGGGATTTTAGAGGGAAATTTGCGTGAGTTAGTTGGGATTTGTGTGAGTCGATCATGAGTGATTCATGTGGAGAGAGTGAGGATGGATTAAGTAAGAAGTTAGCACAAATGGTGGGATCTCCCATCTGCAAATGAGAGTGTCAAACCCATGTAATTCCATGTTGTATGTAATGTCATGGCCATGTAATTCAACTTTGTACCATGAATGCAAATCAGAATTTTGCAGTTTTAAATTTACTTGTTCTTCTTCTCTTATTTTGTTTGAAACGAAAACTTGTGATTCACATGATATAATGCCATGATTGTTGAAGTTCAAATTCTTCCATTAAATCTTTATTCTCTTTTGTAATGAATTTGATGTATGTGTAATGGATTTATGATGTATGTATACTAGGATGCACATGATAGCATCTGTAAACGAATTTTTAGGAATGAGATGACAATTAAAATCTTATTTAATGTTGTCTTTTGTGCCAAAACTTGGCATTATTTATTTGTCTTTGACTCTAGAATATAATGTGAAAAATGCACATGATAATTGATTAATGAATGAAATAATTTTGAATGAGTGAAAAACTATAAATATTTTAAGAATAAATTATGAAAGAAAAAAATAGTTAAAAATGGTAGAGAAGTGAGATATAGGTGTAAGAGTGTCGGCTAAAAATCTTGTTGAATTTTATGTTTAAGCTTGTATTTGTTGAGCATAGTCTTGACTTTATAAAATCTTATATGTGATCAAGATTGAAGTTATATACTCATCAAATTTTCATTAAAAATTAACCTGGGTTTATATTTTAATATTGATATTTTATAATTAAAATTTAAGGTTAAAAAAATTTAATAGCTATAACATTTCCAAATTTTGTTTCTAATCCTCATAAAAAGCTTTTTTTTTGTTCTTTACAAAATTGTTCTACCATCATAAAAATAGTGGGAAAGCAATATTAAACATATAAAATAAAAACAAATTGGAAGATCATTTTGTAAAGTTTAAAAATTATGATTTTCATCCACTACCAAGTTTTCAACTTCTCTAATTGACATAATTTATAATCAGTAAACGGTCTTCTATTCAATTAGTTGTAGTTAGAATTACTTTTCTATTTTGAACTTTTATAATAAGAAACTTGATTAAGAGACACACAATAAATGCGACTTAAGGAGACAATTTAACAACAATTTAGAAGTGTACATGAAAACTCAATAATTAAAAAAAAAAAACTACTTTAAACACAGAAATGCTTCGATGTCATTGTTACGAAGCTAAGTAGACATCATAAAAATATAAGAAAATAGCGTAATCCATAATGAACAAACTATGATATCAGCTCTGAGGTGACTTGGCAACACTAGCCTGCTGAGCTGCCTGTGCAGGTGCTCCATCATAGCTACCACCGCGAGCATTCCCACCAGCAGTACCATCAGCAGAATATGCTGGGGCCTGAGGATAACCAGCACCATAAGAACCGCTGCTATATGAAGGTGGTGCCTGACCATAACCAGGTTGACTACCTGCTGGAGCACCATATGATGGAGGACCGTACCCTGGTTGAACAGCACCAGCACCGCCATAACCAGATGACGGTGCTCTTTGAGAGCCTGTTTCTGGTTGAGAATATGCAGAAGGTGGGGGCTGTGAAGGGGGATATCCTGGTTGACCATAACCTCCAGCTGCATTAGGTGACTGTGATTGTCCATATGCAGGCGGAGTACTACTTGGCTTCTGTGGTTGAGGGGGTCCATAACCAGACTGTGCTTGAGGTGGATTGCCATAAGCTGCTTGGGAGGTTGGTGGCACCCCATAACCTGGCTGAGCAGCACTTTGTTGTGGATAGTTTGCAGCATTTGGGCTAGGCTGTTGGTTGCTACCATAACCTTGCTGGGAAGGTTGGACAGGTGGAACTTGGGATGAATCTCCTTGAGAACCATAATTGGCAGTTTGGCCCTCTTGTGCTGAACCATAGCTTGGGGCTGAGCCATAACCTTGCTGCTGATCATATGGTGGCTGACCATACCCTGTTTGTGGTGGCTGTTGATATGCACCATAACCATCCTGAGCATAGCCCTGTCCAGGCTGGCTATAACCAGAGGAAGGTGGTTGACTGTAATTGTAAGCAGTCCCATCAGCTGGAGCTGCAGGACCCCCAGGATTCTGCTGTTGCTGAGACTGTTGATTATAATAATCATACCCGCCATGAGACGGCTGCTGGGTAGTTGCAGTGGACTGGTCCCAGTTGGAAGAATATCCACCAGATGGAGGATAGCCTGCATATGGTTGCTGAGGCATATTATACTGGGGTGATGGACCAGAGTATGCTCCAGGTTGCACATAACCATAACCAGGTTGTTGCATAGGAGCAGCAGGGGGAGCCCAGCTAGAGGGTGGCCGAGCTTGGTAACCTTGCTGAGAGTAACCACCAGACATTGATGGATTTCTAAGACGGTTCTGCAAAAGTAAAAATTGTAACCACAAATAAAAACAGCACTCACACAAGATATGGTATTTAATACAACAATGGATGCACAAACATAAGACAAGCAAAACATACATCACTTATAAATCAACATATAAATAACAAAAATATGAAGGGTATGATACATATCAGATACCATATTGGATTAGAAAGGGGTATAAAGGCCAACATACCGTACCAGTTCGAGACACAACTGAGTTACTCCAGCAGAAGCACACCCTTTCCCTATTCGAAATGAATGGGTACAAAAGGAAAGCACAAACCACAGAAGTAGACAAGCATATGATATTTTCATTGCCTCAAGACAAATCACTATATTGTATCTCAACAATGATATTATAATCATTCTCATTAACTAAATCTAAATTCAGGGCCTTTCATATATACTGCGTAAGTAGCAGCAACAATGACTCCAAAGTAAAAAATGTCAAAATAATTAACTTCACAAGTTAACAGAAAAAGTTCCTCTCTCAAACTTGGCCCAATCTAATAGTACAAACCTTTCCTGGAACCATCAGGCAAAAGCCAGTGTAACCAACAAAGATATGAGCTAAAGGGGTTATATCAAAGGATAAAGACAGTTGGAGAAGAATAAATTAGAATGCAGATTTAAGAAGCTCAAGAAATATTAGAGATATTGACAGTCACATTAAGCAAAGAAGCTATGAAACAGATCACCATAACGAGGAGGGCAGGAGTGAAGTGGCGCATCCTTTCGCAAAATAATATTGGCATATGAAAATGCATAACTACTTAAACAGTTACCAACAATTTAACAGCAGAAATCAAACAAATTGTAGTAGTTTATCAGCTACAAACTGAAAAAATGGATATAATGATGGGATAAAAATAAGAGACTCAACATAGAAGCTTCAGGTTGCCGTGCCAAACGAAGTTTAGTATATGACACAAGGACAAAATATTATTGACATTTATATTATAGATCTTCCAGCAAATAACTAATCAGCACAATAAGATGTGTAAAATAATGACAATATATCTTAGTGTTATGTAATTGTTAGTTAAAACAATCATGACTGAAAAAAGAACACCAATAATATTATGTGGGACGAAAAGCTAAGAATTACACAATAGATAAGAATTACGCAATAGACAAGGTTGAGGCTATTAGGCCAAATGCAAGTCGGGTATAAGACACTAGGAAAAACACTACTTTTTGAAAACTGACATGAAAAATGACACCATGTATAGACATTAATATATATTATTAATTATTAATATATATACAGATCATTGTCCAATCATGGTATTAAATTGACATCAGTAATTTTCTACTCAAATAAATATCGAAACAAGATTTAGAACCATACCATCACATGTGGAAGAAACACCAACAAAGGGATTCCATGTTGGCGTCACTAATGGTCCAATACAAACTAACCCTACAATTGTCTCAATAATAAAATCAGTAATAGATACAACAGTTAATAAGACCATGGTTGAACAGGCTATAATTCCAACAAAGTATCTTCGTCGGCCAAAATAATATGGGAAACCTAGGCAACCCTAAAATCTTAAGTACAGCACGAGACCAGCGCAATGTATTCAATAGTAAAAAAAGCCTCTGCAAAAGATTGGTATCTCTAGAAAATAAAATCGATTAACCCATTTCTGAAATAGAAGTCAATATCCTCCCCCAAACAACCTTATGAATACATAAAATGACTTAAGTATACAGATGTAATTATGTACATCATGGGAGACTATAGACACGGAAGAGAGGTAGCAAGAATGAAGGAGAGATTTGAAACAATTTTGATAGAATTAAGACCAAGTCAAAATACTATATCAATAGTTAATCAACTTACACTTGCTTCACTAAATCAGATTTAGATAAATCTAACAAAGGATATGTGAGTACATAGTCATCTGAATCTATTCAAATATAAAATATAAACTCAATAGTGATAGACAACACATTAGCCGTGAAGTGATTGCTTCTTTGTACCATCTAAACCTTCAGCTAAGCTAAATGCATACAGAAAACAAGTCCATAATAATATAAATGATATGATCCAAAATAATTAGTAAAAACTAACAATTACAATGTGAAGGCAACCATATTATAGGTTAATAAGAACTATATGTGATTTTATTAAGCATGTAGTCATGGTTGTTAAAATCGGGATCTCGATAAAGATCGTTAGGGTATAGAAAAAGCGTAAAGCGTAGGATCGTAACACGGATCGTAAGATCCCAAAAATAGACAATTATAAAAATAACTAGAAAAAATTACTTTAAAATAAAATTCTCATTCATTTAATCATTAATAGCAAATATTTTATACAAAAAAACATAATAGAAGGTCATTTAAAACATAGCAAGTCCCAAAACCCTACAATATGTGTGCATAATAGTCGGGGTTAATTATGGGTCAGTTTATGGGCCGATCCCAATTGTTTAATGACCTGGTCGAAACAGGTCTAAAGCGGGTAAAAACAAATAATGGATCGTTGGGATCTCAAGATCCCACGATTTAAAGATCTTTCTCTAGGAGTTCAAAGCTCCAGCCAAATTAAAGATCTTTGTGGCACTTAAATCGGTGGCCAGTTGCTGGAGCGTAAGATCGTAAGATTTTGGGAGTTAGAGCTAGATCCCAACAACCATGCATGTAGTGCATGAACAATAACAAATAACACAAAAAATAGACCTACAAATATAATTATTGAAACAATCCTGAAATAGTTGAGTTCTAGTAAGATTTTTTTATTAGCATCCAGCAATCTAAAGAGAATAGCATTCATCAGTAGCATCAATAAGAAGTCACATTATCCTAAACAGAAATATATCTCGTTTATCTATTTCAACCATTTAACATATTGATTATACACATAAAACAACCACACGGTGCACATGAGAATTAAAATTTCAGAACAAAATCAGACTTGGCACGTGGCAAGCAAAACAAGCTATAACCAAGGCCAAATCCAACAATAGCAAAGGGTACAAATCATACCTCGCCGCTGAGAATTGAATCAACCAATTGTTTTGCAGAATCAATTTGTTCAGAGGTCCCTTCAATTTTTAAAGTTCTTTCGGTGGATGGATCACCCGGGGGAAGATGAAGAGGAATCACCTGAAAGAACATACAAGTGCAACACATTATGAACAACAATGACATAAAGGAATGCCACATCTTCAATTATTAAAAGTAATCAAGAAGTTATAGAAAACTACAACATCAATAATAGTAATAACAACTGCAACAATGATGATAAATAAGTGTGAGTACATGAAGCACAATAAACTGAAAACATGGATTAAGAGGGAAAACCTGAATTCTAGCTCCAGTTGTAGCTTGCATACTCTTTATTGTTTCTCCACCTTTACCAATGATAAGGCCAACCTACAGTAATGGGAAAATAACATCCCATCCAAAATTGAACAACAAAATTAAGTCCAAGAGCCACAACACATGACCATGGATGTGTTTCTACATAACGCATAAGCCAACCTTGTTATTAGGGATCTTCATTGAAAATTCATCAGCGCCACCTTGTCCAGTCATTCGTCGAGTAACAAGGCCATTACCTCCAGATTCAGCCTGTTAAAAACACCACAAATCCCAAAAGAAACTTCATTACTTTAAAAAACTTTCACACCAAATCATGTCATATCAAATTACTAATGATGCAGTGACATGATATGAAATTTAAGATATTTGAAAGTAAATCTTCTAAACAAATAAGATAGTGTGCAATGTGTAAACTTGAAGGAACAACAGAACAACATCATATATAACAGGAAAAGAATGTGGATAGAAAATACTACCTCAGCAAGAACTTCATTGATCAGTTTCTCAGCAGTAGCAATAGCATCAGAAGTACCCGTAAGCTCAACCAATCTATTTGGAGAATTAGGGTCAGCATCCATGTCACGGGTGACCTGGATTTTAGCACCAGATTGTGATTGAAGGTACTTGATAGTTTCTCCACCTTTCCCAATGATAACACCAACCCTCCCATTAGGAATTTCAATCTTCTTGCTTGAACCTTGATGCGAATACGAAGGTATACTTGAAGGAGCTGAATATTGACTCTTAAATTCTAGATCGAAGAAAAACACAGAAACAGCACAATTAACTAAATATAATTAAATTGAAATAATTGATTGAGAAATTGGTGAAACCCTGACCGGAGGAATCGTAAGAGGTGGGAGTAACAACATCGAATTTGGTGCGTTTAGCGACATCGGAGCCGCTGAGGAGACGAGCGGCGACTTCTTGAGCCCGTTGTTTGATGAGTTCGAATTCGGTGGTGGCGGGGGGAGGGACGTTGTTGTATGACGGAGGAGGAGGGCCGTCGGAGAAACCGGTGGTTCTGGAGTGAGGAGGTGGTTCGTCGTACTTGCGTTTGAGGGAGGGTGGAGTGGCGTCGTATTGGGATTCGTCGGCCATTGGAATTGAATTGAAGAAAAAGGGAAAAGGTGAAGAAGAAACCCTAGCTGGAGATGGAGTAGGTTCGATAAGATGCGTCTGAGTCACGTGTGTTGCTTGTTTTTATAGTGGAGTCAGAATCGGGATTAATAGTGTATGTTTTTGTGGCATGAGCCTCACCAAAATATCTTTTCTTTTTTACCGATAAATCTTTTAAAAAATAGATTTTTATTTTATTTTCAAAAATAACTTTTATAAAAATGTATTTTTTAAAATTAAAATTTTAAAAATTAAAAAATTAATTTTAACATTGTGTAACATAAATATATGTTATTTATTTTTTTAAACAAACAAAATACTCATTATGTTTTGCCCTATGTTGTTATGGGTTTTAATACAAATTTGGTTTTTTTTTCTTTATTAATTTGGGCTTGAATATGATTCAATATTTCTTTTGCAATATGATGCGTGTTTTCGCTGTCTCTTTTCTCTGTATGTTAAACCCTAAAAGAAAATCCATTTTCTTCTTCATCTAATTACAAATCAATCTCCAGTTAGTTCTAGGCATATCTTTTTAGTTCATAGCTTCAATAATGCTTTTTTTTGTCTAGTTTTCAAATGACGTCTAGGAAACAACAACTATCGATATGGTTAGAGCCTGTTGCACAGCTACTACTTCCGCCATAATGGGATCTTCACCATCAGTTACGTTTCAAGCATTAATAGCAAAAACTTCTTAATTTTCATCTCTGGAAATTGTTCCCAACCCTCATTTTCCTTTGCAATATAGGCTTGAGGCGGAATCGCATTTAATCCACCCTTTTTCAAGAGCTTTCCAACACGAATTATGGTATTTGGTACCATTTATGGGAATAACATTCTTGTTGTTGCCATATATGGGTTTGTACTCTCCTTAGGATTCTCATTTGTTTTGACATTATTCATTTTCTGCATGTTGTTTTGTTGAGAATTACCACACTATGGGTCATCTCTGCAAGGTTTGTGACATGTCTTCTTCTAATGGTTCACACAAACACCCTTCAGGTTAGGTTTCGTGAACTAAGTTCTCTCCTTGTCCATATTCTTGTTGTAGTTGTAATAGTTATTGATTATGCTTCGCACGTGGCTATCGTTGGTGATTATTTTGCACCTCGTCAACTCATTTTGATCATACTAGTTATTAGCACTCATTTCCACCCCTTCGTTCAAGTTTGTGGCTTTTCCTTTCTCGTTCTAATCGATTTCGTTTCGGAGTCTGTCTTTAAGCTTGTTTAACCTTGTAGTTTTTCTATGCAAGTTTTGATAATTTTTTAGCATCTATATCGATAACTTTAAGCACTTTGTTTTCCATGTGAATATTTTAGTTCCTTTCAAGCAAATGACTAATGCTTAAAAGATTACACTTGATTCCCGAAATATACATCACATCTTTAATCAAAGAATGCTCACCATTCTTTCGCTTGATTGAAACATCAATAATTCCCTCATATGAGAATGTGATTTCATCCACAAATTCCACCTTGTTTTTCATCGCTTGATCAATTTTTACAAACCAATCCTTCTTTCCCATCATATGAGTTAAATTCCCGTAGTCAAATCACCATTGATCAATGCATTTTGCATATTCTCGTGTAGTCACTGTCACATTTTCAATTGACGATAATTGGTTATGCTCTTCTTGTAACCGCTTACACCTGCCTTTTCCTGTGTTACTTTTTGCTTCAGTGATCACCATTAACAATGTGCTTTCACCATTTTCTTGCCTTGCAAAATTTGCTTCAGCTTCCTAGGAATCATTCTTGTTGACATTACGTTCACGAGAAAAATGTTCAAGCTGTTAAAAATTGTAGCATTGGACATTGTTGTAGTCATATTTCCTTTTTCCTCATCTTCCTATATTTTTGTCACCTTTGTAATTGCTTGATCCACCATCTCTGTTGCAGTTGCTTTCACCCTTTTGAAAGGTTGAATTGTTGGAACTTTGGAAGTCTCTTCCATCATTTTTGTGATAGTTTCCTCTACCTTTATTCATGGACCACTTTCCTTTCCCCTTATTGTCTTCTCCATTAAAACGGCCCTGCAAAGCAATTTCAGCATTTTCTTTGTCGACATTTCTCTCCCTCATTCTCTACTCACGAGCCTTAAAAGAACTTTGCAACTCTTTTCTACTGATGAGCCACATACTACTCAGTGATTGTCTCTCCACAGTCTTTCACTTGATTCACCAATCTTGTAATTCTTGTAGTAAATTTACTAATGGTTTCTTTCTCTTCCACCTGATTCAATTACAACTGCATCTTAAGAGTTTGTAACCTCGCCACATTTGCCTTATCAGCTCCTGCATAACTTTTCTCCAAAATTTCCCAAGCTTGCTTTGAGGATGTGCAGTCACCAACCTTCTCAAAGTTATCACATCAACACGTTGGTGAATGAGCTAGAAAGCTTCGAAACCATTCATCTTCTATTCCTTGTGTGAAGTTCTTTGTGCATCAACTATACGATATAAAAATTGATTAAGAACATTTTTTTATCACTTTAAGAACATCTTGATAATCAAACATCACCTCCATCCGTTTGCACCATTTGTCACAATTCTTCGCATTGAAAATTGGGAGATTTGCGTGGATACGACCATTGGATATGGAAAGCATTTTCACACGCTAAGTGTTTGATCAAAGAACCAAGCTCTGGATGCCAAATATTGGGATAAACCCAATCACAATGATGAACAAGTGAGAGAGATTAAGGGAGAGATAACTAGAGAGAATTAGGGTGAAAATAATGGTTATTCATTAAAAACTCAACATGAGGTATATATACAACAATACACATTAGTGTAGCTAACCAACTAATAGAAAAACAACATTTTTGACCATGTAACCTGTAACACCCATATAATTTTAATTTTAATTTAATTTGGACATTGGATTAATAATTGGAATTATTATGGATTTTATGAAAATAATGGAAAAGAGGATGGTTTGTGGCATTTGGGCCATGTGGGAGATTAGTAAAAGAAAGGGGTGTGTTGTAGTAAAGTCTTTACTAATTTTATTATTATTTTTCATAAAATAATTAGAATTGGGGAGAGAAAGGACAGAACATGGAAAAGAGAGTCTGAAGGTTGGAACACGAAGAACTGAAGGGGAACTGAAGAAGGAGAGACCGAAGATCAATAACTCTTGACTAAGGTAAGGGGGACTCTCCATTTAATCTCTATTATCGTGTTGTGGATGATGATGTTGATTAGGAATATTGTTTAGATCAATAGGTTCTATGTTCTGATTTTACTGTTTGTGTTCATCATTTGGGTTGAAATCTATGACTGTTAATCCCAAAAAACTGAGTAGATTTAGGTTGTGATGAGTAAAATCGAATATAGAGTCACATACTATTGATATCGGATGAATCCTATGTTGTTTAGAATGTGGAATTTCTGGTTTTAGACCCAAATCGCAGGCTGAAACGAATGGATTCGCGAAGAAGACGAATGGGTAAGTTGCAGGTTTTTGGAACTGCTGTCCATTCGCGTATGGTACACGTATGATACGCGTATGGGGGGTGGTACGCATATGGTACGCTCCCCAATTGTGCATCAGAATGCACCTTCTGCTGGTACGCGTATGATACGCGTATGGTGGCTAGCAGGTACGCGTATGGCTTATTGGTACGCGTATGTGTGTGTTTTGTGTGGAAAACCTGTTCTGCTCATACGCGTATGGTGAGTGTGTTGTGGATTTTCTGGCCCTGTTGGTACGCGTATGGTACGCGTATGACCAGCGTGAGATGCAGATTTTTGCTGCTTTGTGAATTTTGAAAGTTTGACGACGTGTAACTTTTGAACTGATAGATCTGTATGAATTATTATTATATGATTTATTGAATGATGTTAATATATATATATATATATATATATATATATATATATATATATATATATATATATATATATATATATATATATATATATATATATATATGAACATGCTTATGATGATGATGATGATGAAAAGAGTATAAGATGATGCTACTCATAAAATGATGATGATAAAAGTATGTTGTATATATGTTTGCATGCATTCATAATCATTTGATAAGGGCTAAATCCTAATGATGAGAGGATTCAGTGAAGGGCAAGATTCCCACTGTGTGGAATCTGTGCTGGCAGGGCCGTATCTGGATGATGTTAGATCGGTCGGTGGGTGATACCCATTGATGATGTTTGGTACCACATGCATAGTGTTAGTTTCATACATATGCATAACTTGTATAACGTGAATGATGTATTATGTGTTATGATTCGATAATTGATGAAGACGTGTATGACGGAATGTCTGAATATGAAACGATTGGGTGAATATAATACAACTATGATATATTGTTATTTATGATGCAATAACATTGGTTAACTGTGATGAGACTCACCCTTACTTGTTGTCATTTTTCAGATTAAGGATATCGGCTTGACTTGGTGAGGATTAGCTCATAAGTCGGTTTAGTAGTTCTGTCAGGTGTCATGCTCTGGTAGATGTAAGACTGGGAACGCGATGTTTGAGTTCTAGATGATAACTCTATTTGTTTAAATTATTTTTGAAGTCTCATACATTAACGATGTGATGTTAAGTTAACGATTTACTTCCACTGTGTAAACATGATAATTGAATTATGAGTTATGTTTAGATGTTCTCGGTGAATGCATGACATATGACGAATGTGGTTTTCTTTATTTATGAATTGTGACACCTTTCTGCATGTTACTCTGATTTAATTTCGTTAACTGCCGCGGGTTTTTAGAGGGGTGTTACATAACCAATTACAAAAATTCTACAACCGGTTACCAACGTTATTGTCTTAAAAAAATATCAAAATCTGGAGGGTGGTAACCGGTTACATCAATCCTGTAACTGGCTACAAGACCCACTGTTTTGATATTTTTGTTGTTGGAAGGGGTGGTAATCCGTTACCCACTTGATATAATCGGTTATAACAACTTGAATTATTAATTTTCACAATAGATCCCTGGTAAATGTTTTCCATATCCACTTATAACGATATTGAATTTGACCCAACCGATTAACTTAAACCACACATACTCGTATAGGCTTGGATGATCCATAAAAGCCTTATGAATTTAAATTTTTTAAGTATGTGTTTAAAATTTTTTATCAAATAGATTTCAAATTACAGACTCTGAATTCTAATTTTGAGAAGTACATCGAATATGATATGATGGTTTTATATGGGCATATGACTTAATGTTTAGGAATTACTTCTTCCATTTAAAAGAGTATTCTTTCACTCTTGTGAAAAACCAAAAATGCTCCTAAAGTTTGGAAATATACTTCCTGACGCACCTTAAATATATCAATTTCATGCGTAAGTGAGTCACAATCTCATTTTATAAAAAAAAATAGTAAAAAAAATATACTTTGGAATAAATCCTAAAGTATACTTTCATTTGATTTATTTTTAATTATTTTCATGTTGAAGTTAAAAATAACTCGTGTGTAATTGTTTGACCACATGTCACACTTTTAGTAAATAATATTTTATTTTAAGTTTATCATTTTATTGTGTTGTTTATAGAATTTAATGAGTTGTTAATTGATTAACTAGCAAGGAATTCATTAGCTGTCATAGGATTCCATAGTACAAATTATTAAAGTTATTTAACAAAACTGTCATCTATAAGGCCAGGAAAACAATTGAAATGATACATTGAAATTCAGAAAAAACTCTTTCCTTTGTCTACTCTTTCTCTCTGTGCTCATCTTATGATTCAAACTGTATTCACAAATATTACACAGAGTAAGACAATGCTTGTTACCTGATAATATCCCTCACATCCAAATTACTATCTCAATTAGTATCAAGCTATTAGTTCTTTCATGGCTTCCCCATCACAAACTTTTGACGCACTTGAACGTTGATTTGAAGATCACTTTGCTCAGGTGCAACTTCAATGTATGACTGACATAAAGGCAATTCGTGATCCATTTTGACAATCCCTAATAATCACTACAAGCCGTTACCGGAGTACCTAATTATCAAACCATGTGAGTCACAAGTATGAATAAAAAGAAAAACATATTTCAAGACACGCTATGGATACTTTGAATACATGGTCATGCCATTTGGTTTGACAAATTCTCCAGCTTCATTCCAAGCTTTGATGAACCATATCTTTAAACCTTTTCTCAGGAAGTTTGTAATCATATTCTTCGATGACCTCCTCATTTACAATAAATCCATAAAAGACCATATATATCATTTGCAATTGATTTTTGATACTATAAGGTTGAATAAATTATTTTTGAACTAGAATAAGTGTTGTTTTGCTAAAATAGAAGCAGTGAGTGACTGACCTTTACCAAAAAACTCGAAACAATTAAGAGGTTTTTTGGGGTTAGCTGACTATTATAGGCTGTTCGTCAAAGACTTTGGCAAAATTGCTAAGCCTCTGGTTGATACGC
The DNA here is from genome assembly GCF_029867415.1 of Vicia villosa. Classification (NCBI taxonomy): domain Eukaryota; kingdom Viridiplantae; phylum Streptophyta; class Magnoliopsida; order Fabales; family Fabaceae; genus Vicia; species Vicia villosa. Next base: position 187,844,961 of record NC_081183.1, on the reverse strand, counting down.
TTAAGAAAGATTCTTTTATATGGTGTGCTCAATCCACAAAAGCTTTTGATGACTTATAATTAGCTCTGATTTCTGCCCCAATTTTAAGCCTTCATGATTTTAAAGAAAGTTTTGTTGTGGAAAGTGATGCATCGGGGAAAGGGATATGTGTTGTTTTGATGCGAAATCACCACCTTATTGCTTATATATGCAAGTCACTTAGGCGTAGGCAGGAAGCTATGTCGGTTTATAAGAGAGAACTTTTTGCAATTGTTTATCATGTCTAAAATGGGGATCTTACTTAGCTCATGCTCCCTTTATCATAAAAACGAACTAACAAAGCATTAAGCACTTACTGGAACAGAAGTTGAATACTTCTTTTCAATAAGATTGGGTAGCTAAGTTGATAGGTTTTGACTTTGAAATTTAATATAAGGAAGGTACAAACAACCTTGTTGTTTACACACTTTCAAGGATAGAAGGTTCTGAGTTAATGTCCCTAAGTTTCTATTATGCAGCTCCACGCTTATGGGACTTAATCATTTCACTTGGAAATTAATTTTCATTCGCAACCTAAGTTTACTTGGACTAGGAATGAGCTGAGAAGAAGAGGGAAATTGGATATTTGAGATGATATTAACCTTAAACAAACAATATTTCAATGGTTACATGATTTGGCAATTGGCGACCATTCCGGGAGAGACGTTACTTCTGCCAGAGTTAAATCCCTATTTTTCTAGAAGGGAATGGTGATGGAAATCCAGGATTATGTCAGAAATTATGGAGTTTTCCAAAGGATCAAATCAAATTTGAGTGCTTCTCCAGGTCTCCTGCAACCCCTCCTCATTCCAGAGAGAATTCGGGCACACATTAGCATGGATTTCATTGAAGGGTTTACCTAATTTAGTTGTCAAACAAGTTATTTTTGTAGCGGTTGAAATATTAAGTAAATATGCATATTTTATTGCTATCTCTCACGCTTACACAACTAATGATATAGCTAAATAGTTCATGGATCATGTCTTTAAAGTGAATGGTTTTCTGGATTCTATTATTAGTGATAGAGATCTTATTTTTTTTTAGCAAATTTTGGAATGAAATTTTCAAACTTCAAGGGGTAGCTTTGAACAAATCAATGGCATATCATCCTCAATCGAATGGCCAGACTAAAATTGTAAATAAGTGCCTTGAAACCTATTTAACGTATATGTGTGAGGACCAACCCAAAACTTGGTCTCAATGGCTGTCGTTAGCTGGATATTGGAAAAACATGAGCACTCGTTCTGCAACTCACACCACTCCTTAAGAGGTCGTCTATGGTCAACCACCTGTAAATGCAAGCTTCTCAAGTATAGTGTGTTTTGATGAAGACAATATGGACATCAAGCTTTTATAAAGGATGTGCAAAAAGAATTTCAAGTATCAAGCAAAAATACATCATTTCAAAGTCTTGAAGAAATTGTGAAGATTCAAGAATCAAGCTAAAATGTCAAAGGTATAAACAATACTCACTTTGACATATAATTGTTCACAAATATATTTCCATGCATATCATAAACATACTACAAAGTGTCATCCTTCAAAAGTTCATTTAAAACCTTTTTCAAAGTTAAAATTCAAAATAAAGGTTTTAGGAACCGGGTTGTCCCTATGGGGGAACCAGTTCCCAGCATTCTAAGTTTTCAGTTCTCTGTGTTTTACTATGGGGAACCGGGTTGTCCCTAGGTGGGAACCGGTTCCTCAGTTCAAAATTTGAATTTTTCTGCTGTAACGTTCAGCAGGAACCGGGTTGTCCTAGGCAGGAACCGGTTCCTACTGAACCAGTGTGTTTTTTCATTGCATGATCTTATTCAAACGAATCCATTTTCTTACCACTTGATCATTGCATTGTTTCATGGAAAAATAACCATTCAAAGAGGTGTTTGACACATTATAAATACTACATATTTCAGAATCATTATACACCTTCTTCATTAACAATTCATACTCATAAATTTCATTATTTTCAAGTGTCCACAAACCAGAATTTTTATATGAAACTTTCTACACACATTTTCATTGAGAATTCATTTAAAGTTTCACGCATACATTGTGAACACTTATATTCATTTTGAGAATTGTTTATTTGAAGAAGAAGATCAATCCAAGATTGATATTGCTCTACAAACTTCTACTCAAATTATACTTAGAAATTATATCTTATTTTTCAGGATTGTTGAAAATAAGATTGTATTGTTTCCTTACTATCCAGGATTGTTGGAAGTAAGTGGTGTGTTTGAAGAGGATTGTTCTTCATTCACATTAGTGTTGATTGATCTTAAAGGTGTTAAGAACCTTTGATCACCCTATAGGTTAGATAGTAGGCATAGGCTTGTACAATAATTCTAACTATAGTGAAATCTCTTTCGTGTTTGAAAGGGGACTGGAGTACTCTCGGATTGTGAGGGGAACCAGTATATATCGTTGTGTTCTTTATCTTTCCGTATTTACCGCTTTCATCACCATTACCAAGATAAAGATACAAACCATCAAAAGCCTTCAAACACTTAACCAAAAATAAGTACAAGTTTCTAAAAACCGTATAAATCTTTGAAACACCTAATTCACCCCCCCTCTTAGGCGCACTCTTATACTTACACCACCACCAAAGCACCTTCCTTGCCTACTTAGAGCATCACATATGCCAGTTGTGGATATACTAGCAAAGGAAGAGACAATTAAATTGCTCAAGTTTCACTTGATGAGAGCCCAAAATCACATGACACAACAAGCCAAATAACATAGGGGTGACCGAGAGTTTGACACAGGGGACTATGTGTACCTAAAACTGCAACCTTACAAATAATTATCTATACGAAAGTAAGCCTTCCACAAACTCTTGCCAAAATTTTATGGTCAATTTCAAGTGGTAGACAAGATGGGAGTTGTTGCTTATCAATTGGACATTCCCCCATCATCCGACATACATAATGTTTTTCATGTTTCACAACTTAAAAAGTGTCTTAACCCTACTGTTGTGACTGTCCAGCAAATTCCCATTACACATGTATCTATCAGCTGTAAGGGTCCTGTATGCTATACTGGACAGAAAATTGGTAAAGAGATGAAGAGTTACTACCACAAAAGTCCTTGTCCGGTGGAAGGAGAGCCCCTGACCAAGCTTCTTGGGAATTTTATTATAACTTGTCAAAGAAATTTCCATATTTTCACCCTTGAGGACAAGGGTACTCTTGAAGGAGAGGGTATTGTGACAACATGTCACGCTTTAGTAATAAAGTTAATCTTATTTTAAGTTTCTCTCTTTACTGTGTGCTTTCTAGAATGTAATGAGTTGTCAATTAATCAACATGAAATTCATTAGCTGTCATAGGATTCCATAATACCAATCATTATAGGATTCCTTAGTACCAATTGTAAGGGTTATGTAACAAACTTGTCATATATAAGAACATGAGAACAATTGAAATGATGCATTAAAATTCAGAAAAATCCGTTTCCTCTATTTACTATTTCTCAATGTACTAATCTTATACTTCCGAATTTTATTCACAATTATAATTTCTAGAATAAGATAGTGATTCTTATCGAATAATATCCCTAACATCTAAATTACTATCTCAAACTATGCATTTACCGTACAGTTATATATTGATGGATCTAAAAGTAGTAGTAGTTTTTTTTTTTGAAACAGCAAAGAAATTTATCAACGAAACACAGTGGCATGAGACATGCCAAAATCCATACAATATAGAAATAGGCTAACAGAATAGCTCAACACAGCCACTGTGCAACTAAATTAGACAGTGGCCTCAACCTAAAAAACACCTCAATACATGATTACACCACACCACCTAAACTTCAAACACTGAAAGATCACACCTAAACTAGATGGCACCAAAGCAACCTTGCCCCAGAAAACTAGCCAGCTCAAAAAATTGCTATAAGACTATTTACAATGGTTTCCAAATTCAACACCATACTTTTTCATTTTTTATACTCCACATCATCTTCTCTCTCTTCCACCTAATAATTCAACATACATTCAACTTTTACTCACTACAATAGTTTTGTTTAATAAAATTCAACACCCTACCCCACTACTTTTATTTCATATTCTTATTTTCTTTTATATTTTTGGTTTATGATTATATATTAAAATTAATTATATATTAATATTATTATCAATTGAAATTATGAAAAATGATGAATTTTAATATTATTAATTATATATTAATATTAGTATCAATTGAAATTATGAAAAATTATGAAAAAATTATGAAAAAAAGTGGAATTTTTTGGTGTGTCCAAATCAAATGAACCAAGTCTCTATTTATAGACAAAAAAAAATGATGAATTTTGGTGAAAATAAAAATAAATAAAAAATTTATTTACTATAAAATAAATGACATTAAATAATTATCATGAAATAAAAATATAAACACTCACAACAACCAATAATAATTTGCCAAAAATATTATGTGACCCCCACTAATTTCTCATTCAACATGTTGAATGTTTTCAACACTAAATAATCCACATCACTTTCAACATATGATTCAACACACCATTGTACCAATTCAACTATTGAAAAAAAAATTCAACACCTCCATTGTAAATAGTCTAAGATCAACATGTCTGTTACACTACCAGCACACTACTACCGAGACCAAGAAGCCGCAAAGCAGCGCCGACAACTACAATGGCCAACAACCAGAAACTCCATCAACTAAAGACCAAGGCAACTGTCTCCAAACAGAATATAATGCTGTCACACTTGGCTCATAAACTAACCAAAAGAGCACTGATACTGATGCAGAGCGATTATATGCAAAGGCTGAAAAGACGGCATTCTTAAAATGTGTATGACCAAATTCGGCTTTATCGAGAACCTTTCAATGTATTTGAAATTCGAACTGCATCCTGATTCTTATCAATTATCTAATTCTTACGAAGTAAAAGTCAACGTAAGTATATTTTAGCACAAGAAAGGAAAAAGTACAGCAAGAAACAATACAGAGATAAAATCATTTTTTAGTTCCACAATGAATCAGAAGTAAACAACTTCAAAAGACAGCATTAGCAATTTCTGAAAACCCAGGCCCTTTTGCATGCATTTCTTTTCAGACAATCCTCTCCAACTCCCTAGCATAACTAAGTGTTTGGTTGATGAGTTGCAGAGACGGTATTTCTTTGCAAGGTGCAGATTCTTTTGCCTTTTGAAAGAAGACAGAACCGTTCTTAATTTCCCACTCAGGGTGCTCCTGCAATAAGTAGACAACAATTTTAGAACGAGAGAGCAAAACAATATTCATGCGCATCAATGAAAAGCACAAGAGCAATATATATTGTAAACATGAAACGTATAATATAAGATTGTGCAGTGCTTAGTCAAGAATAATGTCTCTCCCCACTCATGCTCTCTCACAAGATATGCTAAGGGACATGACAATTCTAACCTCATTGATATACTCCACGAGTTCCTGGTCTTTGGAGAACAGCAACATTTGCTTAGCATCATTAATTGAAAGATAGTCATATGCCTTCTCACTGCATCCTGCTATCTCGTCTCTGGATGTTATATAGAACAATACAAACGGATCAGAAAATTGATATAGATATGCAAAAAAATGAAAAATAACATATAGCCAAGGTGTGGTAGCCTATAAGAAATAATGATAACAACTTTTACCTGATGGTCTTTGCCAAAAGATCCATGAAATAAACATATGTTTCATGTGGCACTGTCTGCCGAGCACTCAAGACACGGTTGTAAGCCCCTTCCATAAAAGATTGCTCCAACTCCACGGCATGCTTAATACAAGGATTCTCTAGAGCAGTGGATGAAAGTAATTCCAACTCGGTATGGAATTCAGCAATCCTATTCTGCACAAGTAGTCTCAACAGGTTGAGACCAAGGATTGGGTACTCCTGAGGAGATTGTGGAAGACGATTACTGCAATACATGAAAAGCCCCCATAAATTATAATAGTTTAACTTTAACAAGAAAGCAGATGAGTTGGAAATAGAATCTACAGTCTGATATCAATACTACTCTTACGTTTCTTGGCATATACCCAAACTTAAATGTTAAGAGATCAGGAAATGTCTATTGTTTTCATGAGATTAGAAACTTATATAATTATGCACTTGTAAATAAAGGGGAAAGAATCAGTTACCGGGCATCTGTATAATAAGGTTTCAACTGGAAGAAATCTCTTTCAAAGGCATCTTGATCCTCAATTTTTACACTAAGGACAACAGCGTGCTCATATATATCCCCTGAAAATTCCAACAACCAACATGAAAAAATAAACACATTTAAGACAAAGAACTCATAGCTAGGAACTGTTTCTTCATCACTTTATAAGAAGTTATAATCTAATTCATTCTAATAAGAATGACTCAGTCATGGGGAGAAAAGTTTTAGTATTTTATGTTGCATTATAGATATGGAAAACGGCTTATCATTATTTTTCATTGAGGCATCTAACAGTTTCCAATTTTAGAAATAAAAACTATTATTCTTTTTTTATCTCTCCTAATATACGGTATTAGCCGTTCAATAAGACAAAGGCCAACTTGTAAGTCCACCACAGCTGTCTTCTTACTTGATGGTTAGAAAAGCAAAACAAGATCCACTTCCAACTAAGACAGTTAACATGGAAGAGTAATTCCAATTTATATCACAAAGAGCTCATAGACAAACTAATTGATTTAAATTTGATTTACAAAATCAAACTAATTTAATATTCACTCATATGATAAAAGTATGGAATGAAGATGATTACTTGCTATAGTTAACTCCTGAACTGCATTAGGTGTATCTGCAAACAAGGGTGGAAGGCTTCTGAACCCTGTTAGTAAAACCTGCATGTGAAAAATGTCACTCAGTCTCAGTTACAGTAAGAAAAAGAAATGTCAAATTTTTTGACAATAGCTATGAGTTTTATAAACAATTTCTCGTATAAGTTGTGACTAACTTCTGCATCACAATTTTTTTTCAAAAACTCTCATTTACCTTAGAAAACCACCTTTTCCACAGGCAAATATAAATCAAACTATGAATTCAAGGAAGATTGTAATGAGGGTAACGAATAAATTAGGGTTTTGTAGGGTTAGAATAATTACCTTAAGCTGTGAAAGGAGATTGGAGCTGGAATCGAAGTCGTTACGGAGAAACGCGGCCTTGAATCGATCGAAGAGCTGAGAAACCTCTGTTAATTTTGGATCCATATCTGCAAATGAGGTTTTCAAAAGTTGAACGTGTTGAGGTTGAAACCTCTGTTAATTTGTTGAGTGCTTCCAACGACAACCTGACAATAAACGGGTCAAATACTATCGCCCATAATTTAAATGGATCCAAATCCAATTCACTTAGATGGGTTAAATTAGATTATATAAAATATTGACGATACTCTTAACAACAAATCAGAGTGGCGCAGCGGAAGCGTGGTGGGCCCATAACCCACAGGTCCCTGGATCGAAACCAGGCTCTGATATATTGTTAATTTTGCTCTTTTTTCCTGATATTTGTTGTTTGTCTTGATCTGCCTTCAGAATTATGAAAATGACAAATATTTTTTGTCTAATTGCTAAACATAGAACAGAATGAAGATAATTAGCTAGCAGTGATTATCTTTAAGATAAAAGTTTGTCTATAATACTACTTACTTCTTATATAGTGTATTCAAATTAGTTGCCATTGTTTTATACTAGAATCATGATTGAGAAAATTAAATTTTGCCTTCTCCTGCATCAGACATTTTTCTATCCATAGTACCTTTTTTGAATTCTCAATATTATTTTTTCAGTAGGAGTTATCCTACATAATAAAACAAGGTTGTTCTCCTTATCATATTTGGCTTTAGTTTAGATGATAGTAATGTTACTTATCAAATACGACCAAGTTTTGTAAATATATAGTAGTATTATAATAACAAAGTTGGAGGGGTTAGAAACAATCTTATTGATCTCTTTAAAAATCTATGCAGAGTCATTGATTTATAGACCTAAATATATTTTTATTATAAGTTCTATCATATCAAACTTAATAAATACATTGGTTGAATTTTGTTATTATACCTATATCATTTAATTTAGTTATTTGATATAACGAGATTAAGATTTAACTTTTAGATACTTAGCTTAAACAACTATTTAACATAGGTTTAAGTTAAATATATGTTAGCCCAACCAATGTGTTTGATTCATGATATGCTATTGCATTATCTTTTACAAGTTTTACATGTATAAATCTCGTTCAAGAGGTGCGATAAGTTTAACCTAAGAGACTTAGTCTATATTCGTGTGTGAGGGCTTGATAGAAATCTCACCCGAGAGATCCAACGTCTCGCCTAAGATACTTATAATCTCATCAATCATGCTCAACATAATTTCACCTGATGGACTAAGACTTCCCATCAAGCATGATATCTAAACTCCCCGCCTGAGAGACTTGGAGTTTACTCGAGCATGACCAAACATATGAGTCTCGCCCAAGAGAAACGACTAAAGCCTAACACCTAAGAGACTTAGTCTTAAGTCTTGTCTGAAAGCTTGATAGAAATCCCGCCAGAGAGGTCCAACGCCTCTCCTGAGGGACTTATAGTCTCATCAGCCAAGCTCAACATAACTTCACTTAAGAGACTGAGATTTCCCATCAAATAGGCTATCTTAACTCGCGGCCTGAGATATTTGGAAGTTCCTCGGGCGGGACCATACATATAAATCTTGCTTAAGAGGCGTGACTGAAGTCTAGCCTAAGATAATTATATAGTTATATTTTCAAATAACTTTGCCTAGGGCGACAACTTGTAATCTCCCTAAAAAAGGCAACGTCACGAGGCCGCCAGAAAAGAGGTGTCACCTCACCTTTAAGTTCTCCTCGCCTAAGGGAGGGAAAACGTAAGATAACACGTGTCTTGGATAAAGAGAAAGTTATAGTCGTCACTGACCCACATCTCCTTTGGGAATAGGAATTAAATTGTCCACCTTTTGACTAGGAGGGCGTCGACCTTTTCCAAGAAAAATATAGGGATCAGGGACTCTTATAAACACATCATCCCTCAAAAGGATAGGGAGTCTCTCAAGTCATACATACTTATTACTACCCACTACTACTCAAATAGCACTTCACTCCTAATAGCCTTAACATCGTCAATCTAACCGCCCGCTTGCAATCTAACAGTGTCGGTCACCAGCAGGATTTCTCATCTCTTGTGAGCGGGTCCCTTAAACAACCTCAAAAACGACCTTACAAGGATACTCACCACTATGAGATAACCCTTGTTAATTATTATTATTATTATTATTATATTGATTTATTATATATTTGTAAGGGTAGTTAGGTCTTTCACAATATTTAGTATTTATATTTTGGTGTAATCCTTACTCTTTCAGTTTTTGCTCATTCTATTGAAACTGTAATTCAACGGGTCTTCTCCATCTCTATGTTTTTATATGTTTACTATTGTTAACATGGTATCAAAGAGTTTGGTTTGATTTTGAAAACTATCGTAAAGTCGTCCGCATATTTTTACGACTTGGAGTAGCGATTGTTTTTCCTTCTAATTTGGTGGAGCAATAATTTTGTCGGCTATTTACGTTGTTGTGTTGTTGATTGGCTAGAATATTGGCTTTTAAAGATTTGCTATTTTTATTGCTTACTTACATCACTGTTTTCTTTTGGGTGTACTTTACCTTTGCTACTGTACGTTACCATATTCCTTGGCTGAAAATTGATTCTTGGATCTTGTTAATATACATTGCTTTATCATACTTTCTTTTAGAAGGTAATATAAAATATAAAGGGAAAAGTAGTTGATTTCATCCTTATCTTTAGAAGTACCTATTGGGGAAAAGTAGTTACCTGGTCAGACTTCATGCAAGCCTTTAAACTTAAAGACATTTGTGTAACTTGCTTGTGTGTGCTACTAACCATTTGATTTCCTTGCAGGATTTGTTTGTAGGACTTGCTCGTCCTTGTTACCTTATGTTTTGCCTGATGCATTACATTGACATGACATCATGACATCATAACATAGCATATTAACTAATCCTTTCAAGGATCTTAGGGATTTAGGGCACACAATCTCAGGTGCTCTTATCAAGGACTGTATTCCTATCAAGGGGCAAGATGATTTATTTTCCTATAGCCGTATGTCTTCCAGTTCAGAAGCACAATAACCTATCAAAGGGCAAGAGGATTTATTTTCCTCTAGTCATACGCCTTCAAATTTAGAAGTACAAGTATCCCGAATCAGAGGCTATGACCCATTGGATATGGTGAGCTTGATTTCTATAGAAGAAAATCCAAGAATCAGAGTTCTTCAAACAAAGATGTGACCAAATCATTTTCTAATGTTGCTAACTAAATTCCTTAAAGATCCTTGAAAACATCGCATTTGCATTCATAACTGTTAGAACAAGATTTGTTCTTATCAATTATCTTAGTTTTGATGATAACAATAATATGAATTTTGCTTAAGATAATATGGTACTCTAATCCAATGCAATTTCCCTTTCAGGAAATATATATAAAGAGTACGCATAATTCAGCGCTCAGAAGTTGTATCTCAAATGGTTCGGCATGCAACATCAGAACATGGTCTGGCAAGACATCAGAAGATGGTCGAAGCAGAATCAGAACATGGGTCTATGGAAGCATCAGAAGAACAAGAGATCAGAAGCACTGAAGCTCAGAAGATGGTATCACGCTCAGAAGCACTTCAAGGTCAGAAGATCAGAAGATGCTATGCACCAAGCTGTTTTGACTCTGATGATATTCAAACGTCGTATTCACAAACATCAGATCAGAAGGAAGTACAGGTGGCAGACTACGCTGACTGACAAAAGGAACGTTAAAAGCTACTAAAGGCTACGTCAGTAGACACAGCGTGAACAAGGCTCGAGGTAGTTGACAAAAGCGTATAACATTAAATGCGATGCTGTACGGAACACGCAAAGCATTAAATGCATTCAACGGTCATCTTCTCAACGCCTATAAATATGAAGTTCTGATGAGAAGCAAGGTTAACGATTCTGCACCAAAACAACTTATATCAAACTTGCTGAAACGCTGTTCAAATCTAAACTCAGAATCTTCATCTTCATCAAAGCTCACTACATTGCTGTTGTAATATATTAGTGAGATTAAGCTTAAACGATAAGAGAAATATCACAGTTGTGATTATCGCTTTTAAGAAGCATTTGTAATACTCTTAGAATTACATTAAGTTGTAAGGAACTAGAGTGATCAGTGTGATCAGTATACTCTAGGAAGTCTTAGCAGTTGGCTGAGCAGTTTGTAACTAGAGTGATCGTGTTGATCAGAATACTCTAGGGAAGTCTTAGGAGTGAACTAAGCCTAGAGTGATCGTGTTGATCAGTAGACTCTAGAAAAGTCTTAGAGGGTATCTAAGCAGTTGTTCCTGGAGTGATCAGTGTGTGATCAGAAGACTCTGGAAGACTTAGTTGCGGACTAAGTGGAAAACCATTGTAATCCGTGCGATTAGTGGATTAAATCCTCAGGTTGAGGTAAATCATCTCTGCGGGGGTGGACTGGAGTAGCTTCGTTAACAGCGAACCAGGATAAAAATAATTGTGCAATTTATTTTTATCGTCCAAGATTTAAAGTCACACTTATTCAATCCCCCCCTTTCTAAGTGTTTTTCTATCCTTCAATTGGCATCAGAGCGCCGGTTCTAAGGTGCAAGCACTTAACCGTGTTTAGAAAAGATTCAGGAAGAGAAAAACGCTTCATTTAAAAGATGGTTGATGAAAGTGAAAAGTCTACATCTACACCTGCATCTACATCTGGCTCTGCTGAGCAATACAACGGTAACAATGGTTATACTAGACCGCCGGTATTTGATGGTGAAAACTTTGAATACTGGAAAGATAAACTGGAAAGTTACTTTCTGGGTCTAGATGGTGATCTATGGGATCTTCTAATGGATGGTTACAAACATCCAGTAAATGCCAGTGGCGTGAAGCTGTCAAGGCAAGAAATGAATGATGATCAAAAGAAGCTTTTCAGGAATCATCATAAATGTAGAACTGTTTTGCTGAATGCTATCTCTCATGCTGAGTATGAGAAGATATCTAACAGGGAAACGGCCTATGACATATATGAGTCCTTGAAAATGACTCATGAAGGAAATGCTCAAGTCAAGGAGACTAAAGCTCTAGCCTTAATCCAGAAGTATGAAGCCTTCAAGATGGAGGATGATGAAGACATTGAAAAGATGTTTTCGAGATTTCAAACTCTGACTGCTGGATTGAGAGTTCTTGACAAAGGATACACCAAGGCTGATCATGTGAAGAAGATCATCAGAAGCTTACCCAGAAGATGGGGTCCTATGGTGACTGCATTCAAGATTGCAAAGAATCTGAATGAAGTTTCTCTGGAAGAGCTGATCAGTGCCTTGAGAAGCCATGAAATTGAGCTGGATGCAAATGAGCCTCAAAAGAAAGGTAAGTCTATTGCATTAAAATCTAATATCAAGAAATGCACTAACGCTTTTCAGGCCAAAGAAGAAGATCCTGAAGAATCAGAATCTGAAGAAGAAGATGAACTGTCCATGATTTCCAGAAAAGTAAATCAACTCTGGAAGAGCAAGCAAAGGAAGTTCAGAGGCTTCAGAAGTTCAAAGAGATTTGAACATGGAGAATCTTCTGATGACAGAAGATCTGACAAGAAGAAGGTCATGTGCTATGAATGCAATGAACCAGGACACTTCAGGAATGAATGTCCAAATCTTCAGAAGGAGAATCCCAAGAAGAAGTTTCATAAGAAGAAAGGTCTTATGGCAACCTGGGATGAGTCAGAAGATGATTCAGAAGATGAGCAGGCCAACTGTGCGCTGATGGCGACAGAAGATGACGGATCAGAATCTACATCAGAATCAGATTCTGAAGAGGTATTTTCTGAACTTACTAGAGATGAGTTAGTTTCCGGTCTAACTGAACTTCTGGAACTCAAGTCTCAGATTAGTCTCAAATACAAAAAGCTGAAAAAGCAATTTGAATTTGAAACAAAGAAGCTTGAGTTGGAGAATTCTGAATTAAAAGAAAAACTTTTAAAATTATCCAATAATGTTGGATCTCCTTCTGATTCAGAAAAATCCACTCCTAGTCTAAACCATATTCTGAAAGAATATGATTTAAGTTTCAGGAAGTTCTTATCTAGAAGTATTGGCAGAAGTCAGCTAGCTTCTATGATATATGCCGTATCTGGAAACAAAAGAGTTGGCATTGGTTATGAGGGTGAAACCCCATACAAACTTGAACCTGTTGATGAAATGAAAATTACATACAAGCCATTGTATGATCAGTTCAAGTATGGCCACTCTCATGATATTAGGCACACTTCACATGCTCAAAGTTTTCACATAACACACACCAAGAAGCATGTGACACAACCTAGGAAATATCATGAAACTCATATTAAAAATTATCATGCTGTTCCTCCTATTGCTTATAATGTCAAACCCAAGTTCAATCAGAACTTGAGAAAATCTAACAAGAAAGGACCCAAGAAGATGTGGGTACCAAAGAAAAGGATTATTTCTTTTGCAGATTCTCTTGATAACAAAGAAGACAACATTCAACATGACATGACACCTGGACTCAAGTTGCTCTCAACACTTGAAGGGAAGAAAGATTGTCTTCCAAGTTCTGGTTCTTAAATCTGTTGAAGAAACTATGTTTGTAGGATTTCAGAAAAGAAGCTTATTAGTCTTGGAACCATCTCTGATGTTTGCCTCTAAGGCTTTGATGTTTCTTTCTTGATTATTCTGAATGCTCTAAATGCTACAGAATATACAACATTGAAACATTGATTGTGGACAAATCAAGAAACATCTGTTTTGATGATAAACTTGTTTCTGATGAAACAAAGAGCTTAAGAATTTCTGCAGATACAGTTTTGTCTTATCAGAAGCTGCAGAACAAAGAAGTGAACCTCCAGAAGCTGTGTACATCAGAAGTAATGAATCAGAAGATCATCCAGATTTATATCAGCACACTTCAGAAGAAGTGTTTTCAGAAGAGAAAGTTGATCAGATCAGAAGCAGTGATCTAAATCTGAAGGCGTAAAATCTCTCTGATATTTACAGCTGTCATCTATTATCTGATGATGAACACGTGTCTGTACGGTTTGTACAAAGCGTGCAGTTGAAAAGACGCCGACCTAGGTAACTGTATTAAATCATTTCATTTACTGTGTTCTCTCTCCTAATGTCATTTCTCATTAAATGCATAATGATTTCTTTTTAAATCTTTTAAATAACCCGCTTCATCTTCATTCCCTCTTTTTCTCTCTTTCTCTCTCTTTTGTGCATTCACTTCGTTGCATTTCTCTTCAAACCCTAGTTCTTGATTTGATCTCAAAGCATTATCATAATGAATCCATCTTCTCGTTCATCAATCTCTAAAGATAGAATCACTTCCACACAGAACCGTTTAAGCAAAAATGATGCTCCATTGAAAACATGCTTAATACCCACGAAAGAACTGGAAGTTCTATGTGAATCGGCTGTGGACGTCAACAACCTTAAAGCAAATGGCTTTCAGTGTGATGCAAGAATCTTTGAGCAAGGATGGTCTAAATATCTTGATAGATTGGTTGGTCCAATTTATCCTGAACTTGTAAAGGAGTTTTGGGTACATGCAACAGTTACCCCAACTGCCATCATTTCATTCGTGCTAGGGCATGAAGTGACTATCACTGAGAAACTCATCAGAAAGCTGTACAATCTTGATGATGAAGAAGGTTGGTCTGAGTTTCAACCCCATACAGTTGACTGGACTTTAGTTGAAAAACAAATCTCTACGGTTGTTGGAACTGATTCTCATTTTACGGGCAACTTAAAGCCTTTTTATAAAGTATGGGCTGAGATTATTCTGGGTTCTCTTCACCATAAAAAAAAGATGCGCTGCTCCTCCTACATCAGTCCGACTCACAAGTATACTCTTTTCTGCATTGGCAAAAAGATAGAGATCAACATCTCTCATATTCTATTTGAGAATCTGAAAACCTCTATCTTTGAGTCAAGAGAAGATGAAAGGGCGAAGTACCCTCATATTCCAAGAACAACCATTCCTTTCGGAAGGATGATTTCAGACATTCTGATTGAAAGCAAAGTGGTGGACTCCATCAGAAATCGTAATGCCTCGCATTTTCTTGGAGTAACTCAAGGTCCCATCTTCAATGGTGTTGATCTGTTCGGACTGGAAGTCATTAAGAATGTACCTGTTATGTGCACAAGCTTTCCTGACATTCTGTCAAGAAGAATTGCTGTTGAAGGATTCATATCTTTGTATCATAAAGAACTTGATCAAGTTGTCAAGTTTTACTTGGAAGATTGTGTGAGGAAGCAATCAGACGTTGATCCTGCTTGGATCCGTGGCAGAGTACTTCCATCCAAAGATGATATTCTGAAGAAGGATAAAAAGGAACGTCAGGCAAGGCTAAAAAGAAAGGCACAAGAAGATGAGGCTGAGAGAGCCAAGAAGTTGAGGGTCACCTATGATCCTGACAAGGTGGACTCTAAAGAACGAAGAGATAAAAGGATCAGAGATTCCTTTCGCAGAACCAGATCTTCTTCTTCTTCTGTACAAATCTCCAGAAAGATCTTTACTCCACCTCCTTCTGTCCCTAAACCATCTTTCCAATCACCTCCATCTGAACCAAAAGTAAACTTCACCCTACCAAATCCTTCTCCATCATCTTTCTCCTCTCCCATACTAAACCCCACACCTTTAAGTATTCTTCCCCCAACTCCTTCTGATAAATCTCTCTCACCAATTCCCTTTACAAACACTCCATCCTCGTCTCAATCCATCATTTCTGATATTCCATCCTCATCAATCATTCTCTCAGATATCCCCTCTTCCTCATCCACCGTTCCTCCAACTTCTATATCTCATCCCTTTCCTATCGAAAATTCCGAACCTTACTGTCTTCTCTATCCTGACTACAAATTCACCTTCAATCCGCCTGAACCTGAACCCTATACCTACCTGGAACTTTTCAGACTTGAGGTGATTAGCAGTCTAGACCTTCTGAAGGATGCATTCCTAAATGGTCTGGATGATGTTTCTACAAGAAATCTCTGGAGAAGATTTCGCAAGGATTTTCAAGTAGAAGCAATAGCAGTACAGAAAAGACTAGTGGCTGCTGCCCCTGGTTACCCTGGTTACCTTCTGGAGGGAGATAATGGTATATACTACCATCCTCTCAGAAATTGTGTTGCTGCTGTTACGACCGGCTTTAAATTTTAAGTTAAAAAACTTAAACTACAGAGTCGCCACCTATGTTTTTATTTTATCCTAAGGATAAGGGTAAACATGGGAGAAAAACCTAATGTTAGAGAAATTGGGTAAGTTGAGAAATTAGGGTCAAGGGAAGGTGTTAGGCACCCTTAACCCTTCCTTAAGGTTTACAGTGTCTCTAGAGTATGGTTTATGATAAGATTTTTATGGTTAAGGTTTATAAAAAGGTTTACAATGCAGAAATATGATACAGTTATAGCAAATATATAGACCTAATCTGGTTTTGGGGAAAGGGGACTCGTTCTGGTTGTCCAGATGCCTACGTACCTCCTTATGGAGGATCAGAGTCAACGTAGTTCGGGGTGTTTGTTGGTGTTTTTTATGGGATTGTACACCATTATTTTTGTATGTTGAAGTGTATTTTAGTGAGTTCACGCAGTTCGCAGTTATCGTAGTCCGTAGTTTTATAAAAAACAATTTTGTGTACAATCCCTTTTTTTTATTTTTGTGTATTGAATAATTAATAAATTATAAGTAGATATTTTGGTGTTTTTTTAGTATATAAAACATTGTAAATTAAAAGTATAATTTTATAGATCAGAAGTATGATGGTAGAAAATAGATTTTTTTATTAGTTATTTAATGAAACTTTATAAAAAAAGATTAATAAAACCAAAACGTAATTTAGAATTATGAACATTTTAATAAGTTAATAGTAAAATAAATCCTTTTTATATTTTTTAGATATTGAATTAAACCAATTCTATTAATCTAAATTAGTAGGATAATTAGTTATTTAGATGTATTTGATACATGGCATTCAAGAGGTTAATTATCAAAAAGAAACATGTGTCGTTAAGTTAAGTGTTATAGGTAATATTTAAAAAAGGTTTTACTATTGTATTATTAAAATAGATTATTAAATAAAAGGTTAGTAATTATAATTAGAAGAACAAAGGGTATGTTTTATGTTGATTAGCAAATTTTAGGAGGTGTAAATATTATATGTCTGGCCCAATATGATTCAAGATCTGTTTGGACAAGGTGAGGGTGTGTGTAGGATGTTACGATGGGTTGCAAAATCCTGATCGTTAGATCCAGATCCAATGGTCCACAAAATCATGATTTGTGGACGTAGATCTAGAATATTTTAATCGGATGATCTGCATGTGTTTGTTTTAAACGAGGGAGTATGGTAAGTTTGGTGGGGTTCCGTACATATGACCAATCACGTGGCCTTTTAGTGGCCACGTGTCACAATCATATTTGAGATGGGTTTTAATTATGATTTGTATTTTTTTTATAATTTTTATTTCAAATCCCATAATCCTCTCTCTAACCTTTCGGTCTCTCACCTCCCCACTCTCTGCAAACAACGAAGAAAATAGGAAAAAAAATGTAAAGATCTTCATCTTCTTCCCTTCCTATTTTTATAAACAAAACCCAGAACCCATAATTTTTCAGAGAAAAAAAACACAATCAATCGCATAAATACTCATGCTAACAACAATATTTGCTAAGCTAAGAGTTATTTCGGTTTACCTCGTCCCAGAAATTCTTTTCGTATTGCTCCTCAAGTTTCCGCGGCTTATCCTCCTTCTTTTTCCTCGCAGGTATGTCGGAACGACGGTAGGTGCGGCGGTGATCGGCGAACTCGAAGGCTCTCTTCTCACTTTTTTCTACTCCTTCTTTCTCTTAATCTTTTTTTTTCTCCCCCCTCGTTTTCTTTTTTGGTCTTAATTTATAGAGTTTTTTTAGGATTAGTTGATTTAGGAAATTAGATTAAGAGCTTTGATTGCAGATTCGATACATTTTTAATGTTTCAGTCCGATTTGATTTAGTGTTTAATAAGTTTTGATTTTGATTCAAAATATTTCTGGATTTAGAGATTTGGTTGTAATTTTCGGATCCGATTTGATTAAGATTTATTGGTTCTGATTTGTTTTACAGAACTTACGTTTTGATTATGTATTTGGACTGTTATAGGTAATGATTTAGTGGTTATGGACATTCAATTTCCAAATTTTCATATCAATTAATTGAGTTTTGATTTTCATTCAAGTTTAGAAATTAGGGTTTGCGGTAGAAGATGTACGGCCGCTGGGTGAAGGAAGAAGAGAAGGTTTCTAAAACCTATTTGACTTGGTCAAAGTCTTCCAATAAAATAAATATAATATTAAAATAATAATTAAGTTTGTTAGTAGTAATATAGTTATATTAATATTGGTAAAAAGATAATAATAGCCATTATAATTTTTACCAATAGGAATTGGTAGTGACGTTTTCTTTTTATAATAATAATTTAAAATAATTATATAATAAGAGAACAATAACTTTGAATAACAATTATTTCTTAAACAAGTAGTTGATTAGTAATAATCGTCAATGTTTTGCTAACCATATTTGTACAAATATATCTATACATGGATATAGCCATTAATAAAAAAGTAATATTTAATAATGCTAATAATATTATTGATAATAGTTGTAGTATGAATAAATAGCTAAAAAAATAAAATAATGATATTTTAAAAATAGTATAGATAATTACCAACTTAATGGAAACTAAAACTACTAGTTAAAATATAATAAAAATGCAAAGATAGTGAATGTCATCTTTTTTTCCGAAAATATAATTCATAATATATTAAAGACAAATACTTTCATAAAATTATAATATGAGAGAATTTTTTCAATGGGCCTGGAACTTAATTGAAATTAACATGACTTTCTAGGAAAAAATACACCCCCTACCATTAGAATTAAATGGTTTTAAGGATTGACTTAACAATTTAAATTTAAGCCCACTAATATGATAGACACCCCTTTAGAAATAAAACCCGTGTCGAATTGTAACATGCTCTAATTAATAATTGGATGTAAAAAGATGGGACAAATTTTAGGGTATGACAGTTGCCCCTATTTAATTACTCTTTGGTTTGAAGCGTGCGAGAGTACGCAGTTCTCGCACGTTCAAATCGAAGGGTTATTAAATACCGGAAGACCCCAAAATTTGGCCAAAGACTTGAAAATATTTGAGCAATAGTTTGACAGTAAGTTAAAAATGTGAAAAGGGGCAATGATGACGCATGTAATGTATGATGCAGTGAGCTTCTCAAAATAAATGATAGCAATGTATGTATATGCATTATGTATGAATGAGATATGTAATCGAATGATGCATGACTGTTAGCTATGTTATTTGAAGCATGTTAGTAACTTTGAAAAAGAAAGGTAAAACCTTTGCTTGTTATTGGTGAAGTTTTGAAGAAGATCACTGCCGAGGGGCTAACGTGATGAATAATCGTAGCTAGCCATAGCGAGGGTTCGTCTTTTGTTGTGTAGAAGATAGTTAACTTGCTATAGTGCTAGCAAGGTTTTTGCAATTTGTAGGTAACCCACTTACTATAGTTCTATTAAGTCGTCGCAGTTGGTATACCCACTCCCTATCGTAGTTTGAGTAAGTTTATCGTAGATGGTGTAACTCACTTACCATAGCTCTGGTAAGTCGTCACAGTTAGCCATACCTACTTACTATCGTAGTTTGAGTAAGTTTATCGTAGATGGTGTGGCCCACTTACCATAGCTCTGGTAAGTCGTCGCAATTAGCCATACCTACTTACTATCGTAGTTTGAGTAAGCTTATCGTAGATGGTGTGGCCCACTTACCATAGCTCTGGTAAGTCGTCGCAGTTAGCCATACCTACTTACTATCGTAGTTTGAGTAAGTTTATCGTAGATGGTGTGGCCCACTTACCATAGCTCTGGTAAGTCGTCGCAGTTAGCCATACCTACTTACTATCGTAGTTTGAGTAAGCTTATCGTAGATGGTGTGGCCCACTTACCATAGCTCTGGTAAGTCGTCGCAGTTAGCCATACCTACTTACTATCGTAGTTTGAGTAAGCTTATCGTAGATGGTGTGGCCCACTTACCATAGCTCTGGTAAGTCGTCGCAGTTAGCCATACCTACTTACTATCGTAGTTTGAGTAAGCTTATCGTAGATGGTGTGGCCCACTTACTATTGTTCTAGTAAGTCGTCGCAGTTAGCCATACCTACTTACTATCGTAGTTGGATTGATCCCAAAAGGATCACTTGCTATAGCTCTAGCAAGCTCACCTGCACCAATGGGATCCACTTGCCCCGGTTCGGACAAGTTTACCTGCATAGAAGATTGTTTGCCTGTATGAAAAAGATTCACTTACTTGGAGACTCACGACTCGAGGGTCGGGAAAAATAGCATGTTAAATATTCATGACTCGAGGGTCGAAAAGGAAACGATATGTTTAGAAACTCACGACTCGAGGGTCGGACATTCACGACTCGAGGGTCGAAAAACAAACCAATCACAACACGAGGGTTGGAAAATCACGACTCGAAGGTCGGAAAACAAACCAATCACAACACGAGGGTTGGAAACTCACGACTCGAGGGTCGGAAAACAAGCCAATCACAACACGGGAGTTGGAAACTCATGACTCGAGGGTCGGAAACTAGACTTTTGTAGTATGTGAATGCGCTAGATGATATGTATATGCTAATGCGTATGTATGTATGCTGATGGAATGCCAAGATTTTATCTCCTTAAACCTTTTGAACCTGTTTAATCCATGTTTGCCCCTATATCACGACTATGCTTATGCCGGCTTGGTAATGTTTACGTATGCGTATAATGTTTATGCTCATGAGTGTGTTGATTGATGTAATGAGGGGAATGAAATAATGTCTTTTATAAGACTACCTGAAAAGGTTTCCGGAATGGATATGAACATTTGTCTTAAAGAAGACTCCCTGAAAAGGTTCTTAGAAATGATAAAATTTGTCATAAAAAAGACTACCTGAAAAGGTTTTTTTTTTTTAGCAAAGGATAAGAAATGTCTTAAAGAAAGACTACCTATAAAGGCTGAAAAGATGTCTTAAAAGACTACCTAAAAAGTTTCTTGGAAATGACAATGAATGTCTTAGAAAAGACTACCTAGAAAGGCTCTTAGAAAACGAATGCCTTAAAGAAGACCACCTGGGGTGGTTCTTGGAAAGGATGACAATTTGTCTTAGATAAGACTGCCTGAAGAGGTTCCTAGAAAGGATTGTAAGAATTGTCCTAAATAAGACTACCTGAAAAGGTTCCTAGAAAGGGTCGTGAGATTTGTCTTAAAGAAGACTACCTAAAAAAGGTCGGGTGTAATGTATCAACCAATGTATGTAATGCGTGACTTATATGTATTTGAATGATGCTCCAATGATAGGTTGTTGATAACCAAAGTGTATATAGTTCGCTAATGTTGTAAGGTGGTTGGATGCTAGAGTGATTTCCCAATACCTATTTTTTGAACTTTGAAGATCGTAGATGTAGGAGAGAGACTTATTGGGGATTGTAAAAATATGAGGATAGTTTTCCCCTTCGCGGTATGTCTTGCCCCAATTTGTTAGGTTTTTGTAGAGATTTGTCTTGATATGAGCTTGGACTTAGTTTTATCGTAGCATGCGTTTGAGATGACTAACCTTGTTAATTTGAATTTACAACTTGATGCCCCTTGATTAAACGATTCTTGAAATGATTTCAATCTGATGATTTATTTCGAACCAACTCCTTTTAATGAAGCCTCGTAGTGATTGCCCCAATATTTGAAAGACGTGCCCCTTAATCTGAAGAAAAATGTCATTGGATTTTACCGTGTCCCGACACGGACTTGATATGCACTGCGGCAACATTTGATAGTTGAAAGGTCTTCCCTTAATCTTCAGGATATGGAGGGCTAACCATGGTGTGATATCAATTCGATATGAATTGCCCCAATATTTGGTTTTTAAAAAGATATGCCCCTGATTGTTATTGCTTCGAGATGTGATCCAAGTTGATTGAATCTTAGAATGAATGCCCCTAGTCAATAAGATCTTTTGATTATGTGCCCCTATGATCATTGGGATTTTCCTTGATGCTAAGCATTTATTCGTAGATAAAGTTGTACCTTTTGAAAAGTAATTCTTAGTTATGCACATGCCAGTTTTGAAATTAAAGTTCGTTATGAAATAGAAATGGATGATTAGAGATGGACGTTTGAAGAAACGAAGTGGTTAACAATAATTTAACAGACATGGGAGTCATTATAACAAAAATTATGCTTAATATGCTTTCATAGTCGACCTAGCTTCAATTAGGACTTTCGAAGGTTGTAACGTGGCCTTGGTTCGCGGTTTAAGAAACAAAGGATATAAGGCTCAAAATTTATTTAAACCCACCCAATTCTCCTTGATTTTCTCCAATCCTAAAATTCGATTAATCCAACAAATGCGTTCAATCTCCAAGAGAAATTTTGTAGTCGTGCAAATGGGAAGCGTAGATATGGTTCAAGCATTTGATGATAAGCTTTAATGATTCTTGAGATGGCAGTCACGAGTTTATTCTCCAATTTCCTTGTTTTTAATCCCTTATTTTTGCATGAACCAATTCTTTTGAATTTGCGGTTCATCGGGATGCCCTGATGTTTTTTTGCCTAAGTTTTATTTTTTGACTTAGCGGGCTTTCTTTTCTTGGAATTTTTCTTTTGAAATTTTTCTTTTTGATTTTGAACGTTGTGACTGCCGTGTTGACTTTGATTATTGTAAGCTTCGTCCTTATTAATTCATTGATCTTGAATGATGTACTAAGGAAGAAGACATTATAAATGTTGTCTCCATTGCTTCCTCAATCTTCGATGAACGCGGGGAAGAAGTTATGCTTGAACCTCTTGCTTTGATTGACCAATTCTCTTGAGAATAGAATGCACCATTGAATTAATTGAAATCTACCCTGCCCCTGGTTAAAATTAAGGTTGTTTTTATTTATTTCAAAACAAACTCCAACTCCTGGCTCGAGGGGGTTGACTACGGATTAACTCCCTTATTTCTCCACTGTTTAGGATTTGAAATAATGCCTTACATCATCAGCTCGGTTTTTCATGAAAAGCATACGTTAGCAAAATTCGGTTAATTTTAATTACATCATTCTTCCTCGAAATTTGTTAAAAGTGGAAATGGAAAGTTGATAATAGAAAATTATTGATATTTACAGATACGAAAGAGTGAAACGAATGGATTTCATTCAAAACATGCATGATTATTTTATTAGAATTATTAATTGAAAGGTACAACGTTTATACCAAATAACACTTAGCGATCATAGAAATTACAATTTGAAATGATAAAACCTATTGATCCTAGGGACATTATCCTTTGTTGATCCAATGACTTTGTTTTACTTCTTAGTTCTTTGACTTGTAGAAGTAGAGGGTGATCTTTGATTTTCCTTGGGCATACCAATTTTGTTGAGAAGGCAGTTGATCTCGATGCAAGGGAATCTCCAATGATAATTGAATTTGGGGCGTATGTGTAGGCGTAAGCATGTAGCTTGTATAGTGAAGGGCGACCTTTTCTATTCGTAGGACCAAGCCCATTTGAATTTCCAATAGTTAATTATCCTCTCTTTACAATTTAAGACCTTTCGAGTTTCTTCACGGGTCTCGGGAAATCAGCTAGCACAACAAAGATTGGATAAGGTCGAAGGTGGAAATGCAAATGCAAATGCATGAGTGTATGACAATGCGTGGGTACGAGGAAAGACATCCCTACATGTTAGGGATTCTGATGCAACGAAGGAAATCCCTACAAGTTAGGGAATGCGTAGAAGAGAACACATGGTGACTGTTTAACAGTTACCAGATCCCATGGCCATCTAGAGGACATGTGACGTGCATTAACGAATATGTCCTTTGTAGGAAGAACAAGATCTTATAAAAAATAGCAAGACAGACAAAAAGGAATCCCTATAGGCTAGGGAATGTAATAAACTAAGAAAATTCCTACAGGCTAGGGAATGCATGGAAAAGAACATGTGGTGACCGTTCAAGATGGTCACCAGATCTCATGAGTCGTTTGCTTCAAATATAATGGCCCTCGGAATGGATATCCAAGAGCGTAGATTCAAAGTTTAATGAACGGATGGCTAGGATTGAGTATTGATGTCCACGGATCACATGGACCGTTTGCTTCAAATCTGATGGCCCTTAGAATAAATATCTGAGGGCGTAGATTCAAAGTCTAATGAACTAATGACTTGGTTTGAATATTGATTGCATACTAACTAAGGATATACGGTATGCGAGCGCTCGGGGATCCGTCAAGGGTCTCCTTATCCCGGGGCCATCATGAGGCCACATGTTGCGCATTCGGGGACGGAGGGACGCCCACTTAAACCAAAATCTGAGAGGTCTTATAGACAATGTCAGATTATAAGGGAATCCCTACAGGCTAGGGATCCATCTTAAGCGAAATAATACCTTACGAGTCTATGGGGATGATACTCGTAGGAGGTAACCTTACGTTGACTTAGGTTTTCAAAAATAATGTCCCTCGCGGGGAAACTTCTTATGATAAAAGTTGTCCTTAGTACGTGGGTTCATAAGTTCGTCCTACGAATTTTCTACCATTCCCAAAGGTGGTTTAATTCTAAGGGTCTCATGGGGCCCTTCATATCCTCCGAAACTTTTTGTTTCTTTGGATTTTTAGAAGGACTCTTTTGTCCATGAGGTTCGAATTTTAGGGGTAGGTTCCCAGAGAGATCAGCCAAATTCCGCATCCTACCCTCGACAAGGTCTAGCCTCGTCTAAGATATTTCTCGGAATTTAGCCCACTCTGAGTGGAATTGTCACTAAAGCTCGTAGGCGATGCAAGTCTCCTCTTACTTAGTGACAATCCCCACACTTAAGGTTTAACAACAATTTCATATGTATATATAACCCAGCAATAATAAGGCAAATATATTTCAAATAATAATATTTAATATTATTAAAGAAATAAAATAAAGAATAAAAGAAATTGCCAAATAAATATAAACCATAAAATCAAAACCTAACCCAAAAAGACATGCCCTAAACCTTAAGTGCTTCTCTGCTTTAAGGGTCCCCAGCAGAGTCGCCAGCTGTTACGACCGGCTTTAAATTTTAAGTTAAAAAACTTAAACTACAGAGTCGCCACCTATGTTTTTATTTTATCCTAAGGATGAGGGTAAACATGGGAGAAAAACCTAATGTTAGAGAAATTGGGTAAGTTGAGAAATTAGGGTCAAGGGAAGGTGTTAGGCACCCTTAACCCTTCCTTAAGGTTTACAGTGTCTCTAGAGTATGGTTTATGATAAGATTTTTATGGTTAAGGTTTATAAAAAGGTTTACAATGCAGAAATATGATACAGTTATAGCAAATATATAGACCTAATCTGGTTTTGGGGAAAGGGGACTCGTTCTGGTTGTCCAGATGCCTACGTACCTCCTTATGGAGGATCAGAGTCAACGTAGTTCGGGGTGTTTGTTGGTGTTTTTTATGGGATTGTACACCATTATTTTTGTATGTTGAAGTGTATTTTAGTGAGTTCACGCAGTTCGCAGTTATCGTAGTCCGTAGTTTTATAAAAAACAATTTTGTGTACAATCCCTTTTTTTTATTTTTGTGTATTGAATAATTAATAAATTATAAGTAGATATTTTGGTGTTTTTTTAGTATATAAAACATTGTAAATTAAAAGTATAATTTTATAGATCAGAAGTATGATGGTAGAAAATAGATTTTTTTATTAGTTATTTAATGAAACTTTATAAAAAAAGATTAATAAAACCAAAACGTAATTTAGAATTATGAACATTTTAATAAGTTAATAGTAAAATAAATCCTTTTTATATTTTTTAGATATTGAATTAAACCAATTCTATTAATCTAAATTAGTAGGATAATTAGTTATTTAGATGTATTTGATACATGGCATTCAAGAGGTTAATTATCAAAAAGAAACATGTGTCGTTAAGTTAAGTGTTATAGGTAATATTTAAAAAAGGTTTTACTATTGTATTATTAAAATAGATTATTAAATAAAAGGTTAGTAATTATAATTAGAAGAACAAAGGGTATGTTTTATGTTGATTAGCAAATTTTAGGAGGTGTAAATATTATATGTCTGGCCCAATATGATTCAAGATCTGTTTGGACAAGGTGAGGGTGTGTGTAGGATGTTACGATGGGTTGCAAAATCCTGATCGTTAGATCCAGATCCAATGGTCCACAAAATCATGATTTGTGGACGTAGATCTAGAATATTTTAATCGGATGATCTGCATGTGTTTGTTTTAAACGAGGGAGTATGGTAAGTTTGGTGGGGTTCCGTACATATGACCAATCACGTGGCCTTTTAGTGGCCACGTGTCACAATCATATTTGAGATGGGTTTTAATTATGATTTGTATTTTTTTTATAATTTTTATTTCAAATCCCATAATCCTCTCTCTAACCTTTCGGTCTCTCACCTCCCCACTCTCTGCAAACAACGAAGAAAATAGGAAAAAAAATGTAAAGATCTTCATCTTCTTCCCTTCCTATTTTTATAAACAAAACCCAGAACCCATAATTTTTCAGAGAAAAAAAACACAATCAATCGCATAAATACTCATGCTAACAACAATATTTGCTAAGCTAAGAGTTATTTCGGTTTACCTCGTCCCAGAAATTCTTTTCGTATTGCTCCTCAAGTTTCCGCGGCTTATCCTCCTTCTTTTTCCTCGCAGGTATGTCGGAACGACGGTAGGTGCGGCGGTGATCGGCGAACTCGAAGGCTCTCTTCTCACTTTTTTCTACTCCTTCTTTCTCTTAATCTTTTTTTTTCTCCCCCCTCGTTTTCTTTTTTGGTCTTAATTTATAGAGTTTTTTTAGGATTAGTTGATTTAGGAAATTAGATTAAGAGCTTTGATTGCAGATTCGATACATTTTTAATGTTTCAGTCCGATTTGATTTAGTGTTTAATAAGTTTTGATTTTGATTCAAAATATTTCTGGATTTAGAGATTTGGTTGTAATTTTCGGATCCGATTTGATTAAGATTTATTGGTTCTGATTTGTTTTACAGAACTTACGTTTTGATTATGTATTTGGACTGTTATAGGTAATGATTTAGTGGTTATGGACATTCAATTTCCAAATTTTCATATCAATTAATTGAGTTTTGATTTTCATTCAAGTTTAGAAATTAGGGTTTGCGGTAGAAGATGTACGGCCGCTGGGTGAAGGAAGAAGAGAAGGTTTCTAAAACCTATTTGACTTGGTCAAAGTCTTCCAATAAAATAAATATAATATTAAAATAATAATTAAGTTTGTTAGTAGTAATATAGTTATATTAATATTGGTAAAAAGATAATAATAGCCATTATAATTTTTACCAATAGGAATTGGTAGTGACGTTTTCTTTTTATAATAATAATTTAAAATAATTATATAATAAGAGAACAATAACTTTGAATAACAATTATTTCTTAAACAAGTAGTTGATTAGTAATAATCGTCAATGTTTTGCTAACCATATTTGTACAAATATATCTATACATGGATATAGCCATTAATAAAAAAGTAATATTTAATAATGCTAATAATATTATTGATAATAGTTGTAGTATGAATAAATAGCTAAAAAAATAAAATAATGATATTTTAAAAATAGTATAGATAATTACCAACTTAATGGAAACTAAAACTACTAGTTAAAATATAATAAAAATGCAAAGATAGTGAATGTCATCTTTTTTTCCGAAAATATAATTCATAATATATTAAAGACAAATACTTTCATAAAATTATAATATGAGAGAATTTTTTCAATGGGCCTGGAACTTAATTGAAATTAACATGACTTTCTAGGAAAAAATACACCCCCTACCATTAGAATTAAATGGTTTTAAGGATTGACTTAACAATTTAAATTTAAGCCCACTAATATGATAGACACCCCTTTAGAAATAAAACCCGTGTCGAATTGTAACATGCTCTAATTAATAATTGGATGTAAAAAGATGGGACAAATTTTAGGGTATGACAGCTGCTGAGGAGAAGCCCTTTGTGGATGAATTGGAAGTATTAAGACTGGCTGCTGAAATGGAAGCAAATCCATGCAGGGATATGGTTATCTTTATTCCTGACTATCCTGTTCTGCTCGGAGATTTCAAGACTCTCTTTGACTATCTGAGGGAAAACCCGTCTGAGAAAGATCCAAACTTGGTCATTCCAGAAGTTGTTGACCCACCAGTAGTTGAAGGTCCTTCTGCTCCCAGGAATCTAGCTGCCATTCTTCAGGCACTTGAGAATGGAGACTCGGAAATTCCTGCTGCAGAGTATGGAGATGCTTCTATGCAAGAAGCAGATGCTGAAGATCATGTTGCTGAATCAGATCCTGTTGAGGAAATCCCAGCAAATGATCTATCTATGGAAGCTGCAGATCAACATGCCATTCCTGTGGTTGAAAGCGGTGAAGCTTCTTCTGGTGAATCTTCTCGTCTTGCAAGGACTCTAGAAGAAATTCAGAAGAGACAGGATGAGCAAAGCTCACTCAATGATCAGTATAGTGCTTTCATGGTGAGGCAAGAAGGACACAACAATATGGTTCAAGAGATGCTGACCAAGATCTTGTCAAGACTAGGGCCATCTTAGATTGAGTCTGTGTTGTTTCTTTCTTCTCGTTGCATCTGTCTTTGTGCATCTGATCTTTCCTTTCTTCATGTACTTCTGAACCTGCTGTTTGAAACTTCAATGAAATCAACTTCTTTCTCCGTGTGTTTCATTTTATTTGTCGTTTTATGCATCTGAATCTTTTGAAATATTCTTTTTGATGTTATGACAAAAAGGGGGAGAAGATAAATGATAAATGATTTGATTAATCTATCAGTTGCTGGGTAAAGGCTCCCACACATTCACTAACAAGAACTGCAAGTTCTACATGGTTTAAGTGTTTTGCAGGTACACAGAAGTGAAGTGAATCTTCAGAAGCAAACACAAGAAGCAAAACCATGGAAACTGAAGCAAGCTGAGTGCTGTCAAGCTTCAGAGATCAGAAGCAAGAAAGAAGAATGAATCAGAAGCACTGATAATAGAATTTGAATATCATTGTCTATCCTGTTCTGACAAAATTCTATTTGCTCTGATACATATAATGTTATGGCTCTGATACATTATTTGCTCTGATACATTATTTCAGCCTATATGGCTCTGATACATATAATGTGTTCAAACATACATTTTATGTTCTAACTCGTTCATGCTGACTTTTGTCGTTTAGTTTTTGTTCTGTAACATTTCAGGATGTAGAGATGCTCTGATGATGCTCTGGTACATTCAACAATGTTCTGATACAAATCTAGCATGAAGTGATGTTGGTAGACATTCAAAGTTCTGAAGCTATCCGAGGGAAGCAGAAATCAGAAGATGTGAATGTTCTAAAAGATCCAGAAAATTCAAGTTCTGAAGCTGTCCTGAATGGAAGCAGAAGTCAGAAGCTGTGAATGTTCTGAAGATCAAAGAAATTCAAGTTCTGAAGCTGTCCACGATGGAAGCAGGAATCAGAAGCTGTGAGTGTTCTAAGGATCTAAAGAAATTCAAGTTCTGAAGCTGTCCAATGGAAGCAGAAGTCAGAAGCTATGAATTCTCTGAAGGCAGAAGCTTATATGATCGTCTCTACCGAAATAATCAGGGAAGTCTTTTATCAAAGTTCTCCGAGTATTTATTTCAGGGGGAGATTATTTATCTCAGGGGGAGATTGTTAATCTCAGGGGGAGACATATTCATATGCTTATGCTATAGCTGTGTAATTTGTCTTTTGCCGTCTACTCTTTCTGATCGCAAATTCATATCATTTATATATGTTTTTGTCATCATCAAAAAGGGGGAGATTGTTAGAGCAAGATTTGTTCTTATCAATTATCTTAGTTTTGATGATAACAATAATATGAATTTTGCTTAAGATAATATGGTACTCTAATCCAATGCAATTTCCCTTTCAGGAAATATATATAAAGAGTACGCATAATTCAGCGCTCAGAAGTTGTATCTCAAATGGTTCAGCATGCAACATCAGAACATGGTCTGGCAAGACATCAGAAGATGGTCGAAGCAGAATCAGAACATGGGTCTATGGAAGCATCAGAAGAACAAGAGATCAGAAGCACTGAAGCTCAGAAGATGGTATCACGCTCAGAAGCACTTCAAGGTCAGAAGATCAGAAGATGCTATGCACCAAGCTGTTTTGACTCTGATGATATTCAAACGTCGTATTCACAAACATCAGATCAGAAGGAAGTACAGGTGGCAGACTACGCTGACTGACAAAAGGAACGTTAAAAGCTACTAAAGGCTACGTCAGTAGACACAGCGTGAACAAGGCTCGAGGTAGTTGACAAAAGCGTATAACATTAAATGCGATGCTGTACGGAACACGCAAAGCATTAAATGCATTCAACGGTCATCTTCTCAACGCCTATAAATATGAAGTTCTGATGAGAAGCAAGGTTAACGATTCTGCACCAAAACAACTTATATCAAACTTGCTGAAACGCTGTTCAAATCTAAACTCAGAATCTTCATCTTCATCAAAGCTCACTACATTGCTGTTGTAATATATTAGTGAGATTAAGCTTAAACGATAAGAGAAATATCACAGTTGTGATTATCGCTTTTAAGAAGCATTTGTAATACTCTTAGAATTACATTAAGTTGTAAGGAACTAGAGTGATCAGTGTGATCAGTATACTCTAGGAAGTCTTAGCAGTTGGCTGAGCAGTTTGTAACTAGAGTGATCGTGTTGATCAGAATACTCTAGGGAAGTCTTAGGAGTGAACTAAGCCTAGAGTGATCGTGTTGATCAGTAGACTCTAGAAAAGTCTTAGAGGGTATCTAAGCAGTTGTTCCTGGAGTGATCAGTGTGTGATCAGAAGACTCTGGAAGACTTAGTTGCGGACTAAGTGGAAAACCATTGTAATCCGTGCGATTAGTGGATTAAATCCTCAGGTTGAGGTAAATCATCTCTGCGGGGGTGGACTGGAGTAGCTTCGTTAACAGCGAACCAGGATAAAAATAATTGTGCAATTTATTTTTATCGTCCAAGATTTAAAGTCACACTTATTCAATCCCCCCCTTTCTAAGTGTTTTTCTATCCTTCAATAACATCGCATAGCAGGTTTCTCACAACGGTTTTCTCACCTCCTCGCTGTTTATTTCAGCATCATGAATCTCAAGCGATTTGTCATAAATCTTCAGGCTCAGAACAACCAGTTCCAAGAGATGATCCTTAACTCGGCCAAGGGGCAAGAAGAATTGAAGGCACTTCTGATCAAGAAGGAGAAGGATCAACATAGGCAGCAAGGTGGTCAATGTAATCGGAAATCCAAACCTAAGCGATCATTTACTCCGTTGCACATACCGCTGTGTCAAGTTCTGCAATAACTGCTCAATCGAAACTTGATAACCCTATTGCCCCCATATTCAGTTCCTATCAATCCTGTTCATGGGTACAAGTATAATGCAAGATGTGCTTATCAATCGAACAGTCCTGGTCATGATACCGAGGACTGTGGACCATTGAAGCATATGATTCAAGTCTTAATTGATGACAAGATCATTGATTTCAACTCACCTGAGGAACCTCATATGACTGATGTTGCGCACAACTGGAAAGGTCGTAATGAACGCAACCAATCTGTTGGGGGAGTTCTGATCTCCACACCGGCACCACAACAACAATGTAAATAGGGCGCGCCCAAAAGACAATTCACAAAGATCAACATGACTTTGGCTGAAGCATTACAACGGTTGCTGGAAGAAGGGCTAATTACTTTGAGGGATCCTCCTCGGAAGGCAAACACTTTGTCTCATAAATATAATCCTAATGTGAGATGTGCTTATCACTCCGATTGCATTAGACATAACACTAATAATTGTTGGACATTGAAGAATAAGATTCAAGATATGATCGATGCTAGTGAAATTGAGTTCAACCCTCCTAAGACTCCTGTGGTGATCACCGCTCCCATGCCTAGTCATGACAAGACTGATTAATGTCTAGAAGAATGGACTATTGGGTCATTAGATTTACTTTCATGTGCAATTTCTATTTTGTTTGTTTAAACATTCGACTTATGATAGACATTATATGTTTTAATAATCATCATCAGTGCATTGCATATGTTTGTCTTGAATAAATCATTTCGCTATCACTCATTTAAACTGCGTCTTTATCTTGTTTTGTTTGTGATATTCGACTCTTGCTAAGCTGTAAGCCTCTTGAGGGAGGATGACGAAAATGATACCGCGACCTCATACAATATGCTTTTGAACGGACTATGCTGACGAGGTACATACATTGTTTCAATTCCTAAACAGTGGAGATATAAGGATATTAATCCCTCGTCAACCCCTTTGAGCCTAAGAATTAGAAGTTTCTTTCTCGTACAGATTAAGACCTTGATCATAACCTGGGGCAGGGTAGTTACTCAGTTAATTCAATTATACTAGCCGTTGTTTACACAAATAACGACGGGCTCCCGCGACCATTAAGTCAGACAGTCAATATCCATCAAAAAGAAAGAAAAAACTGTTAAGTCAAAACCTATGAAGGAGACTTATCGAAAGTTGAAACATCCCGCTGACTGTAATCTCAAAATAAACAGTTTAGGAAAAAGTTAGGGATAACAAAGTAAAAAAAGAGGTCACTACAAATCCTCGACAAAAGAAAACATTACAAAAAAAAAGATGACTGCCTGTCCAAATAAACTGCCGGTGCTTTAACCATCATCAAATGTCAATGTTACGACTTCAAGCTATGCTAGGACTTAAACGGAAAGTTAACTGAGCATAGGATCGAAGAACATCATGAAGATTGGGATGGGTACAAATAAACTTTGAGCCATTATCCTTTGTTTCTTAAACCGTGAACCAAGCCATGTTACAACCCTTAAAAGTCCTAACTGAAGCATGTTTAGTTCGAAAGCACACTGTCACCAAAGAGGTATCCTGTCTCTTTAAGGTTTGTCACAAATGCTGAGTTGGTATCACGTTCTTACAAATATCACGCTTTTACATAATTTCAAGTTCAAAATGCTTTTCACACCTCCTTTTCAAAAAAAAAAAATTCAAAAGGCTACACTTATTTACAAGTTAAAGTCCTTATTCAAAATCTTTTATAATCACACACGACACATTTCAAACAAACAAACAAAAAGTGAGCTAAGTAATTAAGAGCCCATGGATAACCATGGATACAAAGGGTGCTTACACCTTCCCTTTGTATAACCTACCCTCCGAACTCAATCTCTTTAAAAAAAGGTCTTTCTTGTTCTTTTAGCCTTTCCTAAATTGGATAAAATAAAAGTCGGTGGCGACTCTTGCTACCCGCAAGATTTTTAAAAGTCAGTTCTCCCACCGTGTTTCAGGAGCTAATGGTCTCCGTAGGTGATGAAAAGGAAATTCAGGCAGTCAATTCATAATTCCTCATGGTCCCATACAAGAGCGTTTACGATTATATCTTTGGAAGACCTTTTGCACCCACACTAGACGTCGCAGCCTCGCTGGTGCACCTAAAGTTGAAGTATCACAATATCTAGGGAAGGACGACCACCATCATAGCCAACCTAGAAGAGGAAAAACGCAAAAAGAATCTAACAAGCCCTCTAGGAAGATCAAGGAGAAGGCATGATCATGGAGATTAATGTAACTTCCATCATCGAATAACTCAATAAGATGGACACCCAACCTCTAAAAAGTGACTAGACGAACAAAGGCTAGCAAAAGGAATAAGATGTGGCTATACCGACTATATATGTTTTTTTAATTCACTTATATTAAATATTGTGATTGTGTAACCATCATCCTTATGTACATGGATATTTTACGAGTATAAATGAAACATGTTATTTTTTGAAATATTTGTTTCTTTCTATTTGTGCATATTAATGAGGAGTCCGAAGTACGACCAACAAGCTCGAGGCTTGGTACATCTAAAAATAGAGGTGTTATCTGAGACGCTTTGCACGTCCAACTACAATAATCAATTTCTCACCCAAAATCATGGGTGCTACCGGAGACGCTTTGCACCTCACGAGTCAATATCAACACAATATCATATTTTATTTTTAATCAATATTAATTGAATTTATAGGTTTATTATTTATTTTACAATTAAGTATCTTATTTCAAATTTACATGTTTATTTATATATATTTTATATCGTATCAAATTAAATAATACTTAATAGTCGTGTAAACAATAAATTTTTCATCTCACAAATCACTATCAACACAATACCTATTTGAATACAATTGAGTTGGCTTTGACTAATATGCATAAGGATTTTACTTATGCACCATGCATAAGCCTACATAAGCCATTGAATCATGTTTTTAATCCAGTATTGAGTATTGAGTATTAAGTATTGAGTATTGAATGATGAGTATTGAGTATTGAGTAATAACAATTGATGTCTAGAATTTGATCCAATGATCCAAGGGATCATAATAATCTATGCATGGTGCATAGATTTTTATCTATGCATGGTAGTAACTGCACCCCAATTGAGTTTATTTGATTATTATTTATTTTAAAATTAAATAACTCTTTTAAATTTTATATCTGCATATAAATATATTTTATATGGTGTCCCCGTGGGTATCTTGGTAGTACTCCATTAGAGCATCTTCAATGGTGGTATTTTCTTTTGAGTTCTCCACCTAGACATGCCACATCATAGTACCATTGCATTGCAATGCAACTATGAAAAAATTGTGCTACCCAATCAAATTAGTTTATGAGGTAAAGTTGTGGGCCCAATAATAACTTTTTAGAATTATACAATTAAAATAAAAATTATAAAAATTATTTTAAGATAATGTGGCTAGTGGGACCCATAAAGAACCCAAAAATGGATTACACCATTGAAGATGCTCTTAAGTATAAGAGAAATAAATTTGAAAAGTAATTTCTAAAGTATATTATTTTCGAAACTACTATTTATAGAGGTATGAGTTTCATAAATAGAAAATGTGATATGCAATTTAATAATTTTGACCTCTTAAAACATTTTCTAAAAAAGGAAGAAAAAAAAGCACCAAATTCAAAAAAAGTTGGCCGTTATAAAAAGTACATATTCCTTCCCTCTCGTTTCCTTGTACTTGCTCCATTCACAACCACTCCCTATAACCTAGGGTTTCTCTCTCTCTCTCTCTCTCTCTCTCTCTCTCTCTCTCTCTCTCTCTCTCTCTCTCATCCCGGTGACTCTTCAACCGGAAATGAACCAAAACCAGTTGAAACAACTTCCACCACCTCACTACCAACCGATGCTCAAAGAATCAATCAACCGTTTCCTAACCGAATACCGAAAAGGCGCTACCAATTTCACCGACTTCACTTCAATCTTTTCCCGCACTCTTCACAGCACACCAGACCCTCCGATTCCAGTTCTGTGGTTTTATACAGCTCTTGAATTTCATACTTACAGGTTGGGAGTGGGAAAAGAATGTTCTGGAACTTCAGTGGATGCGGTTAAGGGTTTGTTTCAGTTGCTGGTTTCGTGTTCCGATGGGTGTGTGTCGATGAAGAGGATTGGTGTTCTCGCACCTTTGGTTTTTGAGCTTTACCGTTTGGGGGTTTGTGAGAAGGAAGTGAAGAGTGAAATTGAGGGTTTGGTGGAAGGGGTTGTTAGTTATTGTAGCATTTATTGTTTGAAGAGTGAAGTTGAGGTAGGGGGTGACGGGGTTGGGGTTTTGGAAGAGGGTTTTGTGGATTTGATACCGGTTTGGATGATTGGTTGTGAGGGTGGATTTGGGGCTGGGGGTGGTTTGAAGGAGTTTTTCCCTTTTGTTAGTGATCAGATTCGGAAGGGAATTGAGATGGGTTGTGAGGTTGGTTATTTGGCTGGGGTTGTCATGTTTGAAGCTCTTTTGTTGAAAATGTGGTTGGTTTTTGATGCTGGGATCACAAGAGGGGAGAAGGCGAAGAAATTGCAGGCTTCTGCGGCTCAGATCATGACAGGGTTTCATAATTTTTACTTTTTGGGTAAGAATTATTTACTTTTCTCATGATAATAACAATTAACAAGCAAGGTTTTATATGGCAGACTAGTAGTAGTCTTTGATATTTCAGCGAATCACAGCCGAATGCCGATAATGTTAGTCTCAATTGTGGTTACCTTGTTACTGCAAATACAAAATACGTCGAATAACATGATCGAAACCCTGATTACAACTACTTAGACGTTTTTCAAGCAGTTTCATTTATGTATATGATTGACTAGGGGTGTATAAGTTGGTAGAGTGTTTAGATAAACGCAAATAAAAATGAAAGCGTTTATATAGACTCTGTTCATTTATCAAATTATTATACATTCTCTCTCTTTTCCTTGGCAACCTTAATAACAACTCCGGTGTAATGAATAGCATTTGCTGTTTTTAGCAAATGTTTCAATATAGTTATGTTATTTCATTATGGAGTTTGGAGTAATGTAGGTTCACAACATTTTAGGAAGCTGGATCTTGATAAAATTTAAATTTCATTGTTTATTTATATTTGTGTGTAGTGTACTCAGGTTGTTTTTGATTTTCATCCATGAATCATCCATTCAGAATTGTCTCCTGTCTTTGTATGGGTCAATCTGATCATACAGGATTATAAATTTCTTAGTTCAAGTTTTACCTTTATTTGTTTATTATTTGTCAGCTTGACATTGGTCGAAACCTTTGCTTTCTGGGGTGACTTCATTACAGTTTTCGTGTATGTACTCCCTGACTGCTTATTGGTGCATACCAGATACCCTTTTCAGGATGATGTTGGAGCCAGTTTTACCAGTGATCTCCTTGCTGGTCAGTACAATCATACCATCTCTTTGCTTTAGCATTACTTGATTATAATTTGGTAGGTATTGTAGACAAAACACCTATTTTTTACCAGGAAACTATGTTTTGGTAAGCCTAATTTCAAACAGAATGAATGGAATAGATCAACCTGTTTTGCTCCCTTTTCCCACCCTTTTAGATAGAACAAACAAAGCATATCATTTTTCCATCTGCGGT
The DNA here is from genome assembly GCF_029867415.1 of Vicia villosa. Taxonomy (NCBI): domain Eukaryota; kingdom Viridiplantae; phylum Streptophyta; class Magnoliopsida; order Fabales; family Fabaceae; genus Vicia; species Vicia villosa. The sequence continues at coordinate 187,807,814 of NC_081183.1, read as the reverse complement.
CCTGTTTTGTTTTGTTCTTATATGCACCAAACTAAGAACAAAATTAATATTCTGTTCCAAAGATAATTTTTGTTGGCATGTAAAACCTATTTCACAGAATAGAGTATTACAGGCGAGGAGATCTGTTGGCTCCCTAATCACATAATTCATGCAGTGACTAAAGAAGAACCACACATTAATACGCGGGACTTTTGCGATTAGTTCACTGTTCACCAATTTTTTTGCCAAATTTGCAATGAATTAAGAAAAACCGGTTTGAGTAAGAGCATGGAAAACCGCCAAAAAAACCAGTCATAGTCTGTTTGAATAAAAATAAAGGGATCCGAGCTTATCAAACAATTATTATTATTTTAAAGCAGCGGATTATTGGATCTCACATTTGTGTTCTTCAAGAAGCGTATGCTGCATTTTATAGCTCATTTATAATTTTGTCATATTCAGCAATTTACTGGTTGTTATTTGCTCTAGGGTTCTGAAAATGAAGCTCTTTTAAAAGAAGTACTGTACAATTCTGTGATGATGATGGATTATTCATTCATAAACCGTCAAGCCGGAGTTTCACTGTATGCCAACGGCCTGAAAGATTTTGCAATTAATTGGCTGTTTGTTGCTGACTTAGCTATTCAGTCTGCTAGGTATGAGAAAACCCTATTGTAGCTATGAAGGATGAATTATGAAAGGGTTCTTGAATGTCTCAGCTAATAAGTCTCATAATCTGCTTGGTCACACAGGGAAAATGGTGATCACGGGAAGGCTACTTCTTATACCCTTGCCTTCTGTAGATCCTGCATTCCCATTCAATTGATAAACTGGGTTATTAGTCAAAGTGGCATAGACAGAAAGATCGGCAGACCAAGTGTTTCCACTCCTGTAGATCTTATAAGTGAGTTCGTCCAGTTACCCCTTTTATTTATTTTTTTATTTTTTTACTTCTCTTTGATTGGGATGCGGCTTGTATATTTTCAAAAAGTTCAGCAAGCTGTATAGTTTTTTAAAGAGATAGTGCAAATGCATCATTGTTCAAAACCAGTGATCACAACAAAGGTTGGCATCAAAGGCAGAACCATTCACTTACAGTACCTCCAAAAATTTATTAAAAAAGGAAGAAAGAAAATACAGAAAAAAACTAGAGAGGGCCAAGTTGGTAAAAAAAGTCTCATTAGTACAAGTTGGTAAAAAATTTCTCTAAATAAAAGAAGTACTAGCTAAACCAACACTAGCTAACCTATCATCACAAACATTTCCTTTCTTAAGCATATGAGAAACTCTAAAGTTGGTAAGATAGACAGAAATTTTCCATTGATTGAGAAATTTTGTAGGAACAATAGCCAAGTTAGAAAATGCTTGAAACTCAAGCTGAGAATCACATTCAAGCCAAAGGTTGAACCACATATTCTTGAAAGCAATCTCAATAAAATGCAGAGCATGCTGTATAATTGAATGTGCTTGGACAAAATTTCAAGTGGTATCAATATTGTTGGTGAATGGATTCCGACTATGGTTAACCGAGAAGAGCTGCCCATTTTTTGTAGTCTTTCCTTTTGTCTGCCAGGTTTTTTTGTTTTGTTTTGTTGCTTAATTAATGATTAGTGATTTCATATGATATTCAGAATGGCTTCTAGTTGTTGAGGAACAAGGATTGGTGATATTTGGTTGTGGAATTGCCAAGCATCGTGCAAAGGCTGTCCTTTACACTTCAAGAACCGAGCGTATACTTCCAGTGGTCAAACATCCCTTTTTAAATTTGATACATGGAGGGTCTGTGATCGATAGAGTTGGTGGTGATGTAGAGATGCATGATACCGTGGACGCCATGAGTTTGTGTGGTGATGATAAAATGAACACAACCACCATTGATGGAACTAGAAAACGCAAAGAAGGAATTGAGGATGACACAAAAGCTCAGCTAAAGTATATGCGATGTCAGTTTCATGAGAATTCTGTGAAAGAAAGCTCCTTTATATTCAGGCAACAATGATAGTTTGACTATCTAGTGGGAGTGTGACGAGGTATTTTGGTTCTCTAAGCTTAGGAATTAATGGCGCAATATTGTTGATGAAAACTTATGATAGTAGGCAGAGGTAGCAACTTTTTATGGATGTCATTTTGGTTACTTTTGCTGCTAGTTGTTAATATAACAAACATTTAGCAAAGTATCTTCTGGCATTAGGATGCATATTTGGAAATTCATTCAACCTGGATTTTCAATATTATTTTAGTCGGCATAATGCCATATGACAGATGACATGATGTACTTTGAAGCTTCATATTGCCAAACTGTGGCCATTAGACACCTGTCTTGTTCATGAAGCAAGATTTAGTATTATATGTAAGAAAAATATAATTACATGCATTCGTATGAAATATAATAGTATATGCCATGGCGGAGCTTGACTATTGAGAGAAATTTTTTTTATAAGCAAAATGAATTGATGAAAGTACAAGGGGGTACTCTAACTCATAACAATGAGAAATCAAAGTTTCAGGAAATCTAAAGGAGAATGCACAAAATCATACAATATGGTGCATTGGTGCATCTATTGACCTTATAAGTTATACCTAAGTTAGAGATGGCAAACAAGCCCTATCTTTGAAAGCCCCACTTATTATTGGAGATTTATTTTAAACCCTAAAGTTTTAGGCCCTTTACATAATGTATTTTTTTAGCCCATTGAGAATGCCCTATTTTATTCCAAAAACTTGCACAAGATTCTATTTGCACCAAGACTCCATTCTCTGTTCTGTTCAGCAAAGAAGTGTAATTATTCATTTGTTAAACAAAAATTACTTTTATTTTAAAGCTCCTTTGATTCTTAAATCACATTTATAGTATTAGCCATATCTTTCTATGTCTTTGAAACAACATAAGTAATAGTATCTACATTTTGCTTCAACTTCGCAGGTATTCTTAGATTAAAAATTTAAGAATTATAATTATTTATTTGTTAAAAAATATTTAAATGTTCAATAAATTAAGAATTTAAGAATTATAATTGTTTATTTGTTAAACAAAAAGTACTTTTATTTTAAAGCGGAATCAATGAAAGAGACTAAAAGTACATTTTGTTAAAATCAGTTTTATTTTATTTTTGTTTATTTATATCTTTTAATCTTATAACGAGTGAAAGCATTATTTGTATTCATTTTTTATCTGTATAATTGATTTACCATTAAAAAAGGCTACCTGATATTTGATATTACTTCATATAATATGATTATTTTATCGTAATTTGTTATGTTAGTGAAGTTTTTTATTGATAAGATAATAGTGAGATTATCAATATAAATTGATAATAAATAAATGTTTAGTAAGTGCATATAAGATTATAACACTGCAGTTAATGATAATCTATAAAATATGAGCTTTATTATTTTTTTGTTGAAAAAACATTTTTTAAATCTTTTTTAAAAAGTTGTTTATTTTGAAATATTTAATAGATTTTTTTAAAATTTTTTTATTTAAAAAAATTCATTTTTTATTTTTCAATTTTTCAATTTGTTTTAAATAATTATGTTTTTTTAATTTTTTATTCTAACTTTAGGTCCTATGTATTTGAGGGCTTACTATTGTTAAAGTTTTTTAAGCCCTCTTATTATTGAGGCTGTGACCCAAATTAATTGACCAAATTAATTGACCTCTTAAATTGACAACTCTAATACCTATAGCATGCTAATGCCATGACAACACTTTGATGTTCCAAATTAAATTATCTAAAAACTAGAGTGTCCTTTAAAAATGGCCAATTTTTTTTAATGCAAAACAACTTCATATGACTTTCATAATGTATCTTCAAAATTTCTAGCACTTATTTCAATCATAATAATTCACAATCATTTGTGTTATAGCTCTAAATTTTACTTCAGCATTTGATCGAGCAACTATACATTGTTTTTCACTCCTCCAAGTAACTAGTTTCCAACAAAACAAGATATAATAGCTTGAACATCAATATCAGTATAAGTTTCGTATACGTTTCAATAGTTAAATTGTCACCTCTTTTAAATAAGGGCAATCTCCATGGAGTAACTTTGAGATATTGTAGAACATGTTCTACAACTTGCAAATATATCTTCTTTAAATCATGCACAAATTGGTTGACCATATAAACTGCATATGTTAAATGTTAAATCAGGTCAAATATGTGACAAGTAATTCAACTTCCACCAACCTTAGACATTTTTCTTCTGAAGGCTTATCCTATGATTTTGATCAACAAAAACACTTTGTTAGTTTGCATTAAAGTTTTCTCTTTTACTGCAAAAGATCAAATACATATTTCCTTTAGATACATGTTTCCTCTGAAAGTTAAACACGTCTTATTTTGATTATGTTATCTCGATTCTCAATAAACTTTTATGTTGTGTAGTAATTCAAACTTAGTGAGTCTAATTTAAAAATTTAGTTACATGCTATTATATAGTTTGTTACTTCATGTATATATAATACTCTCTCTGTTTCTTTTTAAGTGTCATTTTAGCAAAGAGGTCTTCAACCAAGATAGTGGATTGTTAGAGTTGTTTTTTCTATTATACCCTCATTTATTTTCTCTTTCCAAATAACTTCAGTAATCACTCTATTTTTTTAATGACTAATTAAATAATTTATTGAAAAAGTAAGGGTATAATTGACAAATTATAATATTAAACTATAAAACACGACACTTAAATAGAAACAAAAAATTCTTTTAAAACGACACTTAAAAAGAAACGGAGAGAATAACAACTTTTGTATTGTGTAAACTACTCTCCCACTCAATCAATAAACAATACTCTCTTCTTTCATTCCACTACTTTCTATCTATCCTGCATTACCCTTTGCATTTTCATGGAATTCGGATAACACCAACAAATGATATCATGAGACTGATGAGTTCTAGGAATCAATCAGGTTTGTTACATATTTGTTGCTATCTTTTAGCAATGCATTTATATAGATTTATTTGATCAGATTGTATGTGATCAAATCAATTCATAAGACCTAACAACTGCGACCTATAGAAAGACAACACTGCACTGAGTCACGATACAAATGTATTATTCTGGGTTAGAGCACAGACAATCTGAATCCAAAATTCATCCAACCACTACCCGCATCCTACCTTAGAAGTAGGAAACACTCTATTTTTCGACACAATTCAAATTTAAAGTTCATTCACTCATCTTACTCACTTAGTGACTTGAGCGTTTATATTAATGTATTCACAATTTCATTGAAGATTATATATCAATACATAATATAGTTAGAAAAAAATTTAATATTATTGTTTGATTAAAATTTGAATCCAATACTTCAAATTTAGGTGAGTTCTAGTATTAATTGTCACTTTATAAATCTTGAAAAATGCTACTATTATTTTAAAACAATTTTCTTTACAGATGTAACATTCATTGAACCAGTGAGAGTAATAATAGTTTTCATTAAAATGCCACCTTATAAACTGCACTAGAAATAAAACACCTGCATTCCTATCTTCTTATTTCCTTCATAAATTTATTGCAATTAAACTCATAAATGATCACTTTGAAGTAGGTGTCATTCATCGTAAGTACACCCTCCGGTCACTATTATAAGCAAAAAAAATGGTCTAATTCTTGGTCACTATTATAAGCAAAAATCAATTATTACTAAATCATTTAATGCTGTAATTCCTAAGATACCCCTATATTTCATTTTCCAATACTTCATTAAATTTAATAAAGAGGATATTATAGTAAATTTAATCAATGTTTTCTCCAAAATCTAAAAAATTAACTACACTTAATTGAATTTCTTAATAATCGTGAAAACCATTTTTTTGCTTATAAATGTGACCGGAGGGTGTAGTTATCTTTCAATGTTTTGTGGTCACCACTCACCACACACAGTACAAGGATCATAATTCATTTGCACATAATACTACTACTACTAGTTTTGTGTAAAATTTTACACGTTTTGACTAAGCTATTCTTTGTGGGGAAACTCATCTAGTGAATTATTGTTTTTTTATTCTGATTTAATTAATTAATTTATTGCATGGATAGTGAGTGAATTATTGTTTTTATTATTATACGTAAAATTGTAGGGGACAAGGGATTCTAATTTTTATTGAAAGTGATATTTGTGCCCAATGCATAAAGTAAATGGAGCCCATATTTATTTGTTAAGGTACACACGTCTCAAAGTGCAATATTGCATGGTTGGTAGAGTGTTGACTTTATAGTAACTTTATTTTATTTTTTATATAAATTTCTAAAATGTTTAATAATAACATAAGATGCTTGAGAATAATATCTTTCCAAAATTCCATTCAAAGAAGAAAATCTAATAAATTTGTCCATAAAAGTTATATGATGAACTCATGGCGTCATTTATTATCAAATATATATAAAAAAAAGGCTACACGTTTTTAATAATAGTGTTCACATTTAGAAAATTAGAAAATATTTTATATGGAAAGAAAAGAAAATTAGCAAATATTGGAAAATTAAGATCTTGAAGTTTTTTCTTTCTTTGTGACATAGGCTCTTTTAAGAAAATAATTTGTTAAACAAAAAACAAAATTGAGAAAACAATACCATTAATGAATAAAAAACAATTATTTTCCTATATAAATTAAAGGTAAATGAATTGAGTTTCAAAATATTATCAGCAAAAAAAATCAATGGTCAAAAGTTAATTATCAAACTCTCTCATTTTCACAATGTTGTATTTTAAATTCTCATCTAAAGGTTAAAGGATACGGTTGCTCTCACACTTAGCTTAGCATAGGTCGACTCTGATATCATGTTAAAATCGATTTGAATCACATTCTTAAACTTAGTTGTAATGATGATGTTTTTTAAACATTTTTATACATCAAGGTCCTCAAAAAGAAAAACAATTTTTCACTATTAGCTGTTGATGAAACAAAATGGTCATCTAGTTGTTCACTCCAGTGTTATAAAAATCGGACCAGTCATTAAATCGGTGATGGTACTGAGTCACTGGTTCATTGGTTGAACCACTGTGTCAGTTGTCGAACCGCATCACTAAATCGGATAATTCGGTTGAATAAACTTGTCTCTATTGCACTACTATATATTTATTAAATCAATCAAATCAGATAACTTAGGGTGTGTTTGTTTCAAGTTATAAAATTATATTTCTTGAAATTCTATTCCCGGGATTATTAGACGGATGAGTTTAAAGTTTTAACTTGTCATTATTAGTTGGTTTGACTCATATTACCTGCAAAATAAACGAATTATGACATGGTTGAGCGGGTTGACTAGTTGGGTTAAAATAAAATTTAAAAAACTTTTTTTAATTATAAAAAGGAGTCAATTAATGTAACCACTTTAGTTTCATAAAAAATTCTCTTCTGTTGACTAGTTGTGAATTTATGAATTTTTTATTTTAAATTGTTGACTTATTATAAATTTTTAAATTATAAAATATAAATGGTAATTTGTCAATTAGTCACATATTTAGATGTCTTTAGAATGTTTTTATGTTAATTTTCTAAAATATTTTTATATTATTTTATGTATTTTCATTAATATTGTTTTAAAAATATTGATGGGTTCCATCAGTCGACCCGTCACAAAATGGGGCGCGTTAAATTTTCAACCCATAACTCTTTAGTTATTTTGCGCATTTCTTTCAAAATAGATAATGACGAAACAAATCTTATGAAAGTGAATTGATTTTTTTGTCATTTTTATTATAAGCCGATATTTTTTGCACATAATTGAAAAGACTACGATAAAAAAGTTTTCTAAAATATTTAACACTGCAGTAATTAGAGTATTTAATTTAAATTTTAGGATCTATTCGATTTGATTTTGTAAAATTGTTTTTAAATTTTTAAAAGTTAAAATTAATTAAATTTGTTTGATAGTTTATTTTTTAATAGTATTCTCTATTTTAAAGTTTTAAAAACTAAAAAGCTTAAATATACTTTATAAGTTTAGTTTTTTTTTGATTTTATGTTTGGAAAATTAGAAAGAGAAAAAAAATAAGAAAAAGTGATACACTTATGACAAATCTATAGTACTATATAATTTTAAAATAATTTTTAAAAGTTAGATTGTCAAACCTTTTTTAATAGTGATACAATTTTCATTAATGATATATTTTCTTTTTATTATATTTAAATAAAACTCTTTTTTAACATTAATTTACAAAAATAATTTAAAAAAAACAAAAAACTAAACCTAATTAAACTAGTCCTAAATTTCAACCAAGTGCTAGTGAGTTGAATAATATAATACCATTTTTGACTTTTTGTACCAAAAAATATCAATTTCATTTTAGTCTTAAAAATTATATATTCTTTAAATACCATGACCTAATTTCGTAAATCAATGAATCTCATCAAAAAGATGAGTTTATTATATTTCCATAATAAAAAAAAATAATATATTAGAATATTTTCTTTTCAATAAAAAAAGAAAGAAAGAAAAAAGAAAAATGTCGGCCTACCCAAGTGTGGTTAATTTAACCAGAGTCTCAGGTTCCAACTGTTGATGCGGACCGCTCGTGAGAGAATCGTCGGTGACTCGGTTTTGACTCGTTCGAGTTTATTACCAGTAACAACGACTCACCGCGATTCTTTGTTTTTTTCTTCTTTATTGCCATTGCCATATAAATCAAACCAAACCAATTCTCCAACTGCATTTCCAAACGCAAACGCAAAAGCGATTTCCATAATTCATTTTCTATTAACTCTTTCATCCACATGGCTGATTCAACACCTACCGATTCAGTGTCGGTGGATATGGATTCCATAACTTCTTCTCCTAAGGTCTTTCTACCTATCTGCATTCTCCTTATTCATCATCATCTTCCATTGTTCTCTCTTATTATCATCTATAACTTTTAATTGCTTATTTATTTTTCATTCATAAACGTTTTTTTTGTTATGTTGATTTTTTTTTTTTTTTGTGTTTTGAAGTTTTGTTTATGTGTTTGTGTGATCGTTGATGTGATATTAGAATATGAATGAAGGTTGATGTGAAAAGTTAGGAATAATGTGAGCTTGTGATGATTCTCATTGGTATTGGTGTTATAAAGTTACTTGTTATAGCTATAGCTACTAGTTCAGTTTTGGATATGAGTTTAAAGGTTTGAAGATTGAGTGAAGATATTTGAGTTTGTGTTTATCTTGGTTTTGAACGGATTGAAGAAATAGGATTTGTTTGTAAAGTTTTTCTGTTATGCTTTTGTTTTTTCAATGAGAGTGTTGTGGTTACATGAGGTTTTTGATCGTGGTTTAGTTAACGGTGAGCGGTTTAGAAGTGATTTGTAATAAGAGTTGCAGATGGTTAGTATTTGCACTTGAGAAATGGTTAACAGTATTGAGAGAATTGTGATTGAATGAAGTTGATGTTGCTTCAATAGTAGCCGTTTTGTAGTCACGAAGATATCGAGGAACTTGGTGTTGTGGCGTAGAACGCGGTTACTGGCTGTTTAATAAAACCCTATATTCTAGAGAAATAATTTTGATTAAAAATGTACCTCTTAAAAAAATATGGTTCTTGATATTACAGAGAATCACAGTTGTTAAGGATCGCAGTTGGAAAGCGATTATTGGGATATTACAGAAAATTTTGGTCAAATGAGGTAGCTGCTGGTCGTAAACCTTTTATTGAAACTCTAGGCCCTAGTAGAATAATTGATTAAAGAGGCACCTCTTCTGATGATATTTCTTCATTGTCGTCTTGAAAAGGTTTGAACCTTCATGTTATGAACTGTTTCTTTGCATGTGCCTTCCATTTTGTGAGTTGAATGAGCCCTCAGCATTTTTCCCATTTTGTTGTGCATGCAAAATTCGTAGACGTGATTTAGACTTTCCACGTTTTAGTTTTCAACGTCTGAATTTTTCTTTTTGCTCCCTTTAAACTTTTGTGACAAAGCTTGAATGGAGCTTCAAATATAATTTTCTTCCTTGCCAAGATAAATTTGATCTGCTATAAAACATCTATTGCTCCCTGACCTGATCCGCTCGTCTTTTGTTTAGTATCTATTATTAAATGCGATGGGAATATCGGAAGCAATTTATTGTCTGATTTGGTTAACTTGGTTGGCTGTTACTGATTGATATGCTAATGGTATATCTCTGCAGGAACATATTATCAGAACATGCCATGGTTCTGTCTCTGTTGCTGTGTATGGAGACCGGGACAAGCCAGCTCTAATCACTTACCCGGATTTGGGTTTAAATTGTAAGTTTAAATAGGTTTTATATAACACTTAACTTTTTTGTTATTTTTTTAAACTGCTGGGCTTTACTATATCTCGGGTAGCTTCTGCTTTTAATATATGTAGCACAATCTTCATAAAAAACGTTCACTCTTTTACCACCTCAAGAATACGTTTTGTTTCCTTATTAAAGTTTTTTTTAGCAGTCAAGGTTCCTAAAATGTTTTATACAGAGTAAACAAAATCTAAATGACTTTTTGTGGATTTTACCAGAAATTGTTGCTTTCTTGACATTGTTTCTTTTGTTTATATACTACTGACAATCTAATTTTTTTCTTTCCGTGCGCGTGGTATTGCGGTTTCATCAGATGTCTCCTGCTTTCAGGGGTTATTATTTTGTCCTGAAGCATATTACTTGCTGCTCCACAATTTTTGCATATATCACATTAGTCCACCTGGGCATGAGGTCTGTAGCTTTATATCTTGAAACTTTACTATCGTATTGTTTGATTAATATGCCTGCAGTCCTCGCTGTTATGGATATTTATATTGTTGAATGTAATTTACCTGGTTGCTTATCATTCTGTGCTTTCTTCAAGAGCTATTGCAGTTGGGAGCAGCTAAAATTGATGCAGATTACCCTGTTCTATCCGTAGATGACTTAGCCGATCAAATAGCCGAGGTGCTTAACTTTTTTGGGTGAGTGTGTTCAAATGTAATCAACAATTGCTTTACATTTAGTGGCGTAAGTAATTGCTTTTAAAGCTATCTCCATTTGGCTTCAAACGCTGGATAGATTGAATTGAAAGTGATGGATTAGTAACTTGTGTAACTTATTCTAGCAGATGATATTTTTCTTCCTTGCATCATGGGATCTAACCTTGCTGCTCCTTTTTTATTTTCAGTCTTAATGCAGTTATGTGTATGGGAGTAACTGCTGGGGCTTACATTCTTACCTTATTTGCTGTAAGTTTTCATGTTTTGCCCCCTCCGTCTCTTAAATGATTTTAAATTACTTAACAGATTTTTCTAACTCTTGACAACAGATGAAGTATAGACAACGTGTTCTTGGTTTGATACTTGTTTCTCCTCTATGTAAAGAACCGTCTTGGTCTGAATGGCTTTACAACAAGGTTCCTTTTCTATGCTGAAAGATTATATCTTGTAAAAAATTCATCTCACATTTTGCTAAAGAATTTGTAATATTTGCAGGTCATGTCAAATTTACTATACTTTTATGGCACGTGTGGCGTGGTAAAGGAATTATTACTGAAGCGGTACTTCAGCAAGGTATATTTATGTCCAAAAGCAACCGTTGTTATAATTCTAGTGTTAGGCTGATACATTTAATTTTATATGTGGTGATAGGAAATTCGCGGGGGTACTAATATATCGGAATCAGATATAGTTAAAGCATGCCGAAGGGTTAGTCAATGTATTTATTTTTATGTAGGGACTGGTTTTAAGTGGCATTTAACATGTGCCTACAAATAAATTTTCCCACCACGGTCAAATGCACACATGACATTATGCCCCACCCCAGTGATTCTTTGATATATCATTTTTGTCTCAAGTATCAACATTACATCATTTTGGCCCAAAGCAATTGATTTTTGGACATTATGGTAATTTCCTCACTTTACCCCTTTTCTGGCAACTGAAAAAACTTTTCTGCGTGTCTTCATTGCTTTTTTTCCCCCACTCCTTTCTACATCACAAACGATACCTTATTATATGAGCATCACTTGGCTCTTTAATTTGCATTAACAATGCTTCATAATAATAGGAAATTTCCGCAACAAATAAACATGACATTATATATCAGTCTCTAATTAGTTATTAACAATTGTTTTCAAAATAAGCATAAAGGTAACAGTTTAAAGTTAAACTGCAAAACTTCAATCTTTAGCTCCTGTACAGTGGCATAACATTTGACAAGCATTGTTAAAATTTAGTTAATACGCACGATAGATCTCAAACATTAAAAAAAAAATCCAAATGTATCCATTCCGTAAATAAGTATACTAAATTTCAACTCATTTTACAATTAGGTTGCCCTTCAAATATCATGTCGGTTGATTTCAAAACTAGTAGTATATAAATAAATGGTATAATGTGCATTTGACTATGGTTGTTAAATCTATTCATTCGATCGTGTTAAAGCCACCCTGGGTTTAATTAGTTGTTGGTTTTCTGAAGCTGAACACTCCTGGTCTGAGTCTGTTTTGATGTTTTATGACAGTCGTTGGGTGAGAGGCAAAGCACGAATGTGTGGAGGTTCCTCGAAGCTATTAATAGGTATGATATTTTACTTCCAAGGTTGCAATTTTCATTTTCCTTTTGAAGGTGGGATGTTTTAGGAGTGGTGATTTCTTATTATCTGCAACATGTTCATTATTGCTAAGGTTGCAACAACAACACTCAGAAATTAATCATATATAATTGTATTCATCGCTGATAAATCACCTGTTTTGTTACACAGTTAACACCAACACTTCGATTCAATATGTTTAGGGATGGCACTGCAATTGTACATGTTGCATAGGGACACATTCGATTTTTATTTAACTTTTGTGTTGGCATCTTATAGGAGACCTGACCTAAGTGAAGGATTGAGAAAATTACATTGCCGGTCTCTAATTTTTGTCGGGGATATGTCTCCGTTTCACTCCGAGGCACTCCATATCACTTCAAAGTTAGACAGACATTATAGCGCCTTAGTTGAGGTATGTAAATAGTTCAATTTCCTGATATTTGAGATCAGAATATCAGAATGAGCTATAATTTACATCTGTTTATTTGGAGCTACAGGTTCAAGCATGTGGATCAATGGTAACAGAGGAGCAACCTCATGCTATGTTAATACCAATGGAGTACTTTCTCATGGGATATGGTCTGTACAGGCCATCAAGATTGAGTGTCAGCCCAAGAAGTCCTTTGAGTCCATCTTGCATTTCTCCTGAGCTTTTTTCACCAGAGAGTATGGGTTTGAAATTGAAACCTATAAAAACAAGAATTACTGGGGAAATGTAGAAGTAGATGAATAATAGTTGGTTGGCAATTTGCTTCCCCATCTGATCTGTTCATGGAATAAGTTCATTTTTCTATGATTAGTAAGAGAGATGATGAAATAGGGGATGCCATATTGTTGTATAGATAATGAGATAAGGAAATAAGAAATCAACAAAAAGGAAAGAAACTGTAAGAGTTTAGAAGAAATGAACAGATAGTTATTCATTCATTTATAATCATAGATTTTAGTCAATGAGTCTGAAGCCTGAAGTTGACAGCTTCAGAATTGTTGTTTTTGTATTTAGTTTTGTTTTAAAGGAAGTTGTGAGTACAATTGTAAAGCAAACATGGAGACATATAATGTCATCTCCTGCTTTGAAAAAGTTGTCGGCAATCGACATCTTTTTCACTGTTTATATATATGTTATATTTTATTGGCTGTTTTGCCTGTGACTTTCATTTGTTTTTGCATTTTATCATTATGGAAAAGTGTTACTATTGTTCATTTTGTTAGATGTAATATGTAATGGACTTTTTATGATAAATCATCAATCACAAATATTTCATGAACAAATTAGCAGTTGCAACCCTAATTACTCTTTATCAAGAAGCCTCTATATATCTGTATTCATAATTATATTAGGAAAGATGATTTAAACATTTCTACAAAGACAAATATTAAAGATTAAGACTTAACATTTTCAAACTTGCAACCACTTGTCAAGGTCATGTATGTGCCCACTTTTGTTAAGGGTAGGGGACCTAATGCCTTTATAACATGATAATGATAATATGGGTATAATAAACCAATGATTAATTTGCTACTTAAATAGTAAATATTAGTTAATTTTGTACTTTGAAGGCATATAACAATATCTTATCAAACCTTGTGTTTTTTTGTTTTCATATTCATTCATTACAATTTTGATTTATTAGTTAAGGATGCTCATGAATGAATTAAAAGAGCAATGCATTATCACAGCTGTATATTGTATTATCTTGAAATTAAATACATTTCCATTGAGAAGGTATATTTATTTTGTTTTATGTTTGTACTAAATTCAAATATTTTTTGTTATTTAAAGAAGTTTTGATATTTTGTTAAAAGTGGCATTGTTAGATAATGGCCCACTAATAGAATGGGTTATCAAACTCAATAATTTTTGTTGATATATGTGTCCATCAATGAAGTTATAGGTCAAATTCTAAGATTCATTAGACAAGTCTAACTTTGTTTTCATAATCAAACCTTGAATTTTTATGTTTGATGGATTTTGTTAGCACATCACTCCTGTATAGAAGTCTAAGATCCATTAGACGAGTCTAACATGATTTTCAAGAGAATTGTAACTCTTCATATATAATAGCAATGCTTCACTAAATAGAGAGCATTATGCACAATTCATGTTTTGTGTTCTTACATGATCCAAAATTAAAAACAATAGATGCTTCTACATATGCTACTTTCTACACCCTTCAATTGATATTAAACATTTGATTGTTTATGCTTATTCTGCTTCTTTCACTGCTCTCGTTTTCTCCTTCATTTCTACAAGCTTTTCTTCTATTCATTTCAGCATACATTTCCTCAATCAACGGCTTCCATAGCCGAACACGCGCATTTATAAACCAATTAGATACCTATTCAACCAACAACAAAGAATAACTATATGTTTCATAGAATTTCTATAAAATATCGATCAAAGAATGTATGCTATAATAGTATTCAATACCTGACTTCTAGTCAATCCACTTTTTATCGCAAGTAAATGCTTCTCCGCATCTTTAGGATACCTGAAGTTCATCAGATCATAGTTAAAACCTTGAACATTGTGATCAAAATCGCAGTTGAAGACCTTTAACGTAAAACTTTGATTAATTGTTCGCTTATAGATACTTACGGATGGAGGAAATTCTGAAACATCCAATCGCGTAGAACGGAAACAGATCTTTCTGGCAAGCCCCTTTGAGGTCTCCATAACTGATCCTTCCTTTTCATCTGTTGTAGAGCCCATTGCTTCTGAATGAACGAAGTTTCTAAAGACAATTCCTTATCCTCTTCCGAACGCGAGCTATTAAAATTCGATCCCATGGCAAGAATTTGATTGCTTATCCTCTCTCTCAAATCCTTATAGAGTCGAGAAACCGTTTTGACAGCAAAATGTGCATGTATATGTGGATCCAGCTCAGTAGCAGCATGAAATGCAGATACAACAGTGTGAACCTCATCCAAACATTGACTGTATTGATTATCCACCTATGTAAAAACAAGACTAATATTAGCATTCTAGACTCAAAATCTACGAATCTTAGCTTCAAGTAGAATCAATTATGGAATGCAGAATTGATTCTACTCGAGAGCATGCAAACATATAATGTAATGTTAAGTAGTAGTGTACCAGCTGTAGAAGCATCAGAAGTTGTGATTTCTTTGATTCAGCAGCCTGCCTTTGCATTGAAGAATCAGCATACATCTCCGACTTAGAATTCGCATCGCTGTTTATTCCTATCCTTCTCTTGGTCGTGTTCGACGAACTCGATTTATTTCCTTGCCCTCTAACACCAGAGCCTGAGTAACTTATCTCATCTAGATTCTCAAAAGAATAAGTAGCAATTTGAACAAGTATCTCCTGAATTACAGCAAGGTATCTTGATCCTAATAACGCGGGCGAGAATTTAACATGTTTATTATTACCTAAACTCATAGAAAGTTCCATACTACTACAAGAAGCTTGTTCCAAACCCGATCTTGTTCCATTCATGCTATGAGTCAAGTCAGAGCAACTAATCTCCGAACACTGACCTGAATTCGGAGACGTTGCAAGACTTAGTGAAAGCTCATTGCTACAATTTGATGAACTATAAGCAAGATTTGATGATTGCCATCCATTCGGATCAATGTTCGCAATCGTCGAATACGACATGAATTCGGTTCCACCGTTACCCTCTTGAGGTTTCATAAACTTGTTAACATAGCTATTATTATGACCAAAAGGGTTTGAACTTGAAGTATCATGCCAATTATTGAACATGTAAGGAACCATAGCTTCTAAATTATCATGAAAATCATTGTTAACAATGAGATTCGAAGGATTCGATGGATTTGAGGGATTTTCCACGATAGTCCTTCCTTGTTGTGATGAAACAAATGAAGTAGAATCAGCAATAGTTTGATGATGATTCATGAAGCTGCTAGTGCTACCACCATCAACATGGTTATTACTACTTACATGTTGATGTTCTTGATTTTGCTCACCAGAAAGTATTGGAATTCCATTTATAATGTGTTGGTTGTTAAGATCAAATGAATAGCAATGATGTGTGATATCTTCTATGACAGATGAAATTTGACCAGTCATGTTCATTTGAGCATTGTACACATCATTCTCCATTGATGAAACAATTTAGAAAATGCTACAAAAGAAGAAAAGAAAATAAGCTTAGAAAAATGACTTTTGAGTACTTATTTGTAAAGAGAAATGAACCAACCTTTTCTTAATGAAGCATAGGAATAAGAAGCTATCGATGAGTTACCACCCTCCAAAATCAAACAATGCTACCATATAAACTTCACATAAATCTTCAAAAACCTTTCAAATTCCAAACATTTGACAACTCCTTTGCAAGATTTGTAGTAGACTTGTCCTTTGAGAACCTAGAAAACCACAAACCAACAAGAGAAACAAAAACATGAGCATTGTTGATTATAGTATCATTAAACTTGGTCTTAAAAATTCTACTACAATGTAAAGAACAAAGTAACTGCTATCATTTTAGTGTTTGAAAAGAAGAATAAGAATCAAAACTAAGTTGAGCAAAAAGCATGGTAAAAAGGGTAACATAACATGCATTGGTTTCAAGTTGCATGAACATTATCAATATTTTAATTCAAGTATCCCAAACCCCAAAAGCACATTTTTCATTTCACAGATCCCATTGCACACACTTCATTTCTCAACTTGAAAAACACACATAAAAAGCTCAAAATTTTACACTATCTCTCTCCTACATCCTATAAAAAAATCACCTCAAGAAAAACAAAAGCATTCAAGAGAGAGAGAGAGAGAGGTGTTATGCACCTATCTATAATCTATGTAAGCATAGATGGAGAGTGAAGAAGATAGTAAAAACCAGAAAGAAGTAAAAGAAGGAAAGAGAGAAGAGAGTGTATAGTGTTATGTGCAGTGGCACTCATTTCTGTTTCAGGCTTTAGAGGGCCCATCTTTTCACTCTCTCTCTGATCATTTATCTGAATCACTGCAAAAAAAAACTCTCTCTCTTCTGTTGATATAGGCTATAAGGCTATAGCAGCAGCAGAAAGAAACATTTACGCTTTTTTAGCTAAATTTAAAACAAGTTGGTAAGTAGAAAAGAAACAAGAGTTACATAAAGGGGTAAAAGAAAAACTGAAAAAGAGAAAAGATTGGCGTGTGATGTGAAGAAGAAATTATACATGCACTGTTGTGTTGTGTTGTGTTGTGTTGTGTCATGGGATAGATAGATAGATAGATACATAGGGTTCTATAGTATAGGTGTGTACTTTTTTATGAGATTAAAGTGTGTGATGTAAGGGATATATAAAATGACGCAATTTTGTGTATGATAAGTCATATCTCCATAGTTCTGAAATTTAATGCAGCAAATCATTGTTCAGTATTTATTCGGCGGGAACATTACACATTTCATATCAACACACACCAATTCACACTTTCACTTTTTTATATTTTCATAGGATGCTCATCATGAAACTCAAACAGCAATGTATTACTATTAGTATCACGCTTGAATATTGTATTATCAATAGTTATTATTTATTTCTTTTGTTTTAGTAAAAATTCATTTTGGTCCTTTATAAAAATGACAAAATTTAAATTAATTTTTAACAAAAAAAATTGATTTAATCTATTAAAAAATTTAATCAGATCATATTAGTTTATCTGTTAATATTTTTTTTAAACTAATTTTTTTTTTATATTTAAACTCTGACTAATCTACCACATTGATTTTTTTATTTATTTATTAAATATTAAATTAAATTTTAATTTTAATTTTATTTTTAAATAATTCTAAATTAATAATATAAAAAAAGAGAATTATTTTATATAACGAATGAATGTGAGACTTTTAAACAACACCTTTAATTTTTACCACTGCGCCCATATACATCCGTAACAAATAATTTACATGATTTCTAGTAGTTTTAAATAATTTAGAATATAAAACAAAAAATATATAATTTGTACCAACGAGTCTCGAACCTAAATTTGTTAAATGATAATTATTTTACGATTAGACAAATCAATTTCTATTTCTAATAATGAATATTTAACTTAATAATTTAAAACAAACATTTATTTATCTTAAATAACACACAAATAAATATTTATTAATTTTAAATAATACACAAATTTAAAAACAAAATTAATAAAATGTAAATCCTCAATATATTTAATCAAATAAAAATTATATTTGATTTATTTATTTCTATTTGATTAATTATATTTAAATTTTACATTTTATTAATTTGACTTTTAAATTTGTGTATTATTTAATATTAGTAAATATTTATCTATGTGTTATTTGAAATAAGAAAATGTTTGTTTTAAATTTTTTAAGTTAAGTATTCATCATTAGTAATATTAACAATAGAAATTGATTTGTCTGGTTGTAAAGTGATTATCATTTAATAGACTTAGATTCGAGACTCCATTGGTCCAAATTTTGTATTTTTTTGTTTTAAATTCAAAATTATTTAAAACTTCTAGAAATCATGAGAATTATTTGTTGTGGATTTATATTGGCTTAGTGGTAAAAATTTAAGATGTTGTGTTAAAAGTCTTGAGTTTGAATCCTTATAACAAACAATTTTAGTTTTTTTTAATATTAATTTAGCATTATTCAAAAATAAAATTAAAATTAAAAATTAATTTAGTATTTAAAAAATTAAAAATTCAGCATAACAGTCTAGTCACAGTTTAAAAGTAAGAAAAAATCGATTTAAAAAAGTGTCAGACGATCCAAAGGGAAGCGATGCAAATTAAACATACAAGTGTCAGACGATCACAAGGTTAGCGCCACAAGTCGTTTGAAGTTGCACTTGTGGCCGCATACTAGTCGTAATAATTCGCTTGTATTCGGTTTAGGTCAGTTTGTCTCCCACCCGCTTATAAAAATGTAGGGAGTAATGTGTCCTTACGCATTAGCGTAGGAGAAAAATCAATCAATTATGAAAATCATATTTCTGTGATTATAGGAGAGAAAAAAGGCTCCCACATATCTTATGCTCATGAGGGAAGAGGGAGAATAAGTAATTATTAGAGTTTGACCTAACTCATCCTTACAAAATTGGTTTTGTAAGGATGAGTTAGGTCAAACTCTAATATGGTATCAAAGCCTGGTTGGTAAAGTGAGTTAGGTCAAACTCTGGTATCAGAGCCTATCGATCAGACCATGGGTCACCCACCGTTAATATCCACGCACCAATCCCAAAAAAAAAATGTTGGACGTGAGGAGGTGTATTAGGAAGATCCTAAAGTCCCACGTTGGTTAAAGATATAGCATTGAAAGAGTTTATACAGGGTGACACTCCTCACCTTACTAACTGATTTTGATTTTGTAAGGATGAGTTAGGTCAAACTCTAATATGATACCATGTTAAGAAGTGTGTTTAGGCCTAACTCAACCCTACAAACCTGGTTTGTAGGGTTAGAATTACCCTGACTTATAAGGACATGTTCAGGTCATATATCATCTGAAGTGGGACTCTTAACACACCCCCTCACGCCCAGGACTAGACAATTAGAGCTTGGAGATAAATGGTGGGTGGCCCGATAGTAGAAACCATATAAGGTGGCCCACCGGTTCTTAAACCAGGCTCTGATACCATATTAAAGTTTGACATAACTCATCCTTACAAAATCGGTTTTGTAAGGATGAGTTAGGTCAAACTCTAATATGGTATCAAAACCGGTTTTGTAAGGACGAGTTAGGTCAAACTTTAATATGGTATCAGAGTCAATCGATCGGACCATAGGCCGCCCACCGTTAATATCACGCACCAATCCCAAAAAAAGAACGCTGGGCGTGAGGGGGTGTATTAAGAAGATCCTAAAGTCTCATATTGGTTGAAGATAGAGCATTAAAAGAGTTTATATAGGGTGACACTCCTCACCTTACTAACCGGTTTTGTAAGGATGAGTTAGGTCAAACTCTAATAGTAATCTCTAGTTCTAAAGATCGACATCTAAGAGGTCTCTATAAATACCTCAGTTTTAGGATTGAGAAGGGATCAAATCATTTTCAACAAAAAAACAAATATACAGAATTTCTGAACACTCTACATGAGTTATCTCTAAACCCCATCAATAACCCTAAACACCACAAACAACCTTCAAATATAGGGCTATCATCTCTGTACTTTTTTATAAAGTAGAAAACTATCTAAGTAATTACATCGAGCAATTAAACAGTGGTTTTTCAAAGGAGCGCATATGATGATTAGTATGGGGTAAGATGGTACTATCGAGCAATGTAAAAAAAAGAAAGTTAAAGAGGGTAAACTAGGAGTAGTTTGGTTAGCAACGGTATGGACCATTTGGTTGTATAGAAATGGGGTGTGTTTTCGAAACGATGTGTGGAATGTGGATAATACTATATGGAGCATCAAGGTTTTGGTGTGGAAGTGGGCTTTTATAGGAGATATTACTCACCCTATTTGTGATTTCTACGAATTCAACAAAGATCCTTTGTTCTATATTTCGTAGTGTCGAATCGGTTTGTAATTTCTTGGAGTTTTTTTGTGCGGGGTTGTTTCTCCCTTCTTTGATGTAAACAGGTTTTGAGAACCCTTAATTCTCTTATTAATACAACTTGCTTACTTAAAAAAAAACATTAACATCTAAAGATTTTGGATTCCTAAGACTAGCACCACCAACTAACTAGTGGACTATGTTTGCTGGTGATACAACATTGGCCTTTGCACAAGTTTAGAATAAAATTGATACGTTATTTTCCAAATTATACTCAATTTAATGGTAAAGCAAGGTCCACTAATCAAATGTTTATTTATTTATACAAAAAATACATAAAAGATAAGCCTAAGAGATGGCATGAAACTTTACAAGTGATTTAGGTTGCAAGGAATTTTAAGTCCACTGCTATAAAGTTACTATAAAACACAAGAAAGTGGGGGAAAAGTTTAGATTGTTGAGGTCATTCTAAAAATATTCTTTATGAAATAAAGTGGTCTTTCATCTCTCATTGATTCCAATTGCATCCAAATTCATTTTAAATCTAAAGGCACAATAAATACATTTTTATAAAATTTTTTTAACGAAATCTTCTTAAATTTTGGTAAAGTGTTTGATTTGATAAAAAATTATTTAAATATAAGCCAAAAATAAATAAATAAGGTTAAGAGGGAAAGAGAAAATAATATAAACCTAGATATTTTTACACTAGTTCGTAATAAGTGTTATATACTAATCCTCCTTTGACAAATGCATGGTTGAGAAAATAAAAGTTGTCCTACTCTTAACGCGACCATTTAAAATAAAGGTTATTAACACTACTGACGAAATTATAAAGGGGCGAGTTTGTCCCTAAATTATTTATAGGATTCTAACTCCTATAGAGAGGATATTAAAATTTAAATACTATATGAGTTCAAGTATATAAGATTTCATATGAATTTGTATTTGTTTTATTTGTAGCAAGTTTTAATTTCTCTAAATCTAGGAGGATGCTACAATTTAGATCTAACTTATTCGAAGTTTTTTTTAATATATTAGTTTAATATTAAACATACAATTTTTATTATTATCTCTTCTAAAGATTCTATTCTCTACTATCATAATTTATGGGACATTCCTAATAGTATTCATCTTGACAATGAGTAGGCTTTTATTTTTACATTTTTTGTTTTTTCTAAACTTCTCACTTTTGTGGATGTTGCTTAAGATACTAAGTGACATCCATGTCATCCAATTTAATGGTATAAATGAGTCACATTTAATATAATATACTATTTCATATTTTTTAATTATTTTAAACAATTTAATTATATTTTTTAAATATTCATACCACTCATCTAAAATTTTAAAATGAATCTCACTAATCTTACAATATATTTTAAATTTATATTTGACATTAGTAGATAAATATATAATTGAAACAAATTAATTCAATTATATTAAATGAATTAGAGAAAAAATATATTTTAAATAAACTAACATTTCCAATAAATAAATAAAATCAAATTAAAAGTATATTAAATAACACATTACATGACACAAACAAGTTATAAAAAAGCACATTAAAAAAATTCATACACGTTAAAATAAATTACTGGCAAAAAAATACTAAATGTTTAAAATAATTTTTAGTTGTGCAACCAGGTCATTTCCTAGATGCTCATAAGAATAATCAAATTTGCCACCATATGTGGTACATGATGCACACATTCATTATACTCTCAGTACATCCAAGTGCCAAGTTTGAGTTGGATTG
The DNA here is from genome assembly GCF_029867415.1 of Vicia villosa. Lineage (NCBI taxonomy): Eukaryota > Viridiplantae > Streptophyta > Magnoliopsida > Fabales > Fabaceae > Vicia > Vicia villosa. The sequence goes on along the minus strand of NC_081183.1, from coordinate 187,785,133 downwards.
CATATGATTGCAAATCAGGATTGGAGAGCTCCAAATGCTCGTTCAATATCCTTTCTTGCGCCTTCTTGATGTCTGGCAAACAATTTTCTCTTATCCCCTTGTGGCATTGGGATTCTTTTCACAAATGTGGCTCATTCAAGATAAATGTCATATGAAAGATAATAACCTATGTTGTATTCAATATCATTGACCGAATAATGAACCTCAGGAGCTCGCCCTTGTATAACATCATCGAATACATTAGATGGGTTCAACACATTAATATCGTTGTTTGAACTAGCTGCCCCAAAGAACGCATGTCAAATCCATAAATCTGGTGAAACAACTGCTTCAAGCATAACAATGGGCTTACCATGATTGCCTCGAACAAACTTCTCTTTCAATGCAATTGGGCAATTTTTCCATTCCCAATGCATACATCCAATGCTCCTCAACATAACTAGAAAGCCACGTGCATCCCCATCTGCAGCAGGCGTTCCATGTCTTCAACGACTGGCTTTCATAAATATTGTGGCCCAGATACACTGATCACACCCCTTGTAAATTTATCAACTCATTTTAGTGTTGTGACTTTGCCAATTCTCAAATAGTTATAGACATTATCATCATATGCTCCATATGCAAACATATGAATATATGCAATGTACTTTTGTATGGGTTTAAGACTTGATCTACCAGTTACATCAATCCTAAGTCGAAAATACTCATCATGTTAACTAAGAGCTTCAATGATTCGAAAGAATACATATTTCTGCATTTGATATCTTAAACGTAATTGCTCATTTGTACACACTGGTGTTTCTGAAAAATAATCATTGTATAAATGCTCAAGTCATTCTTCACATTTTCTCTTTATATTCCTGTTTTGGGGTCTAGGCCTACTAGAGCTTGCAACTTCTTGTGCTTCACTTTCAAAGTAAAGTCTCACAAGTTCTTCATCCATGTCATCATTCATATAATCCATAAATATTTTTGCAACGTGAAAAGGAATGGAAGGATCCATGTGAAGAGAATTCTAATATTTAATTAAGAGGAAGATAAGTTGGAAAAGATCGTGAATCTTATTACTCATGTTAAGAGTATTTACAGGGCCACGAATAACAACTACTTTGAATAATATTGAGTTTGAATAAAGGCTAGTTTGAACAATATTGAGTCTGAATAACGACTAGTTTGAATACTAAAAACACATGAGATTATAAAATAACTAGTGATATACTAAAAATATATAATAATAGTGTGAATCTAATAACTATTCAACATACATAATCATATTAATCAAGCCCATATTCTCCTCTAATCACATCACACAATAATTCATGAGCTTGTAATTGTATTAAATTCATATTTGATGTATCCGTTGTAAGCATTTAAAAATCATTGATCTTCAATCTTACCATATCACTCTCAGTCTTATGCTTCTTCGCATCGACCTTTTTATTCTCCATCTCAACTTTTTCACCCTCAATACGTGCCTAATCACATGCAAACTCTACCATAAATTCATATTTCTTTTAGAACTCATCTTTCAAAGTATTAAATTTGACTTTGAACGTTGATATTTCCACTAGCTTTTCTTTCTCTTTTCTTTTGGCTGTCTTTTGACCGATTGGTCGACGTAACAAAGAAGGTGATAATGGATTGTATTCATTGCTTGTTGGTGTTAGAGGGTTAGAAGATGACAAATATGCTCCAGAAGCTGAATTATTTGTTCTTTTTGCATAAGGTTCAGCTGAACCTGCTAGCTGTAACACTCCGATTCGATTAATTTATTTAATTGAATTTATATTATTTTTATTTAATTAATTGACTGATTTAATATACTTTTAATTATTTATTTCGGTGATAATATGTGATATGTGATTAATTGGCAATTGTGGTAGAGATATAAAGTAGTAGGAATTTAATTAGAATTTTTTGTTAGTTTAATTAATTAAAATAAATATAAAATAGAGACTTAAGTGGAATTGGGTGGAAAATAGAAACTATGAAGAAATAAGAGAAGTGGTGATGATTAGAAATAAGTTGGGGGCCAAGGTATAATTATTAAAAGATTAAATTAGGGTTTCTTAATAAAAAGGGATTATTGGAGCTTTTTGAGTCAGTACATACAATAAACCAATTAGGAGAAAAAAGATCTTTTGCGAGAGAGTGCAAAACAAGGTTTGAAAGAGAAGAAGCCATTGATTAGAGAACATGATGTTAGAAAATTAAGGTAAGGGGGATAACTACTCTTATATGGGTGTAAATTGCAAGAAAGGTAGAGAGGGATCCTCACCCTCATCTAGGTTTTGTTCTATTGTTCCTCCATTGTTGAGTTCTATATGCTTTGAATGAAACCATGTGAAAACTATCTTAATTTCTATGAATAACATGAATTTCATGTTATATATTATTCTAAAAATTCGTGCATGATTGATAGATGAAAAATCTGAATATTATTGTTCATGTTATTTTTGTTCTTGAGTATGATGAATATGTGGATGATTTTGTGTTAGTTTGATGAATCAAATGTTTAGTCCATGAGTATTTGATGTATTAATCTCAGTATGAATTATACTTGTTGTCTCCCATGCGATTTGGGTGATTTGGGGTTGAAGTTAGAGCATTGGGGGAGCTCCAATGGTGGAATTCACGTTCTGACTTTTACAGGTTCACACGTTATCTCCTGGCGAGATCACAAGCCCGACTTATGAGTTGTGATGAAAGGGAATGGGGTTTTGGTATTGGTGAGTGTAATACGGTGGGAGAACTGACTTTTTTAAAATGTTGCGGATAGCAAGAGTCGCCACCGACTTTTATTTTATCCAATATATAGAAAGGCTAAAAGAACAGGAAAAGACCTTTTAAAAAGATTTTGAGTTCGGGGGGTAGGTTATACAAAGGGAAGGTGTAAGAACCCTTTGTATCCATGGTTATCCATGGGCTCTTAATTGCTTAGCTCACTTTGTTTTCAAAATGTTTGAAGTGTAGTGTGTGAATAAGAAAATGTTTGAATAAGAACTTTAGCTTGTAAATAAGCATAGTCTTTTTGAATTTGATTCTTTGAAAAGAAGTGGGAAAAGATTTTGAATTTGAATAGAGAAAGCAATTAGTAGCAATTACCCTAATATTGTCTTTCTTGTTCTTTAAGCTTTTCAGTTTGAAAGGGCTATCCATACCATAAAGAGGGCAGGTAGTCCTTTCATCGGATTTAAAAAGGGTCATCGAGGATTATCGTTCGCCATAAGACTGTCCCTACCATAAAGAGGGCAGGTAGTCTTTAGGGAAGAATAGAATAGTCATTTAGGCAACAGGCAAGGATACCTTAGCAATGGGACAATCATCTTATTTCCGAGGCAGCATCAAGGGACAAAAATCTTATGATGATTTCAATGTATTAAGGCAGCACTTGCTTTAGGTATCCTCATAATCGAGGGACTTGACTATTTTCACAAATTAAGGCAGCAGGCAACAGGCAGCATAAGAAGGGTTACCATTAAAGGTGTGTGTGTGCCACAATCAAGTGATTCAGTTCGGATATTTTTATCTTATGAAATTAGTGATTCTATGTTCAATTCAAGGTTTATCACTCCCTAGGATTACTAACCACGCAATTAAAAATAAAGGCAGAATTAAAAGTTCCTACGCTATTACAATAAACACCTGTAGGACAGAAAAATAAAGGCAGGAATTTAAAGGCAGAAAATAAAACCCTAAACTATTACATGGCTTTGGGGCAGATACAAAATTAAGCAAATGATAATAAGCGTAATAAAAAGGTAACCCCAAATGGGGGAAAAAGTTAACCACAGTTAATAGAATAGGCAAGGCAAAAATAAATGGCAAATAAATAAACAAACAAGTTTTACCACAAAAATAAATAAAACCTAAGGGTTAAAAAAACTAATGGGAAAACCTAAGGGTTAAAAAAACCTACAGTTAATAAACAACTCTTACATTATTGATAAATTCCAAGGTTTACCTATGGTTTTTGAAGTTTAAGGCTAAACCTGATTAAAAACCTAAAATTAACTTAAAATTATTAAACCTAAAATTAATCTAATCATTAATTAATAACCCTAATTATTCTAATTATTTAACTAAACCTAATTTTTAATTAATTAACCTAATTAAAATTAATTATTTTTAATAAAACTAAATAATTAAAATCCTAAAATTAAACTAAATGAAAAATAATCCTAATTTGAAATAATGGTTGGTTATGTTAAGGGTTAAAGATCAATGGTTTAATTAAAAAGTTAATTCTACAAATTAACTTAATTAAAAAGAAAATAGAATAAGAAGAAAGAAAAAAGAAACAAAACCAGCTGAAAGGGCGCTGATCTGGTGTGGTAGTCGTATGGAGTTCCATGGTGCACACACGCTATGCTCCTCTTGATCTGATTTCAGCAACAATTCATTGGCAGATGTTGAGGGTGTACTGTGAGGATGCGCACGTTGCCAACACTAGATCTGCAAGTTGTTCATTTAAAAAAAAATCTTATGCTTGGTTCGAACCCAGGCATGAGGGATTAATGAGCATCTACGTTTGCAAGTTACACTAGATTCATTATTCATAAATATAATGCAAAATAAATATAACAATGATAATAGTTATGGTATTCAACGTTACGCGCGCGTGGCCCCCTTTGGCTTTGACTGACCAATCAGATGAAGAGGGAGAAACTGGAGACATTGATTGGCCAATGGTAGAGCGTGAATCAGCCACGCGTGAGTCAACCGCCAAGTATCCAGTCTTCATCTTCTTCATTCGCCCTTGCGGAAATACCTGCGATTTCTCCTACGACCTTTCCTGCGGATTTCCTTGCCAAATCGTCTTCACCAAACCTGCACATTCAAACACGAAGAAACAACAACCAAGAGCCAAACCCTTGAACTCAGATCACCTAATCATGACCCTCTGAGTTTAATGGAAGGGTTAGTTTTGACTGGAAACCCTTGTAGCCATGAAAACGAGCACGTGAGACCTTGATGCCCTAACTATGGTGGACTCGTATTCCTGTACCAAAACTTGCAAACTATACGTCAAAAAGATCCCAAACATCATTATGAACATATAGGTGTGTACAAAAATAATTTATAGCGCATGAATCAACAGTTTGAGTTAAGCAACAAAGTTACCAAAAACAAGTGATTAAAGGGGACGATTCTGAGATGTTGCAGGGTCATGTGAGTGCTTGGATCAACCCCTTGTAACCCCAGGTGAACGAATGGATCTTTGAAACCGGTTGAAAGTGGCTGGAACTTGGCTTGCAATTTCTCTACAAACTTGGAAATTTTAGTGACTTCTTTAGGGTTCTTCCAGCCAGCCTTTTTTCATCCTCCCTTCTGCATAAGGTTTCTCTTTATATATGGAATGCATTAGGGTTGTAAACCTTGGAGAAAAAGTTACTCATTAATTGGAAAATACTTGATTTCAAAATATGCACCAAATCTTCCTATTTTGGTTCACTTATCTTTCCAATCTCTTTCCACGATTCATTGGCTCACATGATTGCTATGGATTTGATTAAATATTGGAACATGACTTATATAATCTCTTTCTATTTAATTATGAGTTATTTTGATTTAATTTGACTTTAAATAAAATAAAAAACAATTAAAATAAAAATCATAAAATACTTAGAAATTAACTTATGGGCTCCTTATAAACCCAATATCATGTTGGAAGTCCAAAATTATAAGCCCATTACTCAAAATTTAGAGCTTTGCCAATTTAGGGTTTCATGCTTTTCCCAAATCTTGCCCAACTCGCATCAACCATAAATCTCTCAATTTTAATCATATGAGGGTGCTATAAGACTTTTTGGAAAGCTTGACGTGTCCTCTAAAGACTCCTTTTAGTTTCATCTCAATTGAATCTTCCATGTCCAAGTTATGAGCTTTTGAAAAAGATAACTTTTTGTTGACTTTCTAGAGGACCTATAATATCTTGAGTCATATCTTCCAAATGATGCATTTTTGGCCAGGCCTTTAGAGAGACAAAGTTGTAGAGAATGAGATTTCCTTAAAAATGAGATTTGGATGGAGAATTTCTGATGTTCCATGTGAAATTTATGGCTGGTCAAAGTTCAACTGACTTTTAGGTCAAAAACCCTAATTTAGAAACTTTGAGTTTTGTTGATTTCTAAACTTTCCTCGATGAATCATGATCAACCCTTGATAAAATGATGAATGATATTTCAAAATAAGGATGTTGACCAAAAATCAGGAATTTTGACTGTACTTTGACCACAGTTGACTTTTAGGTCAAACTAGTCGACTGTTGACTATCTGAGCAATTGACTGAGCAATCTTTGGAATTGAAGCTTGAATTTTGTCAAAGAGGTAGTTTTAAACCTAATAAGCCATATGAAATCCCTTAGAGAACTTTATTCATCAATTTCCTTCAGAGGATGCAAAATCCTAGTTCAGGGGGTCTCTACTTAGGAGAGTGTGCCTTAGCTTAACCTTTGAGTCTTGCACCTATACATGAGCTTTGCAGATGAAATGAGATGGGCAAATTTTGGGGTATGACAGTGAGCTTGCTTGACGAGCTAAATGATGGTCTCCCGGCAAGGCTGACAGAATATGGTGTTTATTTTCGATTCGATTTTTCAATATCGTTTTGTTTTAGTGAATGTTTGGCATTGTTAAATGCCAATTACCATTGTTGAGTGTTATTTGATGTTGATTGATGACTTATTGATTATATTGACATGATTTTATTAATTAATGTATTTATGTGTTCAATTCGAAGATGGAATCGATGTGTGATGTGACCTTGTGTTGCAGAGATGTTATCCTGGTGTATTTGGTTTAGAGATGGAACCATTGTTGGTTTATGTAGGTGAAGATTGGGATAAACCTTGTATGAAGTATAATTTTGATTCATGCATCATGTATGAGTTAGGTGTTGATATTGCCAGATTTGGAGATGATTTCAGTAACATACATTTGAGCTTCCAAAACTTTGGTACCACATGCATTTAAAGTCAATGAACTAATCAGATTGCATATTTACTTTTGTTGTTAATTGATTGTCGTGTTGTGTGAATAATCGATTGTTGATGATTATTGTTGGTGATATCTATCCTTGCATTCTTTTACACCACTAACGTATTTGAGCATATTCTCACCCCCTATTTTCTTGTTGTGTTGGCTTTACGTCTATGATGCAAATACTCAAGTAAAGGCTGAGAAGCCTTAGATGCTACTGTGTGGAAGATGCCTTGTGCCTTATTCGTTTATCATTTTCTGCATTTTGTCTAGTACTTGGTGTCGCTCTAATAGTGTAACACTGGAGATGGAATCATTATTTTTTTATTTTGCTTATTGTTGAGATGTTATTGAATTAATGTTTTATTTCAATTAAAGAAATTTATACTTTTGAGACCATGAAGAGATGTTATTAAATGTTTTAAATTCCGCTACGATATGTTAAATGATGAAACATGCTTATGTTGAGAATGTGTAACCTCCAATAGGTGAAAGTAAACTTTGATTTTTCTCTAAAATGTGCATTGGAGAATTATGGTGTTACATAGGTGGTATCAGAGCAGGTCGATTCATTCGACCTAGGTAGTGAGTGAGTTTATACCTGTGCGCGCGATATATGTGTGAGCACTGTCGATACTTGTTATCGTTAATTGCTATTTGCTTTTCTGTTTATGATTAGTTTAATTGTCTTGGCTGATTGTGCAAAAAGAAATGGCAGGAGGTAGAAATGATGATGCGGTTGCTGATGCTCTATGAGCACTTGCTTAAGTGATCGTGCAAGTGAATGCGGCTTTGCACAATCAAAACAATAATAAGACTGGTGGACCTGGTCCGTTATATGGGATGAGAAAGTTTTAGAGAAATAATCCGCCTACACTTAAGAGGAGATATGATCCTAAGGGTGCTCAGACATAGCTTCAGGAGATAGAGAATATCTTCAGAATAATTGAGTGCACTGATGCACATAAGGTCTTGTTTATGACTCATATGATGTCAAAGGAAAATGAGTACTGGTGGGAGAATACTCTTAAGAGGTTTGAAACTACAACTGTTGAGGTTACTTAGGTTATATTCAAGAGAGAATTTTTATAGAAGCATTTTTCGACTGATGTTCGTAGGAAGAAAGAGTTCTTGCGGCTGAAGAAAAAACATAATTGTGACTAATTATATGGCTAAGTTTGAAGAGCTGGTAAGCTTTTGTCCTCACTACATTAAAAATAATGCTTTAGCCAATAGGCTGCAACAACAAAAGCATTATTTAATTTGCAAACAACACATATATGTATTACCTATTATTTATTATAATGGCCATATTGAATCCTGATCGAAGGTACGAGCCGAATAGAAAACATAGAAAAGATAAGAATTTTTTTCTTGTTGCTCTTATAAAATCATTTTAAATATAAAATTAAAATAATGAAAATTAAATTTAAAAAAAAATGAAAATTTGATATTAACAATAAAATATTAATAAATAATTTTAAAAATATATGATTTGATCACAAGAGTAGATTTAGTGGGATATACGTCTCTAATTTATTAGGAGTATAAAATATTTCATATTCTCAATATTCATTCGAGTAAAATTAAGGTAAAAAGAATGTAGTACATACGATAAAGCTAAAAATAGATGAAAATTTCTTTACCCACCTCCCTATGGGGTCTCCCCCAGCGAAAAACCAAAACTACCCCTGCTTCGGAGATTCATCTCCGAAGTTTTTTTTTTTTTTTTGATTTTTTTGTTGACTTCGGAAATGCATCTCCGAAAACACCAATTTTTTGGTGTTTTCGGAGATGCATTTCCGAAGTCAAAAAAATTCAAAATCCGTGCATATTTTCGGAAGTTCATTTCCGAAACTGTTGCTGCATATACAAATTTCCCTCCTTCACTATTTCATCATTTTTCTCCAAAACTTCTCAAACCCCTCTCTAAAACCCAATCAATCTCCATCCATTTTTCTCCCTAAAATCAAGTTTCAAACCGTTGATCACGTTAAAGGGAGCATAGAAAGCATCAATTTCAGGTAAACATCACTCATTTTATCCCCTATTTCACTACATTGATTGCAGAATTTTCTGCTGAAAACTGATATGGTTCGGAAGTGCATTTCTGAAATATATTACCTAATAAATTTTGGAAATGAACTTCCGAAATATGCCCTGGCAGTTTAAAAAAAAACAGTTTTAGCCAATTTTGCTAATTTATTCATTTGTTAGGTATGGTGCATCCGGACAACATTGTGCAAAACGATGGAGGCATAGTTCCGGAAATTGTCAACGTTAATAACGATCCGGTTATTGACGTTACTCCTATGATCGATGCGGTCGATGTTCGGCAACATTTTACAAATGATCGGAGCTTCGGTAGTCGCGAACAATTGATTGATTGGGTTCGGAAGGAAGCTCACAAACATGGATTTGGTAGCCGAGAATCGAAAGGTTGTCAAGCTCGAGTACCGCTCGCCATCGCTTAACGACGAGGGAGGCATTAAGTTCACACCTTTTGAGATCAAGAACGACGAAGATTTAGCGGTTTTGTGGACAACGTTCGACCGATTTTCTTCGAAAGGCCCGATCGAGTTGGACGCGAAACTTCAAAGATCGGCGGACGACGTTATCAAAATGTTGACTCATCCCCACCTACCAGTGTTCAACAATATGTAACTTTAATTTTCAGTAATATTATCGTTGTAATCTTCACCCGATTAAATAAAGCGAATCGTTGTTGTTTTTCATTTTGATTCGGTCCAGACATAATTTCGGATGTTCATTTCCGAATTCCCTCAAGGGGGGTGCGTTCGGAGATGAACTTCCGAAACACCACATTTTCTGAAAAAGTAACTTTATTTCGGAGATGCATCTCCGAAATCAATATTTTATATTAAAAAAAACACGTTTTCGGAGATAAATTTCCGAAAACATCTTTTTTTCAAAAAAAAGTACATTTTCAGAAATGAACTTCCGAAACAAGGGATAGTGTTGTAAATTCACCAGGGGTGAGCAAGAAGGTTAGGAGGTGGGTGAAGAAATTTTCAAATAGATAGGATAATTAAAACAAAAATTAAGACCAAATATGTTTTAGGATAAAACTCTTCTCTAATAAATCTAAGTAGAAGATTCCACCGAAGAAAGTTTGAGTAAAAAACATAAAATTATCGATTGGCTACTTATTAAAAGTCTTTTAAGATAAAAGATTTATTTTCTATGCTCATTGGGTGTAAACTTTCATAGGAATAGTGGAAAAATAGGCTTTTATAGATAGAAATTATAAATGAAAGCACATGTTACATAAAATCTCATAGTTTTTGTTACAAAACAGGGTCCCTCCTTTTTGAGAAAGGTACTAACGTTTTGGGGTGTTTTGGTGAAGTTAAGAGGTTGGGTAATAATGGAGTCATAGTATAGAAGAAGACAAGCATATGTATGGACCCTTTAAAACATTTTAGAAGATACAGGGCACTAACTCTGACCATGTTTGAAAGTCTTGTTCCCTATGCTTATACGCGACAAAACCTGTTTCTGTTTTGTGGGTCTTAGCCTAAGTTGAGGTGGTAACATGTTGGAACATGCATCAATAATAGGTAAATTTTGTGTTGAAAAGCTTTCAATTGGGTCTATGGTTAGTGAATAGTAAGCATGATCATTCGGATTAATTAAACGATCATAAAATAATTGATCAATTATTTTTCGCATTGTAATTTTTTTTTCAAATAACCATCATTTAAAAAAAATCCAAATCATCACAATTTTAGAAAAAATATTAATTTAACTATTTTTAAATAAAAAATATTTGCCACACAGAGGAGACGTCACTCTCTGAGATGTATGCTCTCAAAATAAAGAGCACAATACTTGTAGCGGCAAAAAGAACACAATAATTAATGAATTAACAAAGTTCACATAGCATACAAACAGATTTACGTCCATTATATCTAGGAGTTTTTGGTATACCTGATCCGACTCATCCTCTTTTAATGTTATTTTAGTTTCAAGAGATCATATATGATATCAACATGAATACTTGTGATAGCATAAACAATACATTACGATTAATGAATTCATAGAGTTCACACAACAAACAAGCATATTTATGAGTTTCCAGCATGTTGGAGTTACAATGCATTGATGCAAGAGAAGAAGAAGAAGATGAAAGAATTTGGAGAGAGAGAGAGAGAGTTTTCTAACTAACTTTTTCTTTCAACTCAATTTCTCTAATACAAAAATTATTTCAAACTGAAACTAACTTTGGGTTTACATACACTAATCCAAATTCAAATGCAAAACCAAATGAAACTTAAACTAAACTAACTTGAATTTGGATTACATCTCAACACCATCCCTTCATTAATATTCAAGTTAAGGTCAACAACACCAATTCCATACCTCAAATTGAAGAAATGTTGAGTTTTAATTGCCTTGATTAGTACAACAGCAAATTGCTTCTAAGTGTTACAGTGAACAACCTCAAGCACTCAATTGTGAATTTGATTGTGCAGAAAATGAAACTTTGTATCAATGTGCTTGCTTCTCCCATGCAGTACTAGTTTGTGGCAAGATTTATTGTTGACTTGTCAATCATCAGCTATACGGGTTTGCTCACTTTGAACTTCAGTTCTTGTAGGAAATTCATCAGCCAAATAACATGACAAGCAGATAATGCACCAACTATGTATTCTGTTTCATAGGTTGACATTATAACCACGGGTTGCTACTTGGAGCAACATGAAATGGGAGCTCCTAGATACATAAACAGGTACCCTATAGTGCTTCTTATGTTAACTTTGTCCCCATATCAGTCTAATTCTAAATAGCATATCGGCTCAACATCATCTGACACTCCATATAAAAACATAATTCCATGTCTCATAGTTCCCTTTACATACCTAAGTATCCTTATTGCAACTTGGTAATGTGACCACTTTGACTTACTCATAACATATGTCAGGCCTGGTGTTACACAGATATCTCAGAGACCCAATCAACTGTTTAAAGATTGTAGCATCTACATCCTCACCATCAACATCAAAATCTAGTTTATGATCTATCTTCTGCAGGTGTGACTGCATATTTCCAATTCATCAGATCAAATTTCTATAATAACTCGAGCTCATACTTCAGCTGGTGTAATATCTCAGATTTTTATCCAAACAATTATTTAAAATTATGCTTTTTAAAAATTACGGCTGTTTTTTTGATAAAATAAAATTATTATAAAGTCAATAAAAATATAGAATATTTATAAAGTGGACTATCTATAATAGTTTGAAAATAATTGTTTGAAAAAAATTTAATACATTAAAAAGAGTATATTACAATGATTTATTTATTACCTAAAATACTAAGTTTGCAAAAATCTTATTTCCCTCGTACGTACTTCAAGCAACACATTCAATTTAATCATGCTTTTCTCCTAGAGTTTTCAAAATGGGCACGGCTCATAAGTCCTATATTTTAGCACGAGTCAGATTGAAAAAAGTATAAAAAAATACAACTCTATCTTTTTGGATCAGCCCATCAAACCTGTGTTTTTTATAGGCCGGGCCGACCAAACAGGCTTCGGAATGACCCACTAAAAATAATAATTTTCTTAAAAAAAATTAAAAAATAGATTTTGTTATTTTTGTAAGGGAAATTGAACTAAAATATTTTTTTTAAATGAAAAAAAGCCCCAATAACTAATATGGTGCAAAATAATAATAATATATGAATTACCAATAAAATAAAAATAAATACACAAATAAAATTAAAACGCAAAACATAAATAACAATCTTATTAATTAAAGTTATTTTGGAGCCAAAAATTAGGGATATTTGAGTAATTTTATTATTATTTAATAATTTTATTATTATAACCAATAAATACATTTCTATTAATTTTTAATAACTAACCACTGCTTCATTTTTTTAAAACATATAATGGCTTTTTTTAAATTAATTTTTAATCATCAACTAACAACAAATAGTCACATAACTTCTCCACAAGCCCACTCACCCATTTATTCATTTCCTGTTACCCCATTAACCAATATATTTATTTATTATTAATATATAAAAAATTATTCTGATAAATAGTAATAAATTAACCATTCACTTTCAAAGTATATAACCCTCACGTCTTTACTTTTTATGTGCAGCATTTGCATCTTTATAATTCACTTCATGATCATACTCTTGTTTTCATTGCTTTTAACTTTCTTTTATTTTTATTTATTTGCTAATGATGGTATGTTTTATTATTGTTGTTTTTCTCTGTTTCAGATCATCATCTATCAACTTCATCCGAAGCATTTTATGTTAGAGGATTTAAGCATTGTTTCTATTATTAGATCATCTCTCACATAATAATATATATTTTTTTTTTAAGCAAGATGGTATTAATAGGAGAAATAAGGGTTTCCAATCCTGTTACACTAAAGGCGGAGATAAACAAAAATCCGCCGAAAATAGATTACAAACCAAAATACAGTTAAGAGAGAAACAACAAAGGATCTTTTGTAACCTCATAGAAACTATATATTGGATGCGTAATTTCTCCACAATACGACCACTTCCATAACAAAGATTTGATATTCCAAACCGTATTATCAACAACCCAACCTTCATTTCAGAAACAAAACCCGTTCCTAGTCAACCAAAATATCCACAAAATAGCTAACCATATCACTCCACATTTTCCATCTTTGACTTTCTTTTTTTTACAAAAGAGATACCAATCCATAAAGCTAGATAAACATTCTTCTTCCACACCATTCTCCGGTTTCCCAATCCACACCGCTATTTCTCTCCACACCACCCTCACCTTGTCGCACTTGAAAACAGAATGGTCACAACTTTCCGGAATAACACCACAAAAAGCGCACAAAGAATTTTCTATAGACAAAGTAACGCCCCTACACGCCAATAAATCCTTTGTTGGTAGCCTATTAATTAATAGCCTCCAACCAAACGCCTTAATTTTGAAAGGCACTTGAATCTTCCAAATTAAATCCTTAGCTCCTTCATATCTATTAAGAGGACCACGAGGGTATCTATAACCGGCCATAAAATCATAACAAGAAGCAACGGAAAACAAACCATCAACCGACCCACTCCACTTAAACTTGTCTCTTCCCTCCTTCAGACCCTCGCGGCCTAACAACAAAGAAAGGAGCAAGCCGTGCTCGGACCCCACCACCGAATCGGTGTCAACGCCCAAACTCACCCCGAAACTCCCCCACTTCCATACTCCGTCTACCCAACCACCCATACAAGCCACCGCCACCCTCTTCAAAGAAGAGACCGAAAATAGCCTAGGAAAACGGTCCTTAAGGCTAAAATCGTCTAACCAACAAGATTCCCAAAACGGGGTGGTACAACCGTTCCCAATCACTATCCTACTCTTCACCTCTATCGGATCCTCCACCAGAAAATTACCGATCGATATCAGATCTTTCCACCACACGGAAGAAGAAGAAGAAGATGGAATAGAAGAAGAGTTAAGAAAAGAAGACATACCTCCACAAAAGGAATTCATAACCAAATCACCGTACCGAGTTTTTAAAACATAGTACCAAGGCGCTTCTTCTCCTACTAAAATCCTCCACCTCCATACCCTTCCCAGGGCCGGCCCAACATATTTGGAGGCCTAAGGCGAAATTTAAATGTTTTTTTTATAAAAAAACCATAATATAGTCTATTTGAGAGTATAATATTTATGATTAATGTTAGTTTTTGTTTTATATAAACAATAATAGAGTTTTAATAATTTAAGAAAAAAAGCAATGTATTAAAATTATATATAGTTTTAATAATTTATTTTTTACATAATTATAATGATTATAGAAGCATTGATGCATATGAGGTTGAATTAGAATCATACTATTTTTACTTTTGAAAATGTTCAATTGTAAATAAAAAACATACTTTTTAATTAAAATTTAAAATAAAATAAATTTGAATTTTATTAAAAATTAAATATATAATTTTCAAAACACTGTGTATATTAAATTAAACAAAATAGAATTATAGGTATTACATAATTATAATGATTATAAAAGCATTGATGCATATGTTTAGTCTTAGGTTGAATTAGAATCATACTATTTTGTGATGTAAGGTATCACATAATTATAATGATTATAAAAGCATTGATGCATATGTTTAGTCTTAGGTTGAATTAGAATCATATTATTTTGTGATGTAAGGGGTATTGTAACTCCTAGGTTAATCGTTGTGTAATCATTTCTTTTGTGGGCATTCGTCCTTCCTATTATAAAAAAAAATAAAATAGAATCATACTATTTTTACTTTTGAAAATGTTCAATTGTAAATAAAACACATATTTTTTTATTAAAATTTAAAATAAATATGAATTTTATTAGAAATTAAATATATAATTTTCAAAACACTGTATATATTAAATTAAACAAAATAGGATTATTAGTGTGAGGTAGTGCAAGTATACACCATGTAATGTGTAAAAATATATAGGATCTGTGTCGAACCATAGAAATATTTAGGATCTGAAAAGTATTTCCTCATAGTATCGAACCATAGAAATATCGCCCCATGAAAAATTACAATACCACTTCGCTAACTTGTATCTTAATACTTCTACAAGGATCATTTACAAATTATTTAAAAAATAGGCCTATTTTTTTTAGCATGTGAGGCCTAAATAAAAGTCCAAAATTATGAGGCCTAAGGTCATTGCCTTACTCGCCTAGGCCTTGGGCCGGACTTGACCCTTCCTTCTAGCTTTTTGATTTGACTAGCCTTTTAAAACAAATATATAATACCTTCTGATACATTCAGAAAGAGAAATGGAGCCAACGGGCCGCCTTGGCGAAATCCTCTACCTACTTTGAAGTTTGATGTAGGACTTCCATTTATTAGAACTGACATCTATAATATAAGAAAATAAGTGGCTCTGGTTTTTACAAAATTACCCATCCTTACTTTTTGTACACCTATTAAAATTGTTGGTTTTTTGGTCTATCCACACAATTGTCCATTATATCTTAATATTTTATTCAACTATATTATAACTTATTTTCACCATTCTTTCTCTCTCTTCACCTTTTTAGTTTTCTACCATAATCTCTCTATACTTCACTTACTCTTAAAAAAAATGATATTTATGATCCACAAAATTTTAATAAAAAATAATATAAGGGAAAAAATTATTATTGATCTAAATATTTTTGTATACAAAAATTTACTATTTATTCAGATATTTTTGTAAATGATACCTAAACATAAATAATATTTGTATCAGAAAAATCTATTATTAATCTAAATATTTTTATATAAGAAAAATATTATTTATGATAAAAAAAATTATTCAAAAATGGTATAGAGGAAAAAATCTATTATTGATCTAAATATTTTTTATCCAAAAATTTACTATTCACTCAAATATTTTTATAAATGATATCTAAACAAAAATAATATTTGTATACGGAAAAAATTTATTATTGATTTAAATATTTTATATACGGAAAATGATATTTATGATGCAAAAAAATTTATTCAAAAATGGTATCCAGAAAAAATCTTTTATTGATCTAAATATTTTTATATACGAAAATCTACTATTGATATAGATATTTTTGTAAACATTACCTAAACATAAATAATATTTGTATACGGGAAAAATCTATAATTGATCTAAATATTTTTCTATATGAAAAATGGTGTTTATGATCCCAAAAATTTTAATTCAAAAATGATATGCGGGAAAAAATTTATTATTGATCTAAATATTTTTATATACGAACATTTACTATTGATCCAGATATATTTATAAACGATACCTAAACATAAATAATATTGTATACGGGAAAAAATCTATAATTTACCTAAATATTTTTCTATATGAAAAATAGTATTTATGATCCAAAAAAATTTAATTCAAAAATGGTATACGGGAAAAAATCTATTAATGATCTAAATATTTTTATATACAAAAATTTACTATTGATCCAGATATATTTATAAAGGATACCTAAACATAAATAATATTGTTTACGGGAAAAAATCTATAATTGACCTAAATCTTTTTCTATATGAAAAATAGTATTTATGATCCAAAAAAATTTAATTCAAAAATGGTATACGGGAAAAAATCTATTAATGATCTAAATATTTTTATATACAAAAATTTACTATTGATCCAGATATATTTATAAACGATACCTAAACATAAATAATATTGTATACGGGAAAAAATCTATAATTGACTTAAATATTTTTCTATATGAAAATTAGTATTTATAATCCAAAAAAATTTAATTCCAAAATGGTATACGGGAAAAAATCTATTAATGATCTAAATATTTTTATATACAAAAATTTACTATTGATTCAGATATTTTAGTAAACGATACCTAAACATAAATAATATTTGTCTACGGGAAATTTTTTTTATTGATCTAAATATTTTTCTATATGAAAAATGGTACTTATGATCCAAAAATTTTAATTCAAAAATGGTATACGGAAAAAAGTCTATTATTGATTTAAATATTTTTATATAAAAAAATTTACTATTGATTCAGATATTTTTGTAAATGATACTGAACATAAATAATATTTAAATACAGGAAAAATCTATTATTGATCTAAATATTTTTATATACGAAAAATGGAATTTATGATCCAAAAAAAATTTATTTAAAAATGATATACGGGAAAAAATCTATTATGAATCTAAATATTTTTTTATACATAAATTTACTATTCATTCAAATATTTCTATAAATGATACCTAAACAAAATTTATTCAAAAATGGTATATGAGAAAAAAATCTATTATTGATCTAAATATTTTTATATACAAAAAGTTACAATTTATCCAAATATTTTTGTAAATGATACCTAAACATAAATAATATTTGAATACGGGAAAAAATATATTTTTGTCTACATATTTATATATAAGAAAGATGATATTTATGATTCAAATATTTATGATCCAAGAATGATATAAGAGGAAAAAAAATTATTGATCTAAATATTTTGATATACGAAAAATTTATTATTGATCTAAATATTTTTTCATTTTAAATATTCTATTTAAAATAAATATATTATGTAAATAAATGCGCGTATCAGACCAGAACCCGTGCGTATGCACGGGTTTGTTACTAGTTGATATGTTAAAGATACACTCTTTAATCCATTTCATCAATCTTAGGAATAATCCCATACACGCATCATGGGATTGAGGAAATCCCAAATGACTCTATCATATGCCTTCTTGAATTCGTTAACATTAGTAAGCATTTATCCTTTCTCTTTTTTGCTAAATCTATCACCTTGTTAATTACCACAACTTTATCTAGAATCTTCCTCCCAAGTAAGAATGTTTACTGATTTTTTGACATGATATTGGGCCCGTTTGTTTTGCCTTTTTTTAAAAATGATTTTTATAGTGTTACAAAATTTTGTGAAAAAATTTTTACAAAGAAATTTTTTATAAAAGCTTCAAATGAAAATTTTGTTTGAATAGTTATTCTTAAAATGTGATTTTAGGTATTTCATCTATTTATGGGAAAAAAATTTGGATATCAAAATTTTAAAAAATCACTTAATTTTGAAGCTATTTCAAATAGATTTTCATAAAAATCATTTTTGAAATACAACTTTTTGAAAAAATTATAATTTTGACTAAGTTTTGGTCTTCAATTATGTATGTTTATGTTATAGGATGTCAAATTAAGTGTTTTATTTTAGAAAAAACGAATATAAAAAAACTTGTAATATTTTAAAAAACAGTTTTAAAAAATCTATTTTTAAAAATACAAAGAAAAAATCCATTTTTTTAAAACTGAAACAAGCTGGCCTATTATTAAGTACCTTCTTTAGTCTTGATGGCAATAATTTAGCAAGGATTTTGTATACGTATCCAGTTAAACATATTGGCATATAATCATCCCGCCCCAGACTTTTGTTGTCATCACAACTCTAAACTACTACTTTTATTTCTTCCTCTGAAATTGATAATGTAAGAAAGTCTCTATCTCCTTGAGTTATATGTTGAATGTCAGTTTTGTTTAGCATGGGCCTTTTGCGTTTGGTTTCTCCAAAACAGTTGAAAAAGTGGTTTTTAATTTCATCCTTGATGTTGCTCACCCCCTTCTATCAATTAATTTTCTTTCTTCATAGTGATGATTTTGTTTGATCTATTTCTACCCTTTAGGAATTGTTGAAAATACCTATTATTAGAGTCTTCTTCCATGGTCCACTTCAACCTTGATTTATGTCTTATTAACTTTCTTTGTGGTTAATATACTCCCAAAATTGACTAGAGATCATTTTTGCGTTGCTTGGAGCACCATAGATGCTTATGGCTATAAAAGAGGTTACATCAATTATATTTAACTCCTCCACCAAATTTACAATTTTTAGCTCTAACATCTCAAATGTCTATGAATTTCACTTTTTCAATTCCTCTCCGAGTCTCTTCATTGTTCATTTAAAAAATGAAATTATTTTTACCCAAAGAATCACATTTCTTCCATACATTTTCAACGACACAAATTATTTATGATCTAGCTAGAAGTTGTAAATTTTTAATGGTTTGGGCCCCAATTCAACACTGCACACATCAACCACACTATGTAGTGATCTAAGATGTCTTAGTTGTACTTAAGTGACATAATATATTTTAGGCTTAAATGCACTTTTAATCCATCTATTTTGAATGCACTTTTAATCCATCTATTTTGATGATTTAAAATATTCCCTCCCCTCCCTTCCCCTAATAAATTATGAATTTTAATTAAGTTTTTTAAGATATTAATTAATTAATTAAAATCAGTTACTTTTGGGCTTCTACCCCATTATGTCTCAACATAGCCCAATATGCAAGATGCCAATTAAAAGACTATTGATTAGATATTTAAAATTTAACCTTCTTTGTTGAAAAACCAATGTGGAACTTTACGAGAAACAAAACCAACATTGCAACACTGCAACAAGAAGAAGCCATGGAAATTTCATCCTTTTTAACCATAATCCATCTTTCTTATACACTTCAAGGAACATCAATTGGAGTATCATGGATAATACACGTTTGTTTTTGTATGTTGTAGTGTTGGTTATGTTTCTTACATTTCAATTCAATTTAATTCCAATTACATACAGTGCAAAAAAAAAATCATACACTGATTCAATTTCAATTACATACATACATAGCAAAACAAATCATATATTGTGGTTCAATACACCACCTACATTTCAATTCAATTAATTTCCAATTTACATGCAGAGCCAAACATGTTCTTTGAATTAATTTGAACTCTTGAAAAGAATCTGTTCCTATAACCAAAATAAATATGTTAATGGAACCATTTAAGTTCATCTACTTATGTTATGTTAATATTTCAAGTGAAGTTGGAGATAGCACTCTCGATTTCTTGATGTTCACAACATGCTTTTATCTAGACTATCCCACCCAATCACAACATGCTTAAATCAGGAACAAAAACACAGTCTAAAACATTATATTGGAACAAACACTCATCTTCTGTTTCAGGGAAAAAATATTACCCATAACCGCTTTAATATATCACTGATTATAATACGTAGTGTGTGGCAAGTTCTTTCAATCTCTATTGTATATATCATATTTATAAAAATAAATTTGTTGCCACTTTAAGATGGACATAAAATGGTTTTTGGCCTTAAATCCAAAACTAAAAAACTGAAAGGAATATTATACTCCATATACCTACAATTATATTTTTACCTCTACAGAATCTTTAAAAAAAGTGACATTTACCCTTTTTAAATATAGAGTTTTTCACCCCCTACACAAGTTTTATGGATTTCTTTAAAATAGGGTTTTAGGAAATTCACCCATTCTTATTCATGAATAAACCTAAGTTTTTGTAGGACAAATTGTTTATCAAATAATTTATCAAATAGTTTGTAAAAAATACTTTTGAAACTTCACTTATGACTTATTCATGGGTAAACTTGTTTAGATAACTTAAAAATAAAGATTTTTGAAAATTCAAACGTGATTTATTAGTGGGTAAAATGTATGTTTTTTGTGGGCAAAGT
The DNA here is from genome assembly GCF_029867415.1 of Vicia villosa. Taxonomy (NCBI): domain Eukaryota; kingdom Viridiplantae; phylum Streptophyta; class Magnoliopsida; order Fabales; family Fabaceae; genus Vicia; species Vicia villosa. Next base: position 187,764,103 of record NC_081183.1, on the reverse strand, counting down.
TATGCATTGAAATACTTTTTTTTTGTCAAGTAGAATAAGTGAGATATTGCAGTTTGAATCTATGACCTTGCACTTAATGTCTCTACACAACTACCAATTAAGCTGTCTTGATTAAAGATGAGTTTTATTTAAAATTTGAAATAGACAAGTAAAATTCATTTTAAGAAAAAGGCTAAATACCCTTTTTGTCCTTTAAGTATACCTCGGGGTACATTCTGATCCCTTATCTTTAAAAAGTTCTAAAGTGGTCCTTTAATTATTCAAAAAGGTCCACGTTAGTCCTTTCCGTCCATTTTTTCCAAACGGCGTCAACTTTTGCTTAGGTGACATCCTACATGTTTATTACTAAATTCCACGTATTATTTATTTATTTTTAATTTATATTTATGTTAAACAATATCTTGATTATTATCACTAATAATTGCAATTTCTCCCAACTATCATTCTATCTTAATATCATATTAAAGCATATTATATTTTCTTAATATCACATTAAAACATATTATATTTTCTTAATATCACATTAAAGCATATTATATTTTGTTATTGTTATTTCTAATAAAAAAATAGTGACCCAGAAATAAAGAATGAAGACAGCCTCTTCAACCACAAGACTTCAATAGTGACCCAGAAATAAAGAATGAACACAGCCTCTTCGTCATCATCGTCGCTATTTCTTTGTCTTTTCTTTTCTCATATTTATCCTCTATGTCAATTTTCCTAAAATTTGGTAAAATATTGGAAATTTTGATGAAGATAAAACAACAATCCATTTGAAAAATCTGAAAATTTAGTATTTTGTATTAAACGCAAATCAAACCCTCAGCCCCAAATCAGTTTTTGAAAATCCGGGTTTACAGAACCAAGCGGAAGATTTACGGAAAATCAAATGAATTAATTCGTACCTGTGTTCATCTTCATCTCAATAAAACCCCAAATTCAGTTTCAACATCATGAACCCTAAAGCCCCAAATTTAATTTCAAATCCAAACAGTCCATCACCACTAACCTTCATCACCGGACCACCACCATACCCATCTCATTTCCGACCACCACCGTACCCATTGCATCCTCCCACCACCGGACCAACAACCTTCACACCATTGATGTTGTTCATAGTTAAACACAAAAGAAGAATTTCTGGGTTTTAGAAATTGTGGGTTTTTAGTTTTCTAAGGAATATCTTCTCCCACTGATGCTTTATTGAAAATTTCTAGAGATTTAAGGTCACTTGTGAATTCTTGAGGTTGAAGATACAAATTGTCACTCTGCAAGAAGATGAGGAAGATAATGATAAAGATGTGTGGTCTTTTTTTTTTTGGTAAAAAAGTTGTGTGGTCTGTAACAAAACAAAATATATTTTTATTAATGTGACATTAAAATGTATTTTATTATTAGGAATAAAATTTAATAAAGTATAATCTAATAGTTCGTTAAATTGAAATCTCCAAAATAAATAAAATTTTAATTATTTTATTAACATTAAAACAGAGTTATTGGATGTTTAGTTGCCAAGTGTCTTGCATCCAAGATCATAAATGGAATAATTGCATGGTCCTTTATTCATGTTATATCCATATCAGCATAAAATAATGTCACCTAGATTTTTTTTCTGACTTTGACTAACGGAACCAAACGGAAGGACAAACGTGGACATTTTTGAACAATTAAAGGATCAATTTGGAACTTTTTAAAGATGAGGGACCAAAATGGACCCCGAGGTATACTTAAGGGACCAAAAAAGGTATTTAGCCAAAAAAAAAAACACATGCAATAGGGTGCACGACTTTTAAATCCCAGATAATATATTTCAGGATTTTTTTTTTATATTCCAATGTATAATTGTATCTCCCAAAAAACATAAATATATCTAGAGTAAGTCATACGTAAATTTCAAAAAAATTTATGATATGTTATGCGATAAACAAATTTACTCACGAAAAATATAGATTTACCCACATATAAGTCATAGGTAAAATTCTGAAAATCTTCTTTACACATTATCAAGTAAACAATTCAAAACACACGACTATTTAGTAAGCAATTTTATCCACGAAAACTTTAGATTTACCCACAAATAAATCACAGGTAAATTTCCGAAAAACTTGTTTGAAAGAAATCCAAAAAACTTGTGTAGGGGTGAAGAAATCTATATTATAAAAGAACAAATACCATTTTTTAGGTTTTGTAGGGGTAAAAGTATAATTATAGGGGTATGAGGTATAATATTCAATTAAAAGAGTGTTATCAAAAGCCTCCTTTTTATCCGGTATGTATCTCATATAAGATTGATCTTGTCTATACAAGTTGTTTGGTTTCTCACTTGGGTTGAGACAAATTTGTATTTCAATTGATATTATTGTTCTTTGCTCGGATGGTTCGATTTTTTGAGGTTATATATATTTGTCCACCCTTAAGCACCCTCCCAACAAAACCATAAAACTAAATAAAAGAAAATGAAAATAAAAAATGAAAATTCATTATAGGCTTTTAACCATGTTAAAATTTAATATGTCTGAAGAATTTTTGTTAGTAATTTACCCAAATATTATTAATATGACATATAAATAACATTAGTATCACGACTAACAATAGAGATATTGCATCAATAAACATATTGGTTTTTAGGCAAAAATATTTTTTCCTAGTTATATTTTTGGGTTCAGATTGGTCCCTTAATTTTTTTCGTGTCACCGTGATCCTTTAACTTTCAAAATGTTTCATCTTAGTTTTTTTTGTCTAATTAGCAACGAAAAAAATTTGAAATTGGTCACTAAATCCGTCTCTACTTAGACAAAAATGTCAAAAATGAAACGTTTTAAAAATTAAGAAAACGAAAAAAAATTAAGTGACCAATTTGAACCTAATGATATAGTTAAGGGATTAAAATAAATATTTTGCATAGTTTTTATTATAGTAATACTAATATATTCATACTTGTGTATTTAATTTACAAGAATTGAGAATATAAATGTTTGATACAATAGAGTTTTCTTATATTTAGTGGAGAATTCCTGATCAATTATTTTTGAATTAAAAATCCATACGAGTAATGTACAATGTGGTTCAAGATTACTCTTACACACATTTTTTGTTCAACATATAAAGGTTTTACTACATTTAAATGCGCCTGATGATCTTGTCAATGATCTAACATATTTAACATCAACAACTTTAAAACTTTGTTCTTTACTATAATTCGGCTTTGGCACACGTCCACCTTTTGTTATCGCAAAAGAGGCTCCATTTTCAAATGCATCTCTTACTGAATGAAATTCCCATTGGTTCCCATTTTTTTGACCAATGTTTCTCCATGTTACCTACACACATTATATAATTAGCAAAATATCTATAAACGTGAAATAATTTTATTTATACATTAGTGCACTAACTCAATCATGTGATTCACTATTAGTTGAGCAAATACATTTTCATTAATCATTAACTACTTGAAGTCAATTTTCAATAATTAAACATATACCTCTTTACTCCCAACTTTTGGTGCGATGAAGCGGTTGGCCTCACTTTTTAGACTAGGTCCCATACTTCCACCAATGGCATATTGAACCCATCCTAAATAAAGATTGTTGGCTGCATGTGCATATCCATGACGAATCCTGCACAATTTATTTTACCAATAAAAAATCAAAATTTTATAATAAATTTAGTTTTTATATTTAAACTTCAAGACTAAGTTCTTGTACAAAAGCATCATAATTATGTAATTAATTACCTAGGCATTCGTTGATTGCAGTTAGGTCCAAAATGATTGTACACAACAGTAACTTTCATGTTTCTGTCTCTCACGTACCCATCATCATGACCAAGAAGCATAACCTTATCTTGTTTTCTAAACCAATTATTAGATATAGTCACATTACTAGAACCTCGAGTGACATCAAGAAGACCATCTTCACAATTATAAAGTGTATTATGATCAATCCAAATTTTTGAAGCAGTAACCAATCTTATTGCATCTCCATCAACGGGACCCAAATGAATTACCTTTCCATTAGGCCCCATCACCATCCCCGGGGCTTGAGCTTTGCAGTGATGAATTCGAATACTATGAATGATTATATTGGTGGCCTAGAAAATAATAGAATATTGTTACTAATGTATGAAACAAGGCTCATATTAAAAATATCAAATTAATGACAGAAATTTAGATGGAATTCATTTTTAAATCATTATTTTCCATACCAATTTTTTCCTAATAATATCTATGTATTGAGTGATTACCTTGAATATCATTAAACATGCATTGTTAGCAATATGGATATTGACACCGCGACCATCAATGGTAGTGAAACTACTAATGAGAAGGGGTTTCACAAGTCTAATGTTCATGTCCTTTTGAAATGTGATCCATACTTTACCTTGAATTACAGAGGCTCCATATCTCAATGTACCGAATTTAGGGTTTATAGGGTCATCATTTGGATCAGTAACTTTATAATGTACGAGGTCTTTACCAATATTGTTTGTCATTTTTCCAGCATAGCCTACAGAGCAAGTCGCTATATGTTGCCTATGCCTCCTCCATTCAGGATTTGGCCTCCAACAATGATCAATCATGTTCATATTCAAATCCATTAACTTTGATTGTTCGGCACAACTGAGTTTTAGATTGAAAATGATAACAATGAAAACAACCAAAAAAAAATGCCATAGGACATAATTGATACTTTGAGATACCATGATGTAATATAATTATCCTTGATAAATTCCAATTATAAGGAAGAAAAAGAGATATGAGAAATTAAAATGATTGTTGGTTTATATTGAAGAGGTATTAGTATTATGATATGATTATATAGATAAATTATATTCGAGTTAGTTAAATTTGTTTTGAGAAGTCGGTTAAATGAGTGTCCCATATTAAAAGAAGTTATGAATAACAACAAAGAATGAAATTTAGCAACTTCAAAATCTTAACTTCGTGTTAACTATCTAAATTTAGATAATAATTATAAGTTAAATTATTAAATCTAACATACAACAATATTTTCTAGTAGAACAAAAAACAAACAATGGAAATTTTCTTTTCTAGCATTTAACAAACATATTATAAAACATTTTAAAAATTTTAGGCTTAATTGTAAATTTGGTCCCCCTATTTTCATTTTTTTTAGTTTTGATCCATCTATTTTAAAATTCGGATTTTTGGTCCCTAAATTTCTTTTTTTTTCCTTTCGGATTTTAATCCCCCTTCTAATTTAAAATCAAATTTCAATGACCTCACATCCACTTTATGATGTGTCACTGCCACATTTGCAATAACTAGATTATTGGCCTGTGCGATGCACGGGTATTTTAAGATTGAAAACTATAATATTTATTAAAAGTTAATATTTTATTATTATTATTATTATATTAAATAAGTTACTATAATAATAATAATAATAATTAATATTATTATTATTATTAATGTTAATTTATAACAATTACATTACTATACCATGATATTTTCTATTAATATTATATTATTTTTATTTTATTTTTTATTTTCATTTTTTATTACAATAGTTTTGTTTTAATGACTTATTATTATCACTAAAATATTTATTATCAAATTAAAATTGTCACTTAAAAATCACTACATTCTCATATGTTTTTAGTATCTCTTAAAATGACGTGATCATTATTTAAATAAATAATCTAAATAAAAGAAAATATATTATTAATGGTATACATAATTTTGTAAATTTTGAGGTATTGAGATGTTATTGTCATTAAAAATATTTAGTATCGGATGACAAATATGAAAAATTCAATAAAAATACATGGGAAAATGGGTGATTAGACACATATTTTTAAACAAAACTTTTATAAATTGACCTATAAATCTAAAACATGTATATTTTGTTCTCCTGCACAAAAAATAAATAAAATCTACAATTATGATGACACATGTCAAATGAAAATATAGAATATATAAAAATAATAAAGATTTATATTTTGGGTATGGGTAATGATATACCTAGAGAAAAATATGTATATTTTGTTTTCCTACTCACAAAAAAAAAATCAACAATTATAATGACACATGTCAAATGAAAAATAAAGAATTATTATTATTATTTATTATTATTATTATTATATTATTATTATTATTATATTATTATTATTATTAATATTATTGTTGTTGTTATTATTATTATTATTATTATTGTTGTTGTTATTTATATCCTTATTATTATTATTATTATTATTATTATTATTATTATTATTATTAATAGTAGTGTTAAAATATTATATTATTATTATTATATATTTATTATTATTATTATTATTATTATTATTATTATTATTATTTATTATTATTAATATAGAGTCAATTTAGTAAATGACACATTAGGGTTTTTGTTAAGAATGATTATCATGATGACATGTGGCTAGGGAATGACTATCATGATGACACGTGGCTAGGGGTGCCATCATGACAACCTTCCATTTATATATACTAGATTGTCCACCCGTGCTCCGCACGGATATATTAGAAATAAAATTACATTATTTTATAATAATTCATATTAAATTTTTATATTTGCATATAAAATTAGTTTATAGTCCATTTAGCTTATGTTTGAAATTATACTTTTAATTTTTTAATTAAAAACAATAATATCTATTATGGTTGCATTTATATATTAAAACATTAAGAGTATAAAATATTACTACTTGAACTATAATAAGTTTAACATTTAATTTATAATTTATATTAATTTTTGTACAAATGAATATAATTGTAATAATCGTAATATTGTAGAAATAAAAAAAATTAAATTTAAAATAAATGTATTTATGTCAATAACAATTGCATGTTTATAGTTAATATACTAAAAATATCAAATTTGAGAAAAAAATAATTTTCACTACAGTAGTGAAAAATATGTAGCTATTAAAATTTCAAAAGCACAATTATGAAATTACGTTCTAGTAAATCACGTTATTCTATATATTAAACATTTACATGTAATAAATCTATATAATACACAAATAGTTGAATATGCAATTATTGATTTTATTTTATTAATTAGATCATATATTATTGATTAAATAAATATTTTATTTATTAGCACTATTATTTATTTTATTTTATTAATTAGATCATATTAACTTTTATTAAATAAATATTTTATTTATTAGCATTATTATCAAATTTCGAATACCAATTAATTAGAATAATAAAAGGCAAATTTGACGATTTTGCTTTGACCACTTTACTATATTGAAAATAAAAGGACAATCAACTTTATTATATTGAAAATAAAATGACAATCAACTTTACTATATTGAAAATAATATGACAAATCAATTGCATAACATGCTTGCAAATCCCAATTGTTCTGATTATTCTCATTTTGGTTCGACTCCTCCACTCTCTCCAATGTGGAGATCATTCCTGTCATTCCTCGCCAGAAAAAAATGAAAATGAAAATTCATCAAAACCAAAACAATAACAAACAAACAACATCAATGAACCACAAATTTATCATCACACTTATCACTGTATAATTTATATATTCTCCTTTCTTCCGAGCATTCAAATCAGGTAAAAATTTGCATTTGAAGCCCTTAACACACTGACCCAATTTAAAAAACTCACATAATATAGACTTGGGATCAACCCGTAAATTAGTTTCCAGCACCACTAAATAACACAAACTTGTTAAGAAAAGAGCATGAAAAAGAAAGAGGAAGAATAAAAGAAAGATGATGGTGAGAATATGAGTTTTGGTGGAAACCCTAGCAAAGTGATTTGGAAACCCAATTTGCACTTTTTTCTCTTGTTGAAGTTGAAGAGATCGGATGAAGTTGATAAGCAGACAGATTTAAATCCAAATATATAGGTGGAATTGAGAAGAAAAAAGTCTATCTAGATCTGCAATGAAGTTATTAGATTTACGGTTATTTATGGGATATGTGATATGAAACGGTTGTAGGAACCGTTTTTTTGCATATGGAAGATAAACTATTTTGTAACAGCATATGGAAGATAAACTATTTTGTAACAGCTGTAGAAAGAGAAGGATGCACGAAATGTGAAATTATCGTAGAAGTTGGAAGAAGAAATATCACGTTGGATATTTTACCCATTAATAAAAAATAGTAACCGAAAAAAACAGAAATAAAATATTGAATTAAAAATAGAACACTCTATTGTTGAAAAGTTAGAATGTTTACTTAATGTATGAAATGAAGAAATAGTGTAATTTTCTATGCAAATGAGATTCTATGTAGAATAATGTAAATGGTAGAAAATAAATATTGGTACAAACGTAACGGAATGATTTATTGAGTTCTAATCATCATAATTAATATTTATCATATTTCTTTGATAGAAATAATTGGTTAGGATGCAAAACTGTAAATATTGGAGAAATCATAACAAAATAATTTATTAAGTAATTATTATCATAATTTATTGACATTCATTTAACGGAAATAATATGTGTGGTCATCTAAAAGTGAAAAGTAGTAGATAGTAGTATAGAAGAAGAAAAAAGAAGAGAGTGAAGCATTCGAGTGACACCTAAAATTTTTATGTGATGTGAAAATATTATTTTTTCATAATAAGAATTGAATTAAGTTTTTTTGGTGTATATATATATATATATATATATATATATATATATATATATATATATATATATATATATATTATTTTATTTATTATTAATATTATTTTTGTTATGATTATTGTTATTTTAATTATTATTACTAATATTATGTCAATTTAATAATTAATAGAGTTAAGATTGTGGCAATAAATATAATATTATTTATTATTTATATTATTATTATTATCGGTTTTAATATTATTATTATATTTATTTTTTAATGTAGGGTTAAATAAGTTCTTTTGGGATATATATATATATATATATATATATATATATATATATATATATATATATATATATATATATATATATATATATATATATATATATATATATATATATATATATATATATATATATATATAATTTTAATTATTATTAATATTATTTTTGTTATGATTATTGTTATTTTAATTATTATTACTAATATTATGTCAATTTAATAATTAATAGATTTAAGATTGTGGCAATAAATATAATATTATTTATTATTTATAATATTATTATTATCGGTTTTAATATTATTATTTTATTTATTTTTAATGTAGGGTTAAATTAGTAAAATTAAAATTAAAGGTAAGGTCAAAATAGTAAAATTGGAATTAGGGTTTATGCTATTATTATTTATATTATTATTATTATTGATTTTAATATTATTATTATATTTATTCTTAATGTAGGGTTAAATTAGTAAAATTAAAATTAAAGTATAAGGTCAAATTAGTAAAATTGAAATTAGGGTTTGTGCTTAGAGTTGCTATCAGGTTGACATGTGGCTAGGGTTGCCATCATAACAACCTTGCATTTATATATAAGATTAAGATTAAGATTAAGATTAATTTAATGTCATTTTTTTTATTCTTAATTATATATTATTATTTTTAGAAAATTTGAAAAATGGATTATTAAAAATTATAAAAACAAAAGTTAGAGGAACAATGAAAAGTGAAATATTTAAAATTATAAAAACAAAAGTTAGATGAACAATGAAAAATGAATTCTTTAAAATTATAAAAACAAAGTTAAAGGAAAAAGGGTTTGAATCCCTAATTTAAGTGATATTGACAAACCTTTTTTACCACTTGGCTACCACAATTTATTTTGGTAACTTTTGGCAATAGAGATTTATAACATTTAATTTATGAATGAATGACAAAACAGTCTCCAAAACTCCAATCAGAAAATCAATATTCAATACTAAAAAACTCTCCCCTGCAAAACTGAAACCACAACATTCAGGAAAATTTATCACACGTTACTCTGCAACATTAAATAAAACATAGTCCTAATTTAAATATGCCAAAGTTTCCAATATGTTCTGTAAATTCAGAGGTCATTATATACCGTTAGCTCGACATACTGACATTATACTGTCAAGAATTGTAGAACTTAATATGTATTATCTGATCTTGATCCCTTCGACATTGATGGCATTTTGACTATATAGAATCCAAATTTGGAACCAAAACTAAGAAGAATTCGTAAATTTACTTGGTGTTTTTAATGTAATTAAAAATGTATCTGCCATATAGAAATTTATTAACATATTAAGAAGGAAGAACATGTGGATTAGCTTGAAGTCCACTTCCTCAATTATTATTATTATTATTATTATTATTATTATTATTATTATTATTATTATTATTATTATTATTATTATCCAAAATAACTCCAACAACACCCACATGAGCAGCTTCGACACCCTTTTGCGTTCTATAAAGAAAGTGACAATCATCTTGAACTTGAAGAGAAACCAATATTTCCCCCTTAGCCTTTTGTAGATCAAAGGTTCCACCACTGCAATTAAAGATACAATGATTAAGTAGATTATAATTAGGAAATAATGTCCATCAAATAATAATATCCGAGGTCACAATTTGGTAAAAAAACGAAGTATTCTTACGCTTCATTGGAAAACGCATTATCATAGAAAGAATAAACACCTTTTTATAAATAAAAAATACATCTTCTGGGGCAACAACTCCATCCTTGAAAGACTTATCAAAAAATACATCTCCTGAGACAACAATTTCACTTATCCAGGATAAGGAAAATTAAAGTTTTGTAATTTAAGAAAGTTTACTATTAAAGATGTAGAGGCACGATGCCATTCTTATTTTGAGGCATGGATATTGGAAGAACTCTTGTAGATTTAGAATCCAACATTAAATTAATGTCCATGTAAGTATTTGAGAGACTTAAAGATGAAGAGATAGAAAGTTAGTACTCCAGTTCAACGACAAATCCATCAAACAACGAACCATAACTACACATAACGTGATAGTGCAAATGGACAACTTATCTTTTCTAGTTGACTTCATAATCATGTATATCAAGGAGGTCGAAGTGGTTCCTCTATTTTGGGATGACCATTCATGGAGACTGTACATATGTTTATAAACATAGACAACAAACAAATGCCAGTTAAGACGAGTATGAAAAGGTCATATTTCAACTATGTGATCGAGAAAAATAGGATGATACAAGTAAACCACCTTCATCCAAGACACACAAGAGCTCTAGAGTGATAAAGAGTGAGACCACGGAAGGCCAGGTTCCATCCTCAAAATAAATGACACGAAAATCAAAATGGTAAAACACTCTCCTTTGCCATGAATTTATCAAAAATACGCATCCAACTTGTAATGCCCCAATTTAAATTGACATGTTTATGCTTCTAATTCTTATGAGCTAAGATGTAAGCACATGAGAATTAAGACATAATTTGAAATTTAGAGAAATTTTTGGACAATTGATAAGAGTGTGAGAATTTAGTCTTTTCACCCCAAGTTATTTAACCCTACTCTCCACCTCACTTGTGTTTTGACTTCTCTAGCTCTTAACAAGAAATCAGAATTTTGGGAATGAGAAGAAAAGGAAAAACGTGGAAAGGAAGAGGAAAAAGGAAGACATAAAACTCTTTCATGCACCAACCCTAAGGTGAGCATAATCTTGTCACCTCTTTTGATTAGTACATTTAAATATCAAAAAATTTCACAAAATGGGGAAATTAGACTGTTGGATGTAGAAATCTTTTCATGCATGCCTTGATTATGTGCAAATTGGGCGTTAATTGTTTGATTACCATGTTTTCTCTGCTTAATTGATGCTTGGTTGTGCTAAAATGTGTGTTTTTGTTTGTGTAGCTTGTTCTGTTTGCGTTTCTGTATTTTCAGGGCGTGTTCGACAACGCTTGCAAAGCGAGAAATGCGCTCGCTGAACGAGCATTCATGGGAAATGAAGAATTCTATTTCTGGGTTTCTTCGCTAAGCGAGCATTCATGCGCAAGATGCATATTTCTTTTATGGGTTTCTTTACTAAGTGACCAAATGCTTTGCTAAGTGAGACCTCGCTTGAAGCTCGCTCGTTCCTCACTAAGCGAACAAGTAACTTTGCAGAAAAGTCTGCATTCTACCTCACCTCGCTACACCCTCGCTTGGCCGTCACTTAGCGAGACTGATGATGCATAATTTTAGGATAATGAACCCAACGATGTAATCTTGGTTTCCCTCACAATCCAAGAGTATTCCAGTCCCCTTTCAACACGAAAGAGATTTTACTATTGTTAGATCTTTGTACAAGCCCTATACTAAGACTTATCCTACAATATTCTAACAACAACACCACCAAGAACAATCCTCTTGGATCAACCAAGTTGAAATGAGAATAATCCTTTCACTTTCAACCTCTCGCTTCCAACGATCCTGGACAACAAGATATGAATACAACAAGTTTTTTAAGAATATGAAATTTGTAGAATGATTATCACTTTGAGTGATGTATCAATAAAATTGATCTTCCATTCAAACAATCAACTTATAATGATAGAATATAATGCTCAAGTGTTTGTAAATATTATATGAATTTTTTTTGGACTGATATGGAAATACATGCAGAAAAATTCTTTGTGAAAGCTCAAGAACACAAACACTTGTTTTGAAACTTAAATAAAAAAATTGATGTTAAATTGCTATTGAAGAGGTAAATTGTAATTTTTAAATTTCATATATTTATATGAGCATAATGAAGGATAGAAAAACACTTAGAAAGGGGGGGGGGGGTTTGAATAAGTGTAGTCTTAAAAACTCAAACGATAAAAACAATTTGCACAGTTATTTTTATCCTGGTTCGTTGTTAACTAAACTACTCCAGTCCACCCCCACGGAGTGATTTACCTCACCTGAGGATTTAATCCACTAATCGCAACAGATTACAATGGTTTTCCACTCAGCCCACGGCTAAGTCTTCTAGAGTATCCTGATCACAACTTGATCACTCCAGGAACAAATGCTTAGACACAAGCTAAGACTTTCTTAGAGTATCCTGACCACCACGTGATCACTCTAACTACAACTGCTTAGACACAAGCTAAGACTTCCTAGAGTATCCTGATCAACACTTGATCACTCTAGTTACTTACAAATTAATGTAATCAAATAAGAGTTTTACAATGCTTCTAAAAAGCTATAATCACAACAGTGATATTTCTCTTAACGTTTAAGCTTAATCTCACTAATATATTACAACAGCAATGTAGTGAGATTTAATGAAGATGAAGTTTCTGAGCTTTTGATTTGAACAGCGTTTCAGCAAGTTTTTCAGAATCAGTTTGTTCAGGATTCGTAACCTTGCTTCTCATCAGAACTTCATATTTATAGGCACTTGAGAAGATGACCGTTGGGAGCATTTAATGCTTTGCGTGTTCCGTACAGCATTGCATTTAATGTTTTACGCTTTTGTCAACTACCTCGAGCCTTGTTCACGCTGTGTCTACTGACGTTGCCTTTAATAGCTTCCAACGTTCCTTTTGTCAGTCAGCGCAGCCTGCCACCTGTACTTTCTTCTGATATGATGTTTATGTATACAACGTTTGAATATCATCAGAGCCAAACAGCTTGGTGCATAGCATCTTCTTGTCTTCTGACCTTGAAGTGCTTCTGAGCGTGATACCATGAGAACTTCAGTGCTTCTGCTTCTGATCTCAAGTTCTTCTGATGCTTTCATAGACCCATGTTCTGTTTCTGCCTTGACCATCTTCTAATGTCTTGCCAGACCATGTTCTGATGTTGCATGCTGAACCTTCTGAGTCAAAGCTTCTGAGCGTTGATTTGTGCATACTCTTTATATATATTTCCTGAAAGGGAAATTGCAATGGATTAGAGTACCACATTATCTCACACAAAATTCATATCCTTGTTATCATCAAAACTAAGAATATTGATCAGAACAAATCTTGTTCTAACAATCTCCCCCTTTTTGATGATGACAAAAACATATATAAATGATATGAATTTGCGATCAGAAAGAGCAGACGGCTAAAGACAATTTACACAGCTATAGCATAAGCATGTGAATATGTCTCCCCCTGAGATTAACAATCTCCCCCTGAGATGAATAATCTCCCCCTGAAATTAATACTAGAAGAATTTTAATAATAAAAGACTTCCCTGATTATTTCGGTAGAGACGTTCACAGTGCTTGATCTTCAGAATATTCATGACTTCTGATTTCTGCTTCCATAGGACAGCTTCAGAACTTTGAATTTCTTTAGATCCTCAGAACATTCACAACTTCTGATTTCTGCTTCCATCGGACAGCTTCAGAACTTGAATTTCTTTGATCTTCAGAACATTCACAGCTTCTGATTTCTGCTTCCATCGGACAGCTTCAGAACTTGAATTTCTTTGATCTTCAGAACATTCATAGCTTCTGACTTCTGCTTCCATCGGACAGTTTCAGAACTTGAATTTCTTTAGATCTTCAGAACATCCACAGCTTATGATTCTTGCTTCCATTTGGACAGCTTCAGAGCTAGAATTTCTTCTTTCATCACTTCATGCTAGAATGTATCAGAACATTGTTGAATGTACCAGAGCATCATCAGAGCATCTCTACATCCTGAAATGTTACAGAACAAAACTAAACGACAAAAGTCAGCATGAATGAATCAGAACATAAAATATGTTTTAGAACACATAATGTGTATCAGAGCCATATAAGCCATATAGAATGTATCAGAACAACTAGACATAATGTTTCCGATAATATTCTATCATCAGAATATCTGAACATTCTTCCTTCTTGCTTCTGATTCTGAAGCTTCATAGCACTCAGCTTGCTTCAAGAATCCAAGAGCTTGATTCATCTTGTTGCTTCTTATGTTGATCTTTAAAGAGAATCTTCAATTTCTGCAACAGCACAACTTAAAACATAGAACTTTGCAAGTTTTGTTAGTAATGCGGGGCCTTTTTTTTTCCTAGCAACTGCTAATATAAATCAAATCATTTATCACTTTTTCTCCCCCTTTTTGTCATAACATCAAAAAGAATGTAAAAGATTCAGATGTAAGCACAGGACAAATGGAAAGAAAACAAATAATCATTGATAAAAACAAGCAGAAGTACAAGAGTTATGCAGAATAAGCTTTTCATTGATTAACCAAACAGGATTACAAAAGATGTATGCTGATACACAAGTGCAACAAGCAAAGAAAACTACAAGGACACAAAGACTACAACCCTAGCCTAGTCCTAATCTAAGCCAGCATATCATGAATCCCAGCGTTGTTCTTGCCCTTGCTTGGTCATCAAGTCTTGAAACTCTGCATGCCTGAGAAGTTCCCAGAGAAAGAAGTAAATGAATACAAGGGAGGAACTGAGAACAGGTCACCAGGAGAGAGCGTATTCTCAGATGGGCTTTCCCTTAACATAGAAGTTAAGTCCTTATGGAACCTAACTTCATCCAATATCTCAAGAAAGTCTTCTTCCTTTGGACAAATGTTGATAACAACATCAAAGAAGATATCTGACTTGAGAAAAACTTGGAATGCCATCCCGAGATATGTTTCTCATCCTGTAACCTATTAACCCTTCCATCCGTTCTATTCAAATAGATCAGCCACTTTTGAGACTTAGTTTCTTCAACTGGTTTAAGGTTTTGATGAAGGGAACTAGGCGAAGGATTCATGATGAACGCTAGATCGATGAAGAATGAACTAGGGTTTACGCAAAAGATATTCATAGAAAAGTGAGAGAAAGAGAGAGAGAGAGAGCGCAAAGATTGATTGAAGAATGCAAAGAAATGGAGAAATAAATAGAGGGAATGTGGGGAAGGAAACGTTCTAGGGAAGGGAAACGTTTGACGGATATAAAAACGAAAAAGAAAATAAAAGAAATGATGAATGGCATTTAATGTTACGTGACAAGAGGAGAGAGAAACTATGACAAATGAAGTGATAGAACAGTTACCTATGAAAGGCGCCTCCTCAACTGCACGCATGCTTGTCCAAATAGGATAGACACGTGTTACCATCTGGAAAGCTAGATACAGCTGTATTTACTATAGAAGATATTCTGAATCAACTTAGACAATGAAACGTTAGTAATAAACGAGTCACTACTTCTAATTGATTTAAGATCAGAACTTCTTATAAAACATTAATCCAATCTCATTTCAGAAGATAGCCATACATAAGATTTTCTCATCTTCTCATTCTGGGCATACATCCATACTGATATTCTTCAGAATGAACTTAAACCTATCTTCAGCCAGGGGTTTTGTAAAGATATCAGCCCATTGATGGTCTGTATCCACAAAGTTTAAAGATATAACACCCTTCTGAACACAGTCCCTTATGAAATGATGTTTAATCTCAATATGTTTAGCTTTTGAATGTAAGATAGGATTCTTAGCTAAACATATAGCAGAAGTATTATCACAGAAAATAGGAATGTTACTCTCATATATCTGATAATCTTCTAGCTGACTTCTCATCCAGAGCATTTGTGTGCTACATCCAGCAGCAGCAACATATTCTGCTTCTGTTGTTGAGAGGGCAATAGTAGCTTGCTTCTTGCTGTACCATGAGATCAGATGACTTCCAAGAAATTGATAACTTCCAGAAGTACTTTTCCTTTCAATTCTATCTCCAGCATAGTCAGCATCACAGAATCCTACTAAGTTGTATTCTTTGGATCTTCTGTAAACTAAACCAACATTAGTAGTACCTTTCAGATACCTTAGAATTCTCTTAACCGCAGTTAAATGAGATTCTCTCGGATCTGATTGGAATCTAGCACACAAACAAACACTAAAGAGAATGTCAGGTCTAGAAGCAGTTAGGTATAGAAAAGATCCAATCATACCTCTGTACAACTTCTGATCTACCTTCTTACTTACCTCATCCTTACCTAGGACACACGTTGGATGCATAGGAGTTTTGGCTTCTTTACTTTCAGAAAGATTAAACTTCTTCAGAAGTTCTTTCACATACTTTGTTTGATGAACATACGTTCCATCAGAAGTTTGGTTGATTTGAATCCCAAGGAAATACTTGAGTTCTCCCATCATGCTCATTTCAAATTCAGCCTGCATAGACTCAGCAAACTCCTTTCCAAGTGTAGCATTAGATGTTCCAAAAATAATATCATCGACATATATTTGACAAATTAAAATGTCCTTTTTAAATGTTTTACAGAAGAGAGTAGTGTCCACTTTTCCTCTAGTGAAACCATTTTCTAGAAGGAAAGAACTTAAACGTTCATACCAAGCTCTAGGAGCTTGCTTCAATCCATATAATGATTTCTTTAATTTAAAAACATGATTTGGAGTCTTCAAAACCAGGAGGTTGATGGACATAGACTTCTTCATCTATATAACCATTTAAGAAGGCACTCTTGACATCCATCTGATAAAGAGTGATGTTATGTTGAGTGGCAAAAGAAATTAATAGACGAATAGATTCTAACCTGGCCACTGGTGCAAAGGTTTCTGTGTAGTCAATCCCTTCTTGCTGACTATAACCTTGAGCAACCAGTCTGGCTTTGTTTCTTACCACTTCTCCTTTCTCACTCAGCTTGTTTCTGAAAACCCATTTTGTTCCTATAATATTGAATCCTTTAGGTCTTGGAACAAGATCCCAAACATCATTCCTTGTAAACTGATTTAACTCTTCTTGCATGGCAATTATCCAGTCTGTATCTTCTAGAGCTTGATCAACAGAAGTTGGCTCGATCAGAGAAACCAGACCTAATTGACATTCAGCATTGTTCTTGAGGAATGCTCTTGTTCTGATAGGATCATCTTTCTTCCCAAGGATCACATCTTCTGAATGAGCTGAGGCAAGTCTAGGTGATCTTCTGACTGTTGGTTCTTCAGAAATCCTGAGATTCTCTAAAGATGCAGCAACTTGATCTTCTGATCCATTGCTTCTGAGACTGCCAGCTTCTGCAGCTTTGCTTCTTGGTTCTACTACTTCTGATATATCAATATCAAAATCTGCAAAATTCTCAAACTGCTTTGGTTTTTCAAGACCAAGCTTATCATCAAACCTGATATTGATTGATTCTTCTACAATCAATGTTTCAGTATTGTATACTCTGTAGCCTTTAGAGCGTTCAGAATATCCAAGAAGGAAACACTTTTGTGCTTTAGAATCAAACTTACCAAGATGATCTTTAGTATTCAGAATAAAACATACACATCCAAAAGGATGAAAATATGAAATGTTGGGCTTTCTGTTCTTCCACAATTCATAAGGAGTCTTATTTAGAATAGGTATGATAGAGATTCTATTCTGAATATAACACGCAGTGTTTATTGCTTCTGCCCAGAAATGCTTAGCCATATTGGTTTCATTGATCATGGTTCTGGCCATTTCTTGTAGAGTCCTATTCTTTCGCTCTACAACTCCATTTTGCTGTGGAGTTCTAGGGCAAGAGAAATCATGGGCAATACCATTTTCTTTGAAGAACTCCTCAAAGAATCTGTTCTCAAATTCGCCACCATGATCACTTCTGACCTTTATGATTTTACACTCTTTCTCAGATTGGATCTGAGTGCAGAATTCAAAGAACACTGAATGAGACTCATCCTTGTGTTTCAAGAACTTTACCCATGTCCAGCGGCTATAATCATCAACGATGACTAATCCATATTTCTTCCCTCTGACAGATGCTGTTTTGACTGGGCCAAACAGATCAATGTGCAAGAGTTCTAACGGCCTTGAGGAAGAAACAACATTCTTAGACTTGAATGCAGGTCTGGAGAACTTGCCCTTCTGACATGCTTCACAAAAAGCATCTGATTTGTATTTCAGATTTGGGAGTCCTCTGACCAGATTTAGTTTGTTAATCTGAGAAATCTTTCTCAAACTAGCATGACCTAATCTTCTGTGCCAGACCCATTGCTCCTCAGAAACAGACATAAGACAAGTCACCTTCTGCTTCTCAAGATCAGAAAGATCAATCTTATAAATGTTGTTCTTTCTCTTGCCTGTAAATAGGATTGAGCCATCCTACTGACTTACAGCCTTGCAAGACTTTTGATTGAAGATTATATCATAACCATTGTCACTTAATTGACTTATGGACAATAAGTTATGCGTTAATCCTTCTACAAGAACTACATTAGTTATGGAAGGAGAGTTACCAAGACTTATGGTTCCAGAGCCAATGATTTTGCCCTTCTGATCTCCTCCAAACTTGACTTCTCCACCTGGTTTAAGCACCAGGTCTTGGAATGTAGACCTTCTTCCCGTCATGTGTCGCGAGCACCCAAAGTCCAGGTACCATGACATTTTGCTTTTTGTCCTCTTTTCCGCCAAGGATATCTGCAACAGAAATTATCTTCTCCTTAGGTACCCACATCTTCTTAGGTCCTTTCTTGTTAGTTCTCCTCAAGTTCTGATTGAACTTGGGTTTAGCAAAATATTTAACAGGAGGAACAACATGATAATTCTTATTCTGAGTTCCATGATATTTCTTAGGTTGTGTCACATGCTTCTTGGTGTGTGTTATGTGAAAGCTTTGTGCATGTGATGTGTGCCTAATATCATGTGAGTGGCCATACTTGAACTGATCATACAATGGCTTGTATGTGATTTTCATATCATCCACAGGTTCAAGTTTGTATGGAGTTTCACCCTCAAAACCAATGCCAACTCTTTTGTTTCCAGACACAGCATATATCATGGAAGCTAGCTGACTTCTGCCAATACTTCTAGATAAGAACTTCCTGAAACTTAAATCATATTCTTTCAGAATATGGTTCAGACTGGGAGTGGATTTTTCTGAATCAGAAGGAGATCCAACATTATTGGATAATATTAAAACTTTCTCTTTTAATTCAGAATTTTCCAACTCAAGCTTCTTAGTTTCAAATTCAAATTGCTTTTTCAGCTTTTTGTATTTGATACTAAGATGAGCTTTTAATTCAAGAAGCTCTGTTAGACTGGAAACTAACTCTTCTCTAGATAGTTCAGAAAATACCTCTTCAGAATCTGATTCTGATGTAGATTCTGATCCATCATCTTCTGTAGCCATCAGCGCGAAGTTGGCTTGCTCTCCTTCAGAGTCTGATTCTGATTCTGAATCATCCCATGTTGCCATAAGACCTTTCTTCTTATGAAACTTCTTCTTGGGATTCTCCTTCTGAAGTTTTGGACACTCGTTCTTGTAATGTCCAGGCTCATTGCACTCATAGCAGACAGCCTTCTTCTTGTCAGATCTTCTGTCACCAGAAGATTCTCCACGTTCAAATTTCTTTGAACTTCTGAAGCTTCTGAACTTCCTTTGCTTGCTCTTCCAGAGTTGGTTTACCCTTCTGGAGATCATGGACAGTTCATCTTCTTCTTCAGACTCTGATTCTTCAGGATCTTCTTCTCTAGCCTGAAAAGCGTTAGTGCATTTTTTAACATTAGATTTTAATGCAATAGACTTACCTTTCTTCTGAGGCTCGTTTGCATACAGCTCTATTTCATGGCTTCTCAAGGCACTGATAAGCTCTTCCAAAGAAACTTCATTCAGATTCTTTGCAATCTTGAATGCTGTTACCATTGGACCCCATCTTCTAGGCAAGCTTCTGATTATCTTCTTTACATGATCAGCCTTGGTGTAGCCTTTGTCCAGAACTCTTAATCCAGCAGTCAGAGTTTGAAATCTTGAAAACATCTTCTCAATGTCTTCATCATCCTCCATCTTGAAGGCTTCATATTTCTGGATTAGAGCAAGAGCTTTAGTCTCCTTGACTTGAGCATTTCCTTCATGAGTCATTTTCAAGGACTCATATATGTCATGGGCCGTTTCCTTGTTAGATATCTTCTCATACTCAGCATGAGAGATAGCATTCAGCAAAACAGTCCTGCATTTGTGATGATTTTTGAAATCTTTCTTTTGATCATCAGTCATTTCGCTTCTCGTGAGCCTTACACCAGTAGCTTTAACAGGATGTTTGTAACCATCCAACAGAAGATCCCATAGATCAGCATCCTGACCAAGAAAGTAACTTTCCAGTTTATCTTTCCAATATTCAAAGTTTTCACCATCGAATATTGGTGGTCTAGTGTAACCATTGTTACCATTGTATTGCTCAGCAGAGCCAGATGTAGATGCAGATGTATTTGTTTGAGTTTCACCAGCCATCTTTAACTGAAGCGTTTTTCTCTTCCTGAATCTTTTCTAAACACGGTTAAGTGCTTGCACCTTAGAACCGGCGCTCTGATGCCAATTGAAGGATAGAAAAACACTTAGAAAGGGGGGGTTTGAATAAGTGTAGTCTTAAAAACTCAAACGATAAAAACAATTTGCACAGTTATTTTTATCCTGGTTCGTTGTTAACTAAACTACTCCAGTCCACCCCCACAGAGTGATTTACCTCACCTGAGGATTTAATCCACTAATCGCAACAGATTACAATGGTTTTCCACTTAGCCCACGACTAAGTCTTCTAGAGTATCCTGATCATAACTTGATCACTCCAGGAACAAATGCTTAGACACAAGCTAAGACTTTCTTAGAGTATCCTGACCACCACGTGATCACTCTAATTACAACTGCTTAGACACAAGCTAAGACTTCCTAGAGTATCCTGATCAACACTTGATCACTCTAGTTACTTACAAATTAATGTAATCAAATAAGAGTTTTACAATGCTTCTAAAAAGCTATAATCACAACAGTGATATTTCTCTTAACGTTTAAGCTTAATCTCATTAATATATTACAACAGCAATGTAGTGAGCTTTGATGAAGATGAAGTTTCTGAGCTTTTGATTTGAACAGCGTTTCAGCAAGTTTTTCAGAATAAGTTTGTTCAGGATTCGTAACCTTGCTTCTCATCAGAACTTCATATTTATAGGCACTTGAGAAGATGACCGTTGGGAGCATTTAATGCTTTGCGTGTTCCGTACAGCATTGCATTTAATGTTTTACGCTTTTGTCAACTACCTCGAGCCTTGTTCACGCTGTGTCTACTGACGTTGCCTTTAATAGCTTCCAACGTTCCTTTTGTCAGTCAGCGTAGCCTGCCACCTGTACTTTCTTCTGATCTGATGTTTATGTATACAACGTTTGAATATCATCAGAGCCAAACAGCTTGGTGCATAGCATCTTCTTGTCTTCTGACCTTGAAGTGCTTCTGAGCGTGATACCATGAGAACTTCAGTGCTTCTGCTTCTGATCTCAAGTTCTTCTGATGCTTTCATAGACCCATGTTCTGATTCTGCCTTGATCATCTTCTGATGTCTTGCCAGACCATGTTCTGATGTTGCATGCTGAACCTTCTGAGTCAAAGCTTCTGAGCGCTGATTTGTGCATACTCTTTATATATATTTCCTGAAAGGGAAATTGCAATGGATTAGAGTACCACATTATCTCACACAAAATTCATATCCTTGTTATCATCAAAACTAAGAATATTGATCAGAACAAATCTTGTTCTAACACATAACTCCTTTATGAATCATGGTGAAGTTATGGAAAATATCATGAACAAATACCAAGTTAAAATGAAAAGGGTTCGTGAAGAAGTGCATAAAAAAGTGTTAAAAAAATTAATGTTTTTTCAAATTCGTACAAGACTTATTAAGTCGGTTTTAACGGATACCTGACTTAACAAGTGCAGAATATTTTTTGAATTTCAAATAATTATTTAAATTTCAAACAACATCAAGTTTTGTTAAGTCAGTTAACCAGATCTAACTTAAAAAGTGCTGACAGTTTTTTTTATAAAGTTTTATTTTTGCATTTGAATCAAATATTTTTATGCATGATAATTTGAGAATTTTAGAGATTAAAATGTATAAAATATTTTGAGTACTAAGTTACCAATATAATTGAACGCTTGTACCTTTATTAATCAAGATCCATGATAGTCTTCAAATAAAAATTCTTGAATAATTTGTTGCTAGCTTTCAATATGATGAGTCTTGAATCATTTGAATTGATAAAATGCACTTGAAGCTTTTTTCATACTTTTTGACTTGATCGTATGCTAGTTCAACTAACCCCACATCCATGAGATATTTACTCATCCATCATCACATCATATTTATACATACATGAAATGATCTTGAGGTATGTCATCCATTTTATTCATCAAACCTTTACTTGAGTTTATTTACATTGATATCTTAACTCACTTTTGTCTGGATCCATGATATAAATGTCATGTCTCATACATCACTTGAGATATTCACCATGAATAATTGCCTAAAATGTTGCTAAAAATCCAAATGAATGAGAATGGTATTGACTAAAATTGTCAAGGTAATCACTCTCTTTTTTCAACTCTTTTACTTTGTGTTTAATATTGTTAAAGCTTAGCACTTTCTCCTTGTTTTAAAAATGGTTTTGGATTATTAAAGCTCAACCTTTTTTTAAATCAACCTTGGTTTTGTATTGCTAAAGCTCAACCACCACTCTTTTAAATCACTCTTCCCTTGTATTGTTAAAGCTCTGCACCTTTTAAAACTTATTAAGTATTGATAAAGCTTAACATTTTAAAAACCCGTTGAGTATTGGTAAAGCTCAACGCCCAAAAAAGATTTTTCCACTTGGCTTCTTTATTTTCTTTTTAAGGGGAACTACAAATGCTCTGACTTTCCTATTGCACTTAAAGGGTATGTAGGCACAAGATGCGATATCTTGGCGAACACACTTTTAATAAAACTTCTTTTCCCACCATCCCACTCTATTTCACAAAACAAAAACAATTAATAATAACATTAACAATAATATATTTTCAAAGAGGTTCCTACAGAGTGTCGTAGATGTGAGGGGTGCTAATAACTTCCCTTTGCATAACCAACCCCCGAACCTTAGATCTCTGTTTGTTTTATTAGATTTGTTTTAAAAATTTCTTTGGGTTTAATTTCTCTTTTTCCCCATTTCCTTTGGAAACAATATAGCGCGGTGGCTACTTTCACTAAAATAATGAGCTAAGTAAATTAATGGCTTTAGTCTCAATTTTCACCGTTACAGGCGTGTCCTTGGTCTTGGAAGAAGCATCAGCTTTCAAATATTTATTAGATCATTGCCAAAGAGTAAGGAAGCAATGTGCAAGAAATAAATTGAAGAGCTAGTTGATCAAAGGGAGGATGAGAAGATAAAAGAAGCATTAGAAAATGAGTGAGAAAAGTTGATTTAGGAGGTGCACGAGAGTGTGACTCAAGATGAACGAGAGATGGTGCGTCAAGAGAAGTGTGAAAGGTTTATCCAGGAGGTGCGAGAGTGGTTGATCTAGGAGGAGCGGGAGAAGGTGCATCAGGAGGAGTAGGAGAGGTTGATCCTGAAGTTGACGAGGAAGATGTGGGAGAAATATACCCGAGATGTGATTGGGGTAAGTATAAGTTTGGTTTAAATTTTTTTGTTATGTGTTGTTGTTCTTTCTGTATTTAAATTATTGTATTATGTTGTTGTTTTTATGATGCAACAATTGAAATCGATGGGTGTACTCATTCACCCATATTTAAATCACTTAGACATAACCGAGAAAGTTATTTTGAGTGGTTCAAGTATGAAAGGAAGTTATTCTTCCCCACAACACAATATCGACACCATAATACATTAACTATATAACATGCTAAAATTGATAAAGATGGACGACACCATCGTGATAAAATTAGAACATGAACCGAGTAAATATTATATAATTGGAAAGAGTTTTATTTTGGATATTTTGTAGGGTACTAATTGGTTAGATATAACCGTACTACAATTATGGTGCACGTAAGTACATATTTCAAGGTGATTTCAATTTATAATCATATGTCCAAAGAAAAATAGTGTAATTATGTTATGCTCGACACATTATAATCTTGATTCAATGATGAACAACATCTTGAGCGTGTAAGTGATATTATTTGTAACACTCAAGTTTCCCCTTTAGTTTTGAATAATTTTTATTCATGTTTAATTCTTACCAACATGTAGAGTTATGGAGGGATACAATTTAATTACTCATAATGTAAGAAATAAAAACTCAAAGTTCTTTTTCCCAAAAGTAAGTATTACTTGTGCTTTTTGACATTATTTTACTTTTGCTAATGTATTAATTGTGTTTTGTATGTATTAATAACTATATGAAAATTATTTGTAGATGCGGAAACAACCCAACGAATATTTGTGGAAATACTATGTTATGAAACATATGTTGAATATTATATCCGAAGACATTACTGATTCATGGGTTAAGATATTCACTTTATCCATATGGATGTAATTAATTTATGTTAGTTGTTAAGTTAATGTTGTTGTTGTTAGCTAGTAAAAGGTTCATGTTGTTATTTTTGTGGAGATTGAATCTTCAATGTTGTTGTTGTAGGGTTATGCTAATTTAAATTTTGTTCAAATTATAGGTGTTTAACGACTCAACCTGATTTCCACAAGAAGATATAAGTGAATTCGTTCATATTGGGCTGATTCCTTCCTATCATTTTATGAACTTCAACAACTCTAGTTTCTATTGGTTGTTGTAAACGATGTGTATACGTTTCCTGTTACACTTATGCATTTGTTATCAAATATGTATATATGTTCTCTTTGTGTACCATTTTGGATATGTGTATATTAAGTTATGTTATAAATTTTGTAAACAATGTAATTTGGTATTATGTGTATATTATTAGATTATGTTTTGTTATAAAATACAATGTCCTGGTTCTATTATAGAAGTGCATATATAGATTATATAAAAAATATGGATATAGGTTCTGTCTAAAAAAAAGAATACATGTCATATTAAAATTTTAAAACAAATTATAATAAACAAAAAAAAAGTTTTTCCCTTTAGTTTTTTATTCAAGTTGTGGTAAATACATACCTTCCACCTCAAATATTAATAGAAATAAAGAGGTATAGTGACACATGCTTTTTAGTTTTAAAAAGACAAAAATATTGTTGCTGGAGATCGAACTCATGACCAATACAAATTTCCCCTCGGTTGAACTATACTTGAAGGGGAAAGTGATAAGTCTTCATGATGCCCTTCGTTACCTCGCCTATGAAATCAAGGTAAAACCCTTTCTCCTATCAAGGTAAAGGGGGTTTTTTCGTAGTTGTTCTTGTTGAGGGGATTAAACAGGAATTATTGATCTTTGAAATGTTTCACACTCTCCGTTTAGACCTTGAACATCTTGGTACACTTCTCGAGAGATATTAAACCTTGGCTTTGTGTCGAAACAACATGCATTGAGATTTAAAGATATATAAGACGAGGTAAAGGGGTTTTTTCGTAGTTGTTCTTGTTGAGGGGATTAAACAGGAATTATTGATCTTTGAAATGTTTCACACTCTCCGTTTAGACCTTGAACATCTTGGTACACTTTTCGAGAGATATTAAACCTTGGCTTTGTGTCGAAACAACATGCATTGAGATTTAAAGATATATAAGACGAGAGGTGTGGTCGACGCACCCTAATTATATTCACATCATTACTGGAAGACCTTGATGTATGCCTAACTCATTGGATGCAATTGTGAAGAGGCGATTAATAAATGATTAAATACGTCGACCTCAAAATCGTTGAAGGCAAGGCAAAAACCTATCAAAGATAATAAGCATTCATGAAGAGGAATAACTCACTCGTCGTATTTGTTACAGATCCTATTGTCTTCTCCAGGGGGAATCACCCCCTCAATCTTCAGAAGGTCTCAGTGTCGTGAAGACATGATGTAAACCACCCTCACCAGTAAAGAAAGAAAGGGCATCCAACATCTCTTGGCCCACCCACACTGATGAGTTATCCTCTATGGTCTTTTGAACTTTAAGTTGGAGATCCTCCATCGTAAGGGATCCTATTAACACGTGAAAGAAGTGAATATAAATAGCAATGTGAGGCAAGTTTAAAGCTAAGTCTGGTGTTCCTTCTAAAATACACCATAAATAAACCACCAATCAATAATAATTTACCCAATTAAATCATATGCCCCTATTCACCATAAATCCTAATAAGGAAATAAAAATGGAAAGAAAAAGAGAGATTTGAGTGTTTCCTTAACAAAGACAAAATTAAGGAATCGCGCGCATAAATGAGGGCGGAAACGAGTTAATGATGAAGACATGTGCAAGAAAGTTGGAAACAATGGAAGAAATCATAAACAAAGAAGAGAAATTTCTAAAAGCCACAAGTAGTGGAAAAGAGAGAAGATTTGTAATCCATAAACATTTTTATATGCATTTCCACAACACTAAACATGCGATTTACCACATTGGGAAGTGTAAATTACGCCACCAACGATTGAGATTTCATTGGAAACTATTGAGAGTACTTAAGTATCCTAGGACATAGATGACATCATTACCATCAGACATTGGGACACGCAAAGGGCAATCCCTCATTCTACATAATTGAAACAAGGGCTTGGGGGCAATTGTAATGGGTCGTTCGCAAGATCCATAGCAAAAGACCCAAGAGAAAATCTCGTGTTAAAAGACACATATAGCAAGTTGATCTTTGTTCTAACAAGAAGTAAATAATTTCGCTCTCCAACACATCAATCATTGTCCGATTCAATATGATGTCTATTAGTGATTTAAGCATTGAAGTGCTAACCTCGTAGGTCCATCACTCTCTTTTGCATTGGAAGTACTGCTCTACCGCAGTAAAATACAACTCCAACTCCTCATCTTTCATTTCTAGTTTATAACCGAACAATGTAATATTAGAAAAAAAATTCTTTAAAAATAAATAAATTTAGTCGCTTATAACAAAATGAGATGTGGCGCATTTAAATCTATCTATTTTTTATTAATTAATTTATGGTCAAAATTTGAATCTACATTTCTGCAATCAAATATCTTAAATACCAATTACCAATTTTAAGTTGACTCATCGGATGAATTCATTCTCTATAAGTCATTTATGAAGTGTCTCTTTGTTTTTTTTTAAACTTAAATATAGAAAAGTGATTAATTGTGATTTGAAACCTCCACTCCAACAATTATCCTAGCTCATTCTCTATAAGTCATTTATGAAGTGTCTCTTTGTTTTTTTTAAAACTTAAATATAGAAAAGTGATGAATTGTGAATTGAAACCTCCACTACCAACTATTATCCTAGCTGTATTTTATGATACAAAAGGAAAATACAATCCACCAACTGTCATGTTGCTTCTTGCCGCCTTTGAAATAGCATTAAACTATATTGGTTAACACAAAAAAGAACATAACACTCATTTTATGTTGCTCAAGTCCCAATATACCACACTTCTGAACTTTTTCAGCCATACATTTTCTTACTCCCAACTCACATGTTTCTCAACTTGTTCACAAAGTCATCACGAGACTTTCTCACCTTTTTCTCCAATTGCCCTTGAATTTGGGGTTTCACAATTTTTTATAGCCACAAAAAAATGCCTCTAATTTAACTCAACCACCATCTACCCCATTGACACAATCTTAAACAACTAGATCCAAAATTAACCAATTTTAAATTCAAAGTTTTCTATAGTCCAAATGAATAGAATAATATCAATATGATAAATATTAGAGGAAAGAAAATAAAAAAGTCATATGTCACAATCAAATGTACTAGTATATATATCAATTTATATTGCCTAAAAATAAGTACCAACTTGTATATATACTTAAATACGTCACTACCAAAATCTATCATAAAATCATCATCATCATAATCTCAAACCCAGCTTATTACTTAACGAAAACGAAAATAACAAATCTTATTAAATATTTTAAGACTCATTTCACGTCAAGAAAACTCAGACTCTATTTAAGACATGCTCTTACATATCAATATTATTATTATTTTATGATGAGAAAAATATTAATTAAAAAAAATAAAAAGACAATGAAACATGCATTAAGTAAAATAACTAATGAACTCAAACATCAAGAGTTCATAATGGATGATCCTAATTAATCATCTAAAAACATTCATTATGGACTAATTAATTATATATTGTTCTCCATGCAATCTGATGAAGATGAACTCATAGCAACAACTCCAAGTTTCTGAAGATTAAGCTTCACAACAGTATCAACAAACATCTTGGTATCTTCTTCTGTGTTCCCATGAGGAATATCAACAATATAAGATTCCACAACAATAGTATAAACCTTACCTTCGTTGTCAACAAACTCATTAACCGAAGTAACCGATCGATAATTCTGAAGCCGATGTTCGCCACCAACAACTCTAAAACTTAGTACATGTTTCTCATCATCCAAAATCTCTAACCTTTCGGTGCTCGTGGAGGCCGGTAAACCCGAAACAACGGTGACTTCTCTTATGCTACCGACGTTTCCGTCACCTTTCATGTTACAACCTTTGATGAAATGTTTGTATTTTTGTGGATTCTCGAAGCTTCGTACGAATGGCCATACTATGCTTGATGGTGCTTCGATTTTGTAGGTTATGATCGATGTGCATGTGTTTGTGGTTGGTTCTAATATGTGGTATTTTTTAATGATTGGTTCTAGTTCTTTGAATTCTTCTTGTGTTAGACCTTGGATATCATGGTGTGATAATTCTGAAGACATGTTTTGGGGGGTGTCAAAAGGAAAATAGCATGCAAGATGAAGAAAAAAGATGAAGATGAGAAATGGACAAAAATATGATATGCAAAAACAAGACATGAAGATGTGAACACTTGTGTATTTATATTAGTGTTTTGTGTTTTGTTTTTTTGGACAGATTTGCCCTTGACAGTTTATTTTTGTTTATTTTATATAATATAAAACTATGTATGTCATTATTAATATTAACTAGTAAGGCTCATGGGTTATTTATTTATTTATTAATTTATAATTTTTTTTATGTATAGTTTACAATTCTCCATAAATATTTTCATCGAAAAGAGTGTATTGTTTAATTATGTATATGATATAATATATTTAATTTGCTTATCTATTAAGTAAGAGAGATTTTATAAAACTTTAGCTGCATGAGGAAAGGTATTGTCTCTACTTTAACATTTTAAAAATATTATAATGAATATACTTTCTAAATATGGCATATTTTTTAAGCTTACTGGGTGGTGCTTTTGAGGAATATTATGTATAAAAAATTTCTGTGGTCTTGTTATTATAAATAATTATATATAATAACAAGAAGCTTTTTTTAATAACTAGTTGTTGTGCGTCATGTTGACCACTAACTTTCCATTTATTCAAATATTTCTTTTCGTATAATATAAGTGATATGAGATAGGTTTAGGATAAGTCAAAAATATGGATTACTTTATTGATTATTATTCATATTATGTTTTTTAATGCTTAAAAATATTATGATTTTCTACGCAATGTCATGTATGCCCATACCTATAGGTAGTTGTTGATTAAAATTAGTAGTAGCATTATAACCCAACTATTTCTTTTTTCTTTTTATATAATATATTTATTATTATTGGTTTTTGTGGAGCAAATATATAGCATATGAATGTGAATGTGATTTTGATGTAAGAGTAAGGGTAAGATTGGATATAATTATTAGGTGGAAAAAGAAGTCGCAATCGTTGACAAGGATAAGATGGAGATCATGAATCATGTGAAGGCTTTTTAACAAACTGTCCGTGTGATCTAAAGCTTCACTTTGCAGCATAGTTTTCAATCAAAGCAACAAAAAAAGAAGAAGTAAAGGGTGTTAAAAGGAGTGGACAATGGACCAACCATATTATTAGTTCAAATAAAAATAGAAAATATTAGTTGTTTTAAGCAAGAAGTATAAGTTGAATATTAGTATATGGAATGAGTCAATTTATTTGATGAAAAATATTTTTATTTGAAATTGGTCTAGTCTGAGTTATGTGTATATATTATGTATATATTATGGTGGTAGGTCTAGCACTACATTGACTTTTTTTTCTTTTATTTTATATTTAATATATAATATTTAATTTGTTGATGGACAACTTCTCGTTACGTAGGATTGTCTAAGAGTTTATGGAATTTGGATGTGTTTAAAGTTAGAGTTGTGAGAAATTTCGTATCTATTTTTCTTGTAAGAGATTGTATCTCATTTCCATTATAAAGATGATGTATACATAAGAAACTTTATTGGGTTTGGATTAGAGTTTAGAAGGAGCAATTCCCCCTGTTTCAGGTGAATACACGAAAGTGGGAAGACTAGACTTTTCCGACAACTGTGGGAAAGACGATTATCTCTTGACTGATTCCACGAGCCACGTACCTTGTTAGTGGAAGCTGCAGAAAATGTGGATTAGTTGGGGCAGCTGGCCCAGGTCCAACACGGAGAATGATTCGGGCACCTGTAGTGCCAATTAGGATCAGGTGACCCATGGAAAGCCTTGAGCACTCGCCCCTCTTGGTAATGTCGCCCGTCTTGTGTCTTTTAAACGATTTCTTCTTTGATCCTATAAGATTATCATAGTCCACAATCCCTCAAGCACGAGGTCTTAGAAAGAGCGAAGTGATTAATAAGTAGGGTTTCATCCTTGATATAAAAGGGGCTTGAATGATTCACCTGATTGGGATGCTGACGGATCCCACAAGCAGACACGGGGCAAGCCTCTTAAGAAGGGCTTAAGGTGAGTCCCTCAAACGTCGCTGTTAATGGCACATGCAGCATTAACCGGTTACGCTCAATTATAATTTATTATCCTCTTTCTTTTATATATGTGTGCGCGCATGCGAGCATGTGTTAAATAAGTGTCTCACATATAATCGGACATATGTATTTGGTTTTGGTTATTATAGTTTCTTTTAATTTTTTTTCTTTTACTTTTAAAAGTATAGTTTTGATTCCAGTAGTATGTAACTTTCATTAAATATTTATATGGCTAGTAATTAATGAAGGAAAATCGTATCACAAAAACGCAGCAGAAATTAAAATTTTCCTTTAGTGATCCTTACGAATGAGCATGATTAGTGATAGAACCGTTACCTCTTGTGGCGATTGAAACCTTTGATGCCGAATCGAAGGATCGATCATGAGCGTTGATAAAGAACAACGCCTCTACTCAGTCCACACGAACATATCCCTTCAGTCTCAGCGTTAGCTGGTCGAATGAAAGCTTTGAGTGAGAGAGAAGAAAATACGTATAGGGTTTCTTAGACCGAATTTTCATCAAGTGAGATGCTTCAGCACAAGGGTTCTATTTATAGAACCACTTGCGTGGGCAACAAGTTAAAAACCCAATTAAGCCTGCAAGCTAAAAGCCCAATTAAGTTGTATATCACTTAAACGCGTGGTACCTTACCACATTCCGAATTCACTTAAGTACATTGTACCTTACGGTGTTCCTTATTTACTCCGTCTCTCATCAACCTGTCCTTATGTGTGTGGCCCTGTAGGTTTTCGTAACGTTGTCAATTATATTAAATCACACATTTAACATAATAAACAGTGAGCGATATCTAGCAACACATCACTGCTACCCAAGTCACAAAAATGTCATGTGATCTGACAAAAACCTTTCCATGATGATTCTTGTGTGTATAATTACTCTTTTGCCATTATGTCTATATTGAACACAAGGCATAGACTGTGTCATCCTTGTCCAGTTCAATATCGGGCCTTTAGACATTTATCCTATTATGCAGAATGAGCAAATTCCATCTAGGTCACTCATGTCCCTCAGCATGCTTTGTAAAATATCCATCAACTTTCTTTATGGTCATCCAGTTACGGACAATGTTTGATCAGTAATAAAGCACTTGACTCTACATCTAGGATCCATAGTGGTTTCAGGTCGAAGGGTGGTATACACCACTTATCACCATGAGAATAACTTATGACACTTTGCATAATATTCTATGTAGTATTCTCATAGTCGATCGATCCAGTATAAATATTACTCCTAATATTTATACCTATGTCAAGACTTGATAACTCCTTATTCATGATCCATGAGATGTAATCATCAGTCTATCTTCATAATAGTCTTGATGCTTTAATCTTATCCCGCTTCACAATAAAGCTCGACTATGAATACTTTAATAATAGTGTCCTTATGTTTAATGGGATCTCAAGATTAAGTCGCACTTAACATTTCATTAAATAGACTAACTATTCTAGAAACTTTATTATTTTAGAAAAACGAACATAATAAAAAAAAATACCTTTTATTATTAATAAATAATTCGATACAAATACTAAAAATATTGGTATCTAAGACTTACACCAACAAATAAAAGATCCCACAATTACATACTAGTAATATATATAGTTGTTAATCAATACTCATTGATTGTACTTTGCACTAATAATATACTAGTATATCAATGAAGTGTGTGTGGTCCTAGAGGAAGGGAGTTTCTTCCATTCGAAGTTTGAGAGGAAATAGAAAGTGGGCGAGAGCCGCATGCATGCAGCTTTTGCAATTTGCAATTTGCGTGTGTGGGGTGTGGCTACCAAGCTAGTAGCTAGTATCCTCAAATTTGAACACCACTAATTAAAGTAAAGTGAGAGTATATCATCATTGCTTCAAAGTAAGAGAACGAGTTAAAGAAGTATAGTTAATCTGCGTACCTATACTAATTGGACTTTGGTTTTGTGTTCACCATTCAAAACCGAATAACCAAGTGTCGTAATTTTTAAAAATATTATCACGTGATTTAAATCTGAATTTTAATAAATGTATTTAATATGGTGGATGATGCAAATGGTATGTCGGTGAATAATAATATTGCTGCATAAATTAATGAGCCGTATACGGACACAAAAATAGTCGTCGCAGTCACAATATAAGCAGCCCCACCTGTATTGGCATCAACCTGTACGACTTTGACCTAAAAAGCTCTATTTCGACTAAGTCAAGTGGAAATGTGGATTTATGCCAAACAACCAAATCAGGAAATTTTTATCGTGTACTCCTACTTCTTTTTAATCCCCATTCTACCAAATACAAAAAATATAGTAGCTAGTCTTTTCAAAATTGTTGGAATGAAAAGTTAAGACATGAATTTCACATACACAACCTAATTGACTAATTAGAAAGCCATATGTTTGTGGGATGTCTAACTGCAGTAAAGCTTCATGTTCCATCCAGTTATGTTCCACCCTGATTCTAAAGGAATAGGGCAATTTTATCTAACTCTAGTGGGTACTCTAAAAAGTAGGGTAGATAAAAACCCGTAAAAATAGATATGGATATCTGTTCGGGTAAGTACCCATTAAAAAAAGAGGGTATGAGCACAAGTACAAGTATCTTAGTACCTATTCTGTCTCATACCCGCACAATATATATTTTTATTTTTATTATTATGTACACGTGTTAATTTATTAATTTTATTAAATACATCACTATTAAACACACATTTACTTTAATATAAATGTTTGTTTGTTTATTAACTCAACAATAATATCCTTGAAATATTTTTAATGTTGTTAAAAAGATTTAAAATAACATGATAAATTATAATTGATCTTTTTTTTTATTAGAAATGCAGGTAAACAGAGATGGGTATGACTACTTATGTATCCATAGGGTATGGGTACTGGTACAAAGGTTGATGCCCACGTGGGTATTGGATCGGGATGAGTATTTTTTTCAAAAATGCGGGTATGGAGACGGGTACTATAGTACTCTGCCTAAACTTTGTCCATTGTCATTCCTATCAAGGATAGTAAATTTTTTTTTTGTAAATGTTGTAATTATTAATGAATGAAGAGATTAATTAAATACATAATCATTGTTGCGTTCTAATAATAATCTTGACGCCTTGCAAGTGAGGAAGTGAACATTCAATATGTAGGAAGAGGTGTAATACTTAGCAAGAAGTGTTGCAATACTCGGTGAAAGAGTGTGAATTCGAATAGTTGTAATATTTAATAAAGAGTTGCAATACTTAGTGGGAAGATTTGCAATACTTAGTGAAAGAGTGTTTTATCAAAGGTCACAACTAGGGACGAGAATAGGTCAGACCAGCCTATAGGGGCCTATAGTCTAGCCTATTTAAGGCCAGACCAGACCAGGCCAGACTTATTTAATTAAATAGGCCAGACTTAGGCTATTAAAAAAACCTATGAAGCCTTATAGGTAGACCTATATTTTCATATATATTAAAAATAGTCTAAATATGTTGGACTTTATATGCATATATATTAGAAAAACGGCTAAATAGGTTGGCCTATATAAGCATATATATATATATATATATATATATATATATATATATATATATTAAAAAAAATGATAAATAGGTTGGCCTATATATGCATATATAGACCGACCTATAAGGCTTCTTAAGTAATATGGATTAATTGAAAACTGGCTTTTAAATAAGGACAGGCGAGACTTTTAAAAAGGTCAGGTCATACCGAAAAAAGAGCCTATAGTAGGCCATAGGCCAGACTCAGGCCTTGTAAGTTTATCGTAGGTCAGACTCATGCCTTCTAAAGCATAGCCTAGCCTATTTCCACCCCTAGTCGCAATCTTATGAAACAACATCATTTAATCTATATATAGACTATTTCCAATTCAGAAAAGAACACATATTTTGAACTCTAATCTTCATTGCTTAATTTCAAATTTCTTTACTCCTTACATTCGAGTTTTCATTTGTCTTGTGCAAACATGAAATAGACTGAATTATCTTGAGTATTCTTGCGTATAGACTCTAAGACAAAATTGAGAATGTTTTAAATACTATTAGAAAAGTGTTCATATGCATGACTCTAACCTTGATCCATTTAACTTAGAATCACTATCAGACAGTCTAATAGTAACTCAAAGAATAACAACTACGACTTTTGTTTCAAGTATCAAAGTGATGAAACAAGACCATGTAAGTCGGACCATTTCGATGGGAGAGTATTTACTGGTTGGCAAGACAAGATGATCTTCCTCTTGACTGCCTTGAAGATCTAATATGTCATGGATCTTGCATTGGCACCAATTCCATGACCACAAGACAATGATCCAGAGGAACTAACGATAGAAAACAAGAAACAAAAAGAAGATGAACTATTGAGTCGTGGACACATTCTAAACACACTATCTGATCGTCTCTACGATCTCTACACAGACAACCAATCGGCAAGGTAAATTTAGAAAACACACTTTATTATTATTAGAAAATAAAATTCAAAACATCCTTGAAAACTTATTAATAACTAAAAAGAAAATTTCAATAAATTTTATTTCTTGACACTTCCATCTCCAATAAGGTGGTCAATTTTTCATCTAGATCAGCAAATAAGTCACCAATATCTAAATGGGTAACATCCATATTACCGTGATATTGATTATCATCGTCATTAGCAAAGTGAGTCTCAATCCTTACTTTTTTATTTTTGAGTGAATTTTGATAAAAAAATCAATAAGGTGTTTTGGAGTAAGACAAGTGTGATTTCAATGACTTTTTCCTCCACAACGATAAAAAGTATTTTCATTTGTTTTGCTACTCTAACCATCTTTTTCATTCTTTTCAATATTTTTTCACTTATGGTGCAAATATGTGTTCTTATGATTACCATTGTAACAACGATCAAAACCAAGACCATGAGCATAATTACAACCACGTGTGCATGCACGACCACAACCATGTTTTTCCCCATAGTGATTGTGCCTTGCCACATTCACTTTTGGGAATGGAGTTGTACCAGTGGGACGAGCCTCATGATTTTTCATCAATAGTTCATTATTTTGCTCAGCCACAAAAAGACAAGATATTAGGTCAGAGTATTTATTAAATACTTTTTCTCGATATTGTTTCTGCATGAGCACATTGGATGCATGTAAAGTGGAAAATATTTTGCTAACATATCTTCATCAATTACTTTTTCTCTACATAGAAGTTATTCTAAACATTGCATAATTTTAATCACTTACACTTTTTAAATCCTACAAACGTAAATACATCCAATCATATCGAGCTTTTGGTAGGATAATCATTTTTTGATGATCGTATCTATCTTTCAAATTTTTCCATAGGACATGTGGATCAGTTACGGTAAGGTATTCATTTTTAAGATCATCATGAAGGTGACGACAAAGGAATATCATGGCTTTTGCCTTTTGTTGACCAGATGATTTATTTCCTTCTAAAATAGTATTGTCGTGACCTTCTGCGCTTAAATGAATTTTAGCGTCTAGAGCTTATGTCAAATAGTTCTTTCCCTAAATATCAAGAGCCCCAAAATTCAATTTTATAAAATTTGACACACTTAGATCTATAATAAATAAATAAAAGTTAGATAAAATATTAGGTATTAAATATTATAATGAAATAATTATCATAATTGCAACATTAATATTTAAAATAACACTTCTATAAATTTCAATATTTAAAATAACACAATAGTAAATTAGATTGTCACATTAGTCTTAAAATTATCTACTTAAAAAAAAACCAAATTAGTGACAAAATACATATTTGTATTTTATTTTAATTGTTATCTAATCTAAAATCTATATTCCTAACTCGATCAAAATCATGAAATAATTTTCAAACAAATTTCAATCCCTTGACACAATAATAAATATAAGGATTTATAAATTTCGGTATTTTAAAATAACAACTAATAATCTAGAGTGTTGACTTTAACAAAAAAAAATTTATCAACCTCCTTCCTTATGAGAAACAAAAATTTTCCTGCTCCATCTTAAATGGAAAAATAGCAAATAGAGCGTTACAAGTTCTTCAGGAACTATACAATGTTATTTTGCAATTTTTTCATCTATTTCATCATTATTAATATATTTTTGAAAAGTAAAATTAATTCTACCTGTTTACGCAATATAGTTATATTATTTAGGCAAAATAATCTTTTGATCCCTTAACTATACCCTTGGGTTCAGATTGATCCTTTAATTTTTTTTTGTGTCACCTTGGTCCTTTATCTTTTTAATAGACGCGTATGAGTCTCTTCTGTCTATTTTCCTCAAACATATGTTTATGTTAGTACACGTGGAAGCTGAGTTGGCAATGGTAAATCATCTTCCTTATTACCATTACGTTTCTTCATTTTCCACTGCATGTGTTTATCTGTTTCCTGCAATTCAAATCAAATTTGGGCACGTTTTCTTTGTTTTCATCATTTTTTTCGTTTTCTTCTAAGCATGAAGTCCGACCAATGTTCATTATTTCTAAATCTAAAGAACTCTAAAAGTTGTGATTCCAGTGTATACACAAGCTCGTGATGAAAACCTACTTGTTATTGTGGAGACATAGGTGTGATTCACATGGAAACAACTATAAGAATTTTGGAAATAATTTTTGGGGTTGTCCATATTTTAAGGTAAGCCATAAGTTTTGTTTAATTTATGTCCAAATATGAAAATGCGTTTTGATACATATATGAAATTTGCAGGGATCCTTGCAAATAGGGAGTGGTTATTTCAATTGGTTCCATGAGGATTTGGGAGATGAGAATGGGCAATTTATTATGAATAGGTTGTAAAGCATAACAAAGAAAATTGATGATGAAAAAAAGAGTTTGAAAAAGTCAGTGTGACAAATGAAGAATTAGGGAAAATTGTGATGAAACTTCAAACTCAAGTGAACAAGATCTTGAAGTGGAAAAAAACATGGAATATTATGTTTCTTGTAATTTTCTGTATATTGATTTTTAGGATGTTTTAGTAGTATGTGCCAGTTTGTATGTAAGTTTGTATGGATGAGTTGATATGTATCAGTTTGTATCAGTTTACATATAAGTTTGTATCACTATATTGTTATGGATGATTTGGTATGTATCATCAGTTTAATGTGAGTTGGTTTATTTGGAAGAATATTTTTTGTACCAGTCCATTAACATATCAATTTTACATATCAGTCCATTTACAATATCAAAATGTTGTTTAATTAACCAGTTTACATGATTGAGTTGACATATAACTGAGTTGCATAACACACTAAAGATAACACACTTCAGATTAACCATTTTACAATATGAGTTTACATAACATGAGTTGACATATAACTGAGTTGCATAACACACTAGAGAGTTTCAAGATAATTTGCATAAATGTGTACAAAAACCATTACGCAATACCAAAATGATTCAAAGTGGTTCATATTACAACCAAAGTGGTTCAAAATATAGCTAAAACCATTAACTAGACAAGGCTAAATAACACTAGATGTTCTTCTTTTATGTGATTCTCTGGGTTGGAGTAGAACTCTTGGTTGTTGGGCCAACTACATTCTTGGTTGCAGTTAATCTAGTTGTTGT
Organism: Vicia villosa; assembly: GCF_029867415.1. Lineage (NCBI taxonomy): Eukaryota > Viridiplantae > Streptophyta > Magnoliopsida > Fabales > Fabaceae > Vicia > Vicia villosa. The sequence continues at coordinate 187,725,100 of NC_081183.1, read as the reverse complement.
GCTTGGGGGTACAAATGGTCTTCTTACACCTAGCTTATGTGTCTTTCCCTTTCCTTGAATTACTTGCGTTGCATTGCCTTGAGTAGCTGGCCTTTTCCCTTGAGTTGATTGAGGACAGAGTACCCTTGCCTTGAGATGACTGGGTCGCTTAAGTTGCTGGAAAATCCCCTTGAGTTGATTAAGTTGCCTTTCCTTGAGATGACAAAGTACCATTCATATATCCTTGATTTGCTTTATTTGTATTGCCCTGAGATGGCTAAGTAGCATTCCTAATTCCTTGAGTTTCCTGAGATGTTTTAGTAGCATTCTTATTTCCTTGAGCTGCATTACCCTGAGATCTCTGAGTAGCATTTCCTTGAGTTTCATGCCATGAAGCTTGATATGCCAGTGAAACCTTACAAGTTAATTTGTTGTGTCCTGCTTTTTTGCACCTACTGCACTTGACTATGAAACATTTTCTTCTCATTTTTTTGTCAGTCCCATCAATCTCCCCTTGTTCAAGGTTCCTCCTCTTCTTTGGTCTACCAGGAATCTTTCTATACTTAGGTGGTTGCACATTCGGATATGGTGTCTTTCAAATTTAAAATAAATGTTTCTGCTGGGTTTTTAACATACCTTACTTCAAACATGTGTTCATCAGACATCTTGCAACATGTTTAATATATCAGTATTAACCCTAATAATCATTATTATGAGTACCAATAATAACCAGTTGAATTAATGTTTCATACCTAACAAGCCATAAGTTGGTGAATGTGTTGGTTCTATCAATTTTCCTTCTAATTTTAGGCAAAATCCCATTATCATAGACATTTGAAACCTCATTCTATTGGTTGCCTATCTCTTCATAATGTGGGTTCTAATCTCTTCCAGCATAGTGACTCATGGTTTAGCCCTTGAGTCAAGAATAACACTATGAAAAGACTCTGACATGTTGTTGCGAACAACATCACACTTGTTAGTTGCCCTAAAATATGTTCTACTCCAATATCGTGGTGGGCTCTTCATCATATGGAGATATGCATCTTCACTAATCAATCTCATTCCTTTCATTTCTCTATCCCATGCTTTTGAGAATATTGATTTTGTAGCCTTCCATATAATTTCCTTTAACATCTTTCCAAGATACCTTTTCCTAAAATTGTTATACAAATGCCTCACACAGAATCTATGTTCAACATTAGGCAAAATATCATCCATTGCAGGTAAGAGACCTGCAAAATATCATACATAACAAAAAATTATCAAGTTTACATAACAGGAAATAGTCATGTAATAATAAGAGGAAATAATGAAGTTTACATAGCTTTTGTTGGTCTAAAATTAATGTGTATGAGAGACACTCATTTCTACCTCCTAGGTCATCAATTATGAGATCTAAAAACCATGTACAATTATCCCTATTTTCACCCCTACAACTGCAAATGCTAAAGGAAGCATCTGAACATTAGGACCATTGCCTATGGATGCAAGAATTTGTCCTCCACAAATCCCATTCAAAAAACATATGTACAACCTTCTAAAAAGGGGTCTTTGATCCTCAATACCTTCTTGAATAGGTTCAACATTTAGCGTAACTTTTGACCCTGGATTAGCTCTTAACAGTTCATGACATTAGTCATAGGTCCTAGTATAATCCCCTAAGAAAGAACCATCAACTCTGTCCCTAGCAGCAAGTCTTGCTCTGATTGCTTTGCTCTTGTTTAACCTTACATTCCACTTCCTTAGTGTCTTTTCCTTGATATCCTTTACCTTTATCCTAAGATTGTTTTTGAAGGAATTCTGAATCCTCTAGTTCAACCATTGTGTACTCATCATCTTCACATTATACTCCATGCTACAATTATGTTTGTCATTACCTTCCTTACTTTCCAAGATTATGCATTTGGCAACTTGGCACAATAGACTTCCCACTCACAACCATCTTTACATCTCTCCCCTACCCTTTTTTTTGTCATTTTTTTAACTTCAAGTCTTTACCATTTTGAATAGCATATGAGGTTATTGCTTCCTTAATATCACTTTTTGAAGTAAAATACATTTATACCTCCATTTGTAATTGGAAATATCCTTTTGTAACTAGAAAATTAGGTACTTCATCTTTTTAGCTCCACTACTATCATCACTCTCACAACCATTTTGCAGATCTTCACTGTTATTATCACTCCCTTTAAATTCTTATTTATCTTCTTCCCACTTTTATTTCCCTTTCCCCTTTCCATCATTTTCATGTCCAATCAGATTAGCAAGTTCATATTCCCCCATCTCAGCATACCCATCAAAGTCATCCTCAAAAGCTACTTCAAGAGCACTATCATATTCGTAGTTATCATCCTCAATGTCATTAGAATTGTACTCATCATGCACCTCACCAATATTGGTTGATTCCACTCCAACATTGACATTCTTCACTCCAACATTGTTTGATTCAACTCCAACAATGACATCCGTCACTCCAACATTGTCTGATTCCACTCCAAAATTGGCATCCTTCGCTCCAACATTATCTGATTTCACTCCAACATTGGTTGATTCAACTCCTACATTGGCTGAATCCACTCAAACATTGGTTGATTCCACTCCAATATTGGCTAAGTTCACTCTAATATTGGTTGATTTCACTCCAACATTAGCTGATTTCACTCTAGCATTGCCATCCTTCAATCCAACATTAACTTCTTCCACACCAGCATTACCATAATCCAAAACAACATTAACATCCTCAACTTCAACATTAGCATCATTCAACTTATCTACAATGTCATCATGCAGTTTATTAAGCAACTCGTCCGCCTCATCTACAATGTCACCAGGCCTCTCATCAACATTATCAATATCACCATCACAATAATCTGGTTGAGACAAGGTGTATTGGATGTAGATATCAACACTTTGGTGCACCATGTAAAGATCTACAATTTCTAGAGCACCTTTGTCATCAACAAAGGCATTCATCTTAAATGTAGGGCCCTTGTTATATATTGTCTCAAAGTCTTTATAACCTAACTCCTTCAATACACCAACTAACTCAAAACAACTCCACTTGTCAACATCTACTTTCAAGTCATCTACTAGTCCTCCTTCACACACACTTAGTTTAGGGTCAATGAATTAACCACTATGATGAATTTGAGTTTCAGAAAATTGTCTATTTTCCCTATTCAAATATATTCCGTCACTACATTTTGACCTAATACAGTTTTAGAACAAACACACAAAGCCCTAAAACATGAAAAGCCCTAAATCTACACAAAGCCCTAAATGTAGCACTAATAAAGTTACAGAACAAGGTCACAAACAACAACACAAAACTCCAATACATGAAATGCCCTAAATCCATAGAAATCCCTAAATTTTTCCCTAACACAGTTATGAAAACATGCAAATAATACTAACATGTATTAGAAACTTCGTCTTCAATCCTTCACTTCTTTGATTTTGCCAGACTCTACGCCTTCAAACGCTGGTTCAATCATTAAGTTCCTTCAAAACCGCCTTCGTTGCTCTTCTGCTTATGGTTCCTTCGTTGCAGTGGGACTGAACAATACAACACATTTTAGTTGCTATATTGAATGTTATATCCATGTCATCAGGTAACATGTCACTTGGAAGCTATTTTTTTGGCTTTGACTAACGTCCACTAATTATTTAAGTCAATATAATACAAGTTTTGTATTTTATTCCATAAAAATTATTAAGTTATATCATTAAATTTGGAGTAAAAAAAAAGAAAAGGAAATATAAAACAAAATTATTGAAAATTTTGGCTATGATGATTTGTTGCATAGAGTCTGAGTCGTTCGAATGTAGAATTTGTCCATTCACAAAAGAATGAAGATTTAACATTTTTTAAAATATTGGAAAAAAGAAAGAAAATGTGAAACAAAATTATTGAATTTTTTACTATGATGATTTGTTGCATAGCACCCGAGTCATTCGAATGTAGAATTTCTCTCATCAATAAAATGATAAAGATTTAACATTGTAAAAATATTTTAAAAAAAAAGTAAATATAAAACAAAATTATTGAATTTTTCTCACTTATTTCAAATTTTAAAATTTAAATACCAGTTTCTTATTTATCATTTCTATATTTCTAACATTTTTTTTCATTTAAAATTGTTCTCTTTTTTATTTTCTTCTTCTTATCGTCTCAAATAAAATACTTATTATACTAAACAAAATTTAAAAAAAAATCAATTCTTAGATTGTGTGAGTTGAGTCTAACACAATCCTACTAAATCGACTTGTAGGGTAAAGATTGTTCCCACTTATAAGCACATGTTCAGGTCATATATTGTCTGATGTGAGACTCTTAACACCCCTCTCACACCAAAGATTGAACGTGTGGAGTGTGAAACTAAATGGTAGATGACCTGATAGTGGAGTGATCCAGCGGATCTTAAACTAGACTCTGGTACCATCTTAAAAAGTGTGAGTTGAGTATAACTCGACTGTACAAAACTGAATTGTAAGGTGAGGATTATCCCCCACTTATAAACACATGTTCAGACTATATATTATCCGATATGAAACTCTAAACACCAAGATTATTTAAAAAAATCCATAAATATTTTGCGCATCGCGCGAATTTTAATATAGTGGATATTTATTTTTCAATCTCATGCCTAAATGTCATCCAACTAATTAACCTTCTTTGGGTCATTCAATACCATTGAAGATTATATCTATTTGACATAATAAAGACAAAATATTCTAGCTAATGCTAGGATGGAGGAAAAATACATTTGGTATTGGACAAATTTGTGCATTGCTAAATACTAAAGAAATGGGTTTAGGAGGCACATGTAGTTCTTGAAGTTATAAATAAAAAATTGGCAACCTTTGTTGCATCCAATGAGAGCTAGTTTTGTGATTGTGGTGTCATTTGTAATTCAGCAGCTATGGTAGTCGACATAAAGCATCTAGAACATTTTTATTTGAATATTAGGGATATTATGAGTACCAATTATTGTGTATATTGAGAAACGTTACAATATTTTATTCAGCACACAACCCAATAGCATGTCAACCACTTAAATGGTCAAAAAAATATTTTAAAAATCGTGTTTTGTTGTGAAATTATTGAAAAGCATTGTAAGATACCATTATAAAATAGGCTATGGTTAGGTATGTTAGGGTCACTATGGAGCTTGATTGAAAATTGGTGATGGATAGTGTTTAGAGAGACAATTTTATCGGTAGGAATTAGTTGAAAATATGTATATCGAAAATGTAAGTCTCATATATCCTAATATAGAAAAGAAGGAAAAATGCCAGTTTAGAGTTTCTACATTACTCCTATTTTTAAGTTTTTGTATTTCTTTATTTCTTTTTATGTGGTTTTTTTTTAAAAAAACTTCTTTTTTAAAAAAAAAAATAGCTTAAAGATCAACACTTCGGGCTTTGGCTAATATGCATAAGGATTTTACTTATGCACCATGCATAAGCCTACATAAGCCATTAGATCATGTTTTTAATCCAGTAATGAGTATTGAGTATTGAGTATTGAATATTGTGTATTGAGTATTGAGTGGTGAGTATTGAGTAATAACAATTGATGTCTAGAATTTAACCCAATGATTCAAGGATCCATAATAATCTATGCATGGTGCATATATTTTTATCTATGCACCGTAACTGCACCCAACACTTAACATTAATTTACAAACTAACCATATTTCAAACAAAAAAATTTGAGTCAAATTGGAGACGGTAATGATGTTAACGTATGCACCTAATTTTACACTAAGGTGCCATGACCTTTGACGCATTCAGTGTTGTCATGTCAATCCTGTTAGCGCGTGTTTTGTGAATTTAAGAGCATGCATCACTACTGATCGTACCTGATCAGAAGAATCGTCGTAGGCTGCTCGGACTGGATCTTCTAGGAAGGAGAAGGGGGGTGTACCTGCAAGGTACTCCAATGCCAAAGTAAGTTGACGAGCAAAGGAGCGCAAGTACTAGCTAAGAGTGAGTAAGAATTGAATACCTGACCCTCTACTGAGAGAGGGTATTTATAGCCCCCAGCGCTGGGCCATGATCACGCTAGTGGACTGGATTTCCAAGCCCAACTAGGAGACTGCCAGGTTTCCTAGGCGGAAATATCGGAGGTGCGTGATGCCCTCTGTCCCGGTTAACCGCTCCGGAATCCAAGGGAGACGCGGTCTTATAGGGGCCACGTGGACTCCGTAGTATTCGGAGGATTGGGTGTGAAGGACCACTGCGCGGAGCAGGGTCCTCGACAACGAAGGTGTTTGCGGGGTCGTCAGTGCCGAGCATGTCGGGTGTCATATGCTCCGGGGATATAGGACAGCCGAGCATGTCTGAGATGGGCATCCTAAGTGCGTAGGAGGGCCGAGGAGGAACGTGGGCCTCTGAGGTTTATTGGACCGAAAATCATAGTGGGCCTAACCTTGGCCCAGTCCAGAACAGGAGCCCCCCAAGTCGGAGTTTTCTGGTCAAGAAGCTGTGACTTTACCTGATGCTCGGGCCGGGGAGATGCTCGATGAGATGGCTCCTCGTCAACCAGACGTGCTCGGAGGAACAGCCTGTGGAGGGACGAAACGTCGCGCGTGGGTGGCACGCGCTGACGTGGCATAGGTAATAATGGCCTAGGGTCTAGGAGGCGGCGTTTGTCAGAAGAGGCGACGCTTCGCCTTCCGAGCCCTTTCCCTATAAAAGGGGGCGAATCCTCTCATTTGGAAGTTTCACTCTCTCTGTTTACCTGCTCGGCATCAGACAGGCGTTCCCCGGAAGATACTCTTCCAGATTGTTCACCATACCATTCGTCTACCGAGAAGCTCATCCGGTCATCGTTACCATGTCTTCACGTAAGTTCGCTTCCCTCTTCGTTGCTTTATTCTTTTCCGTAGGGTTTGTGTGCTTTATTTTCGCGGTCGTCGTCGTAGACGTAGGCTGGAATCAACGAGCGATCGTTGTTTCCTCCTCGGGTTATCCAGGCGATGCCCGGGGGTTAGTATGGGTCGGCGGACTAGATGACGTGGCGTTGGGCCACCGTGTTTGTTCGGATGATTTTTCGTTGTCATGTCGCGTCCTTTCGCGAGTCCTCGGCTGACGGGCGTCTTTCCTCGATGGGGGTTTAGCCGGGGGCTCCGCCGCTCCTGCTCTACCCTTTCGCTTGCATTGCGGTGGAAGGGTGGATTTGATGAACTGTCGAATTCACTTTCTCCCTTCTGCGTGCAGGTGAATCTGATTCGAGCGCTAGCTCGGAGTCCGGCTCGGGATCTGATTCGTCGTGGAGTAGCGAGTCGGATGCCTCGACGGCCACAAGTTCAGACGTCGAGATCATCGAGGATCAAAATGCGCCCTCTCTGGCCGACGACGACCATGTTGATTCTCCCGGCCCGGACGCCGAGGGAGGGGTCTCCCCAATGCCCTTGTTTAGTTACGAATGCACGGTTGCGGCCGACTGGATAGCCGAGGAAGCCTTAACGGTCACTTCCCGATACACTGAGTCTCTAGATGGGGTCTTTACAGAAATCGAGGTTTTGAGAGAGGGCGAAGCGCCGAATTACCAAGTGACGTGCCCGTCTCAGGACGAGCGCATATGTTCTCGGTTCAACGGGGATGGCTTTGCGATGTACGAGTACGTGTTCAAGGAGCTCGGCTTCCGACTGCCCTTCTCCGACTTTCAGAAATCGATGATGGCGTTTCTAAATTTGGCGCCGTCCCAATTGCACCCCAATGCTTTTGCTTTTATGCGAGCATTCGAGATTGTTTGTGATTATTTGGGTATTGGCGCCACGACCGCATTGTTCGGCCGGTGCTTTCGTGTTCAAAGACAGGCGGCAGACGGGCGATATGGTTGGGTCTCGTTCAAGAATGCCGAGCGGAAGCTCTTCGGGATGTACACTGACTCTGTGAAAGGTTTCAAGGATCGATACTTTGTCGTTCGTCCGCTCAGCCCGGCGGCTTACCACGATGTGTCGGATTCCGTGGTCCTTCGTGACGCCGACGGGGAGTTAGTGAGGGGTGAGGACGGGCAGGTAGCAAGGGAATTCTGTACGAGGTTCCCGTTTTTCTGGTGGAAAGGTCACTTCTCGTCTCCCCCTAAGCATTACGTTTGGGAAGATGGGGACCTGGACGAGCAAGACGCAGAGTCCTATTCGGTCCTATGCAAATATGTCGACAGCTTTACTATGTCCCGGTGGGTGACGAGGAATGGGAGTCCCGTATTGGACGAGAATGGTGTGCCGGTCGTGGAGCAGCGGCCTATTAATACCAAGGCTCTGCTATCTTGTCGGACTCCCGAGGAGACTCGGGCGTTGTTAGGTTGTGCCTATTCACCCTGCTTTCCTTTTTCTATCCTGTGTTTTCGCTAACTCCTTTTATTTTTTCTTTGCAGATGCCATGCCGGAGAAGGAGGATCCAGTCCTGAAGATGGCCCTGGATGCAAAGAGGAATCAGAAGAAGAAGAATCGGGGCACTGGTGCTGCAGAGAACTCGGGCTCAGCAGGTTCTCCTCGGATGAAGGAGGACGAGAGGTCTTCCAAGAGGCCTCGTGCTACCGAGGGGCGCCATGAGCCGTCGAGCTTAGGTCCCGAGCGTGGTTTTGTATTGCCTCCTTGCTACAAGGATGGAGGTTATTTTGAGAAGTTTCCCATGGTTACTTCTCCGGATGAAGCTCGTCGGATCGGTGAGATGGACCCTCCGTCCCTTCAGAAACAGCTGGCGTGCGACGGTGCTGCCGTGATGAGGGTTTTGGGGATGGCCCAAATGTTAGCCAGTGGTGGCTCGGGCTCGTCCGAGGCCCTGAAGGAGGCGGAGGCGGCAAAGAAGACTGCCGAGGACAGGGTGAAGGCCCTGGAGACCGACCGCAAGGAGTTGAAGAGAAAGATCGATGCGGTTCTCAAGCAGAAGGACGGCGAGATAGCGGCGGAGAAGAAAAAGCTTGCCGACCTTCAGCTTGAGTGGGCTCCCTCGGCTGACGAGTCATCGGATGTGGCCGTTCTGCGGACTAGGGCTGAATTCGTGGAGAAGATAGATAGCCTGAAGATAAGCTTGGCCGACATGGCTGAAGTCGGTTTCGAGCGTGCTGTTCGTCAACTTAAGCTTCTAAACCCTGGCTTGAAGGAGGATAACGTCGGGCTCTCTTCGAAGATTGTGGACGGCGCGTTGGTGCCCGAGTCTCCAGAGAGTGAAGAGTAGGTAGTGGTCCTGGGTCTGCGTGCCCTTCTTCTTCGGCCTGCGTGCCATTTTCTTTTGTTGGGTAATGCCCGGATTACTTTGGGGGCCTGCGTGCCCGACATTTTGACTGTAACCTTTGGACATCGTCGACCATGTTGGTCGGCAACTTTAATGTTTTATAACTTTGCTTGCTTATATCTGTTCATCTGCACCTTCGGTGTTATCGTTGTATGCTCGTGTATTGATAACTTTCCTGTTGTGCGCGTATGACGAGGTATTTCCTCCACACTTAGAATATTTTTCGATTGTTTGTAACTGATGGCTTATGCTCGGATACGCCGGAGGGTTACTTATATACTTGTGATATTATCGGTTTTGTGGACTATGCTCGGCCTAGATTGATTGCCCGGGCGTGTTGAGTACGGACCGGGTGCGCAGAGCAGGTGTGCGCTGTTAGCGAGTACGAGTCCATGATCATGGCCAAGTCCTCGCGGCGTGAACGGTCCCATCGCGAGCTGGGGTTCTGCCATGCAGGTACTTCCACGGAGGGTCTAGGTGTAGAGTCTTCCGTGTGGTCGGTTCTCCCATTTTGTGGTAGTATCCGACCGTTGCTGTCGTGGAGTTCTCGCGTTCGTACCTACGACGCGGGTCCATACCCGGTTAGCACCCGTGTCGGATACAGGCGTCCGGGAGTGTTAGGTCGGGTCTAACTGTAGTAACGTCTGAGTTTTTCAGCGTTCCAGGGCCGAGCAAGTCTTACTCCGAGGAGATCCTCGAGGTAATAGGCGCCGTTCTCTGTTTTATCGTAAACTCGGTACGGGCCTTCCCAGTTTGGGGCTAGTTTTCCCTCGCGTGAGTCTTTCATGTTTCTGCGGAGCACTAGGGCGCCGATTTCAAATTCGCGCTTTATAACTTTGGCGTTATGGCGAAGGGCTATTTGCTGTTTTAGTTTAGCTTCTCGGAGGGAGGATCCTGCTCGGATCTCCTCTACCATATCGAGCTCTTCCCTCATGGCCTCGTCGTTAAGTTCTTCCTCGAGGGGGTATTCGGTGCGCCGAGAAGGTTCTCGGATTTCCACGGGGATTACGGCTTCGGTGCCGTAGGTTAATCTGAAGGGAGTCTCGCCCGTGCTCGAATGGGGCGTCGTTCTATACGCCCAAAGTACACTATGTAGTTCCTCGACCCAAGCCTTTTTAGCTTCGCCGAGCCTCCTTTTCAGTCCTCGGAGGATGACTCGGTTGGCTGCCTCCGCCTGCCCGTTCGTTTGAGGGTGTTCGACTGAGGTGAAGTGCTGTTTTGTGCCGAGCTTGGCCACGAATTCTTGGAACTTCCTATCGGTGAATTGGGTGCCATTGTCGGTGATTATAGCCTGTGGCACCCCGAACCGAGCGAGTATGTTTCGTTTGTAGAAGCGTAGCACGTTTTGAGACGTGATCTTGGCGAGAGGTTCGGCCTCTATCCATTTCGTGAAGTAATCCACGGCGACCACCAGGTACTTATTCTGGTATGATCCGACTGGGAAGGGGCCGAGGAGGTCCATTCCCCAGGTGGAGAAAGGCCAAGGAGAGGAAAGGGATTTAAGCTCGTTGGGGGGAGCTAGGTGCATGTCGGCATGCCGCTGACATCTGTCGCATTTCTGAACATGCTCTTTGGCGTCCTGCTGCATAGTCGGCCAATAATAGCCGGCTCTGAGGGCTTTCCTCGCCAGCGACCGACCGCCGAGATGCTGGCCGTTAATCCCCTCGTGAAGCTCTTGCAGTACTTCTAGTGCTTGCGAGCCGTCGATGCATTTAAGGAGTGGGACGGAGAAGCCTCGTCGGTAGAGTTTGTTTTCGATGACTGTGTACGAGCAGGCTCTCCTCTTAATGGCTGAGGCTTCCTTCGGGTCCTCGGGGAGCTCGTCGTTCGTGATGTATTTGTACACCGGGGTCATCCAGCAATGGTCGTCTCCGATGGCAAACACTTGTATGGCTTGCGCGTTTTTGCCTATGCTTGGATCGGACAAGATTTCTTGTATCACTGACTTGTTCCCTCCCTTCTTCCTCGTGCTCGCAAGCTTGGATAAAAGGTCGGCCCGTGAGTTGTGCTCCCGAGGGATGTGTGCGACGTCTGCCTTTGTGAATCCTTTCATCTTTTCTTTGACGAGCGATAGATACTCGGCTAGTGTGTCGTTTTTGGCCTGGTAATCGCCGCTGACTTGGGACGCGACCAGTTGAGAGTCGGTATAAATCATGACTTCTTGAGCGCCCACGTCCTCGGCGAGGCGCAGGCCCGCTAGGAGGGCTTCGTACTCAGCCTGGTTGTTCGATGTGGTGAAGGATAGGACTAAGGATACTTCGATGACGAGCCCCTCGTCGTTCTCCAAGATGATACCGGCTCCGCTGCCCGCGTGGCTTGAGGCGCCATCAACGTAGATGGTCCACTTATTCTCGGTGGGTGTTGGGGAGTTGGAGATCGTCGTCATCTCGGCCACGAAGTCGGCGAGTGCTTGGGCTTTTAACGCTTTCCTGCCCTCGTATTGTATGTCGAACTCGGACAGTTCGAGGGACCACCTCAGCATTCTCCCGGCCATGTCCGGTCGGCTGAGTAGCTGTTTAATTGGTTGGTCTGTTCGGACGACAATAGTGTGGGCGAGGAAGTAGTACCTCAGTCTTCTGGCGGCCGTTATTAGGGCTAGCGCGATTTTTTCTATCTGTTGATAGCGGACCTCGGGTCCCTGAAGGGCTTTGCTAGTGAAGTACACCGGCTTCTGCCCGTCTTCCGTTTCTCGGATTAGGGCCGCGCTGGCCGCCTCGCCCGAAACGGCCAAGTAGAGATAGAGAACCTCGTTGCTGTCTGGTCGGGATAGCACCGGGGGTTTGGATAGCACTTGTTTGAGGTGGGACAATGCTTGTTCGCATTCCTCGGACCACTCGAAAGCTGCTTCCTTCCGAAGAAGCTTAAAGAATGGAAGTGCATGCTGGGCGGATTTCGCGACGAAGCGGGATAATGCCGTGAGCATTCCGTTTAGTACTTGGATGGATTTTTTATTGGTGGGGGTAGGGAGGTCTGAGAATGCTCGGCATTTATCGGGGTTGGCTTCTATTCCTCGTTCTGTTAAGTAAAAGCCGAGGAATTTACTTGCCCGTACTCCGAAGGTGCACTTCTCTGGATTGAAGCGCATCCTGCAGGACCTGGCCTGCTTGAAGACCCGCTCGAGATGTAGCGTGTGGTCGGAGTCCTCTCGAGATTTGACGATCATGTCGTCCATATATACCTCGAGCGTGTCGCCGATTTCTCCTCGGAAGACCTTGCTCATCATCCGCTGGTAAGTTGCCCCGGCGTTTTTGAGTCCGAAGGGCATTACGTTGTAGTAATAATTGCCCGATTCGGTCATGAAAGCCGTGCATTGCTTGTCGCATTTCGCCATGGGAATCTGGTTGTAACCAGAATAAGCGTCCATGAAGGACAACAGTTTATAGCCGGCCGAGTTGTCGACCAGTCTGTCAATATTAGGTAAAGGGTAGGCGTCTTTTGGACATGCCCGGTTAACATCAGTATAATCAACACACATTCTCCATTTTCCATTAGATTTTTTAACAAGTACAACGTTTGAGAGCCAAGTTGAATACTTGGCCTCGGAAATAAAATTTGCCTCTAGGAGGTCTTTTACAGCTTTTTCGGCAGCCTCCGCTTTCTCGGGAGACTGCCGACGCCTACGTTGTACTACGGCCTTGGCGGTTGGATTGATGGAGAGGTGGTGGCAGGCGACCTCAGGGTCGAGTCCGGGCATCTCTGCGGCGCTCCAGGCGAACAGGTCGGCATTGGCTCGAAGGCAGGCTACGAGTTGCTTCCTCGGCAGGTCAGGGATGCCTTTGCCGATCTTCACTGCTCTGTCGGCGTTGTCTCCCAGGGGGATCAGCTCGAAATCTCCGTCGGGGACAGGCCGGACGGGATGGGGTGCCTTTGATTGTGTCTCTTCCCCGGTCTTCAGTTCTTCTTGTGTGAACCTTGCATCGAGGTCGACTGAGCTGACGTTGGCCGTTGGAACCTGATCTTCTCGGGGGCGTTTGTCTTCGGCTCTCGGTTTTTTGTTGGAGCTGGTCGGAGGGGCGATCAGCTCTAGTCCTTTGACGGAGGCATCGAAGATTCTCCTCGCAGCTTCAATGTCGGCGTTGATGGTGGCCACTTTCCCTGTCCTCGTGTAGAACTTCATCTTCAGATGGACCGTGGAGGGTACGGCGGTTAGCTCGGCCAGCGTTGGGCGTCCGATGATGCAGTTGTACAATGTTTTGCAGTCGATCACCAAAAACCTGGTTTTGACTTGTCTGGATGCTTCCCCTTCCCCGAAGGTGACAATCAGCTCGACGTAGCCCCATGGTTTGGTGGTGGCTCCGTTAAAACCCTGGAGGTCGGAACCCACATAGGGAGTGAGGTGTGAGTCGTCCAGCTGAAGTGTTCGGAAAAGGTGGGAGTACATGATGTCGACCGAACTACCTTCATCCACCAGGACTCGTCGAACATCGAAGTTTGCCATTCTGGCTCGGACGAGGAGGGGAATGGTGGCGTTTGGAGCTCCGCCGGGCAGTTCCTCGAGGTAGAAGGTGATTGGCTCCGACTTTCCTCGGAATTTCCGCAGAGTTGGGCCGAGGTCGGCGTTGGCGCTGAGTAGCTCGTCGAACTTTCTCTTGACTGAACTGACGGTGAGGGAGCCGGGGTCGCCGCCGTTGGAGATGACCATTGCGGTGGGGAAATGTTCCCAGGTGCTGAGGGCGGTCGTCACGCCGAGTGAAGGGATGAAGTCTTCTGGTCGGGTCACGGACAACGCGACTTGAAGCGGTCTGCTATCTGGTGAGTTCCCCTCGTCAGAGTTTCGAGGGATGTCTCTTCTGGAGGGTTCTCCCTTCTTGGTATATTTTGCCAGGTGGCCCTCTTTGATCAGGGTCTCTATGGCATCTTTGAGATGTATGCATTCGTCGGTCAAGTGCCCGTGACTCTTGTGGTACTTCCAGTACTTGGACTTGTCCGTCCCCGGTCTTGTAGGATTTGACTTCGGGGGCCTGATGTTGGATTTTTTGAATTCGGCGTTCTGGCAGTCGGCCAGGATTCTCTCCCGGGAGGTGTTCAAAGGAGTGTAGTCGTTGAAACGCCCTGCCGGTCCTCGCCGTTCTTTGACATCTCGGGACCTGTCGTCCCTTCTTTTGTCTTGTCCTCGGCGTGACCCTGGATCCTCGAGGTTTGAGCTGCGAGCGGCATTACTGCCCCTCGAGGCTTTGATCGCGGCTGCCTCGGCTTCTTCAAAGTCGATGAATGCCTTTGCTTTGCGAAGGAGGGCATTCATCGAGTGCACCTCCTCAATCTTGATGGCCTTCTTGAAGTCACTGCCGGGAAGAAGTCCTCGCTCCAAGATGTACCTCTTCATGTAGTCGGCCGTCTGCACTTGGACGGCCTCCTTGTTGAATCTTTCAAGGTAATCCCGAAGAGGTTCGTTGGGTCCTTGTACCACGGCCTCGAGATTGGCTTCCGATTTCGGTTGTCGTCGGGAGGCTGTGAAGTGGCTCAAGAAGAGTTCTTTGAGCTCGGTCCAGGAGTGGATGGAGTTCGGAGGGAGGTTCCTGTACCAATTCATCGCTCCCTTCCTGAGGGTGGTCGGGAAAATGCGGCACTTGATCGAGCCTCTGACGACGTGATAGTCCATGACCGCTTCGATGCTCCGAATATGGTCGTCGGGGTCAGTGGTCCCGTCGTATTGGTCCAATACTGGCGGTTTTTCCATCCCCCGAGGGAGGTGAGCTCTTCGGATATTGGCGGACAAGGGGCTGCGGAAGTCTTCCTCGTCGCTCGGTCCTGGTGAACGGTAGTGCCTGTTTCGTCGGGAATCATCTTGGTCGTCACCCAACGCAGCCTTGGAGGGGCCCCGACGGCCCTGTTCGGGGGAGGGGCTCCTTTGTTCAGCGGCTTCAGGTTTCTGGTTCTTCCTGTTCTTTCTGGGTGGAGAACGGGAACGGGTCCTCCGGCGGCGATGTCTTCTCGGGGGAGACCTTGAAGAGGATGGAGATCGCCGACGGTATCTTCTCGGCGGTGATCGCGAGGAGGAATAGGAGCGAGACCTGTGGCGCCTCCGCGGAGAGGGGCGACGTCGTCGCTGTCTTTCCAGTTCGTGAATTCGGTCGTCCTGGATTCTGAGGAGGCTATTCGTCAATTGTATTTCTTTGAGCAAGCGGACGGTGATGGGGTCAGTGTCCTCGGGAATGTTGAGTGGCTCCTCGTCGTCTCCATGACGGGTTCTCTGCCTCTCGGAGGTGTGGGTGAATGAGGAAGCATGTTGCCCGTCTCGGAGGTCGGTCTCATTCACATTCTGGGCATGTTCCGGCCCGTTGGTCGTTCGGATCTGCTCGCCGTTCTGAACGTGACCCTCTGGAGGAACTTGGTCAACATTCTGGACCTGTTGTAGGACCTGCAGCAGCTGAGTGTCCTGGGTTATATGCCCGGACCTTTGTTGCCGACGATCCCCCCGACGACGATTAGCTAGCTCGCGGGAGGATTCCTCGATCAGCTCGTGAAGGAGGAAAGGGTCAGCGCTTGGGATGTTGTTGTTGTTGTCAGCCATGACGATTGGAGATGATTAGCTTTGATCTTTGTTTGTTAAAGATGGGGAAGCAAGTTTCCCACAGACGGCGCCACTGATCGTACCTGATCAGAAGAATCGTCGTAGGCTGCTCGGACTGGATCTTCTAGGAAGGAGAAGGGGGGGTGTACCTGCAAGGTACTCCAATGCCAAAGTAAGTTGACGAGCAAAGGAGCGCAAGTACTAGCTAAGAGTGAGTAAGAATTGAATACCTGACCCTCTACTGAGAGAGGGTATTTATAGCCCCCAGCGCTGGGCCATGATCACGCTAGTGGACTGGATTTCCAAGCCCAACTAGGAGACTGCCAGGTTTCCTAGGCGGAAATATCGGAGGTGCGTGATGCCCTCTGTCCCGGTTAACCGCTCCGGAATCCAAGGGAGACGCGGTCTTATAGGGGCCACGTGGACTCCGTAGTATTCGGAGGATTGGGTGTGAAGGACCACTGCGCGGAGCAGGGTCCTCGGCAACGAAGGTGTTTGCGGGGTCGTCAGTGCCGAGCATGTCGGGTGTCATATGCTCCGGGGATATAGGACAGCCGAGCATGTCTGAGATGGGCATCCTAAGTGCGTAGGAGGGCCGAGGAGGAACGTGGGCCTCTGAGGTTTATTGGACCGAAAATCATAGTGGGCCTAACCTTGGTCCAGTCCAGAACAACTACCTCTGACGCATGCATGTTATTTTTTGTAAGGGGTGATGGTGCCTGCTATTAAATTTTCAAAGCATTTCTCAACAGGATTGGCATGACAACACTACGCCAAAGGCCATGATGCCTTAGTGTAAAGTTAGGTGCATGCGCCAACAATATTGACAGCTTTCATTTTGACTTAATTTTTTTTGTTCGAAATATGATTAGTTTGGAAATTAATGTGAAATATTGGTTATTGGAGTAAATTTTTTTAAAAAAAACTTGGTTATTTTAAAAAAATATTTTTGTGTTTGTTTTTGTAAATAAATGGTATCATGAGTTCAAGTTTGATGGTGTATAAGTTATCGGTATGTTTTATGATTACAGTTTTATCTAATTTTTTACATTATAAAATAATTTTTATACTTTTGAAATGTTCGTTGAAAAATGTTTTGTCTACAATGTCAAAAATATTAAGTGAAATGAGGTTGAGTTAGAGAAATTTTGATGAAAGATTCAGTTTTATCTAGTGAAAAATTTAAATAAAAGATGTGATTGATGATGGAGATAAAGCTTTGATATTTATGAGCATATTAATCTTGGGTTGATGTATGAGAATGAAAATTTTAACTTTGAAAAATTTGATAGTAAACTTATTTATGAAAACAGAAGATTGAAGATTAGGGATAATAATTCATCAAACTCGGTGTTAGTAGTTAGAGGAAGACTTTATGTGAAGAAAAATAATAAAATAATTTTGAGATGTTGGAAATGTGTAAGGTCTGAGCATGTAAAGAATGAGGATGAGCTATTTCTAGCGGATTAGCACAGGAGCATCGATTGACATGATATAAAGTGTATTGTGAGATTATGTCGGTGGTAGAAAATCTTTCTGCCAACATGGATGTTGCACTATAAGTTTTCATCCTGATTTCTTACATGTGGAATTGGAGTTATTTAACTTCAGTTGAAGTATACTACTCCTTTTGTAGACTATGATAGTTCCTTTTTTGAACTATGAGTGTCAGTAAAGACAATGTAAAAATTCTAGGAAGCATAGATATTGTTAGAACAAGATTTGGTTATTCACTTTATCTCAAAGTTTTGATGATAACAATACATATATTTCATATGTAAATAATTTTGTTTCTAATTTTTTCTTGAGTGTGTAGATTAGAAGCTCTTTGTGATTCAGGATTGTTGTCTAAAGAATCATCAGATATGTTGTCGTCAGAAAGACTCTCTCTTCTACTTCTGAAGAAACATCAGTAGTTCTAAAAGAATACTGAATGTTAATCAGAATAAGGATCTTATGTGTACTTCTCTATAAGTTACTGCTTCAGAAATCTCAAGTATCTAAAGATCAAAAAACAAAGTCTACATCAGATACAAACTGTTGTTTCAAAGATCAGATGTCAAGATATGTTCGTCAGATAAGGTGTTGCTTTCAACTCTGATGACATAGTCAAGATTAGCTGATAAAAGTCAAATTCAGAATTACGGATTAGTTGTCATGACTCAAAGTTCAGATATCAAGACGTGTTACTCAGATACGTTGTTGCATTAATATCTGAAGACATTGTTCTTTTCTGAAAGACTCTGACACTATTGCATGTAAAGATACATGGTTTCTTTCTCACTTCTCAAATTGGTTATCTTACTTCACATACAAATTTGTTCTAGGAAGTTTTGCGTCGTACTTCAGATAACAAAGTAGTTTCCGAACTACTCATCAGATAAATCATCAGAAGCACAAAGATAAGAAGTTGATATATTCCAAGATTACTATTTCAGTTCAGAAGTACATCATTTGAAGATAAGATCAAGAAACTTTCTCAAGAAGATTTAGTACAACGGTATGCTTGAACAACTCCACTATTCCCAATACGTTCGTACTATTCAAAAGTTGTCTTCTATGTTAAAGCTACAAGCTACGTGAAAATGAACAAACATGTTGTACTATCCAACATCTACACTTGATAATATCGGTTGGAAAGTAATTGTTGGCTTTTAGAAAAGACTCTCCTATCCTCACAACGTCTCTTTCTCTGAAGGCTATAAAAGAAGATTAAAACTTCAGAAGAAATGTAGCAAAGCGAAATGTTGCTCAAGCTGAAGCTCAAGTATCCAAAGCAAGCGAAAGTTGTTGCAAATTTATGAAAGTTGAAGCTAAACAGAAAAAATGATAAATCGTGAAGAGAAAGAAAAATAAAGAAGATTCTGCTTATTAGAAGCAATCATGTAAGTACAATTTAATCAATTTCTATTGATTGTTCCTTGAGTGACTATTCTTAGTCTGTATACTCAAGAGACTTTGACCCTTGAGCTGCCATGGATTCAAGTTCTGTGAAACAGAAATTTCCATGCTTCAACCGCAACCATCAGGTACAAATTCACCAAGTAACACACAACGTATGTTTTGTTCATCGTCGCCGATTATCTAAGCATACACATTCTTCAATTTTCAAGAATTTCAAGCTTTAAGATCTAGCAGTCTTTTCTGTGAACAAGGATGTTGCGCCGCAGAAAATCAAAGTACAAAATAGCAATTGTGATATTGCTATGAATGAATTTCAACCTTCAGAATCGTTGGAAAATTTTGATATATTGAATCAAGAGGGAGTTGTAGAAGAGAAATTGCAGAAAATGGATGAAAAATCAGTTAACCAGAATTTTGGAATCTCTTTTTCTGCTATTGATCGTTCCGCAAGGGTCTTCATTGCACAAGATTTGATTTCATCAAGATTGGAATCAGTTGGATGAAAAATGGATTAAAAATCAGTTAAACGGAATTTCGGAATCTCTTTTTATGCAACGGTTAGGAATCATGTGATAAAAATTGCAAAAAATATATCTACTACTGCAATGGAATATAAAATTTGTTGTCTAATAAACTCTACGAGAACAATTTTTTTACCTCTCCAAAGTGTAGCATTGTCGTAGACTAAAAATGTTGTAGTATTAAGGGATTAAAATCGAAAAAATCTTATGAATAACTTGTGCAAAATAGGTTAAAGAAAAGTGTTTGTGCTTGAGTGTTGAAATTTAAATATATAGCATTTGGATAGAAATTTAAATAAGAACAATGTAGAATTGTTCGACGGAATAAAATAATCAACAAACACGAATACAATTAAAATAAATTGAATGTTTGGATTTAAGAATTATAAAAGGGATGTAAATTCATACATGTTTGCTCACAAACTCGTTTCTCTGTGACTTTGGTACTTTGAGTTCTATACGGATTAATGGTAGAATTTATAAACTTTGATCACATAACTGAAATCGACTTATATACAAAACATCAGATACCGTCGATAACGATTAGTCGATTACTACCCTAAAACTCAATATGTATCCTATTACGTGAACTTCGGTTTTCTGATATGTTTCCACGTCTCTTGAGTCCCTGAACTGAACTGCCTCTTAAATGTTATTTACCATTGAAACCTCCTCTACAACCTTAACTACCTCTCTTGAAGAGCTTTCCGTGTCGAACACCCCTTCAAATCTTTTAGTTGTCCATTGTAAAGAATCAATTTGTTAGCTGTTAAGTACGCCAAATCATTATGAACCTTTTCGAGATTCTGAAAAATTTGGCACGCTAGGAAATCTTTAGTGTACAAGCAGGAGGGGTGCCAAATCCCCGAGTTATTGCCCAGGATATCTAAGACTCTATTTTGGAATTCAACAGGGTCAGTTAAGCCAGGCTTGCAAAAGGTGTATGTGACGCAGTTTAAGGCTTCTTTGAGTGGTTTTTGGATTGTCCAATCCGATGCTGGATGTTTCGATGATGGTGTGGTTTCTTTGAGTTGTGTTATTAAAACTTCTACTGTATATTTTCATCGCTTGCTGCAAGAGACTAACAAAATTTGCTGATGCTAGTACAACTGAATTCCTTAGAATCATGTGGGCAGTGCAGCTAGCCAAGGAGTTAAAATTAGATAATGTCTTATTCCAGTCGGATGCAATGGTTACTGTGGATTGTATTAATGGCAATAGTTTCTCTGTTGCTCTGGCCTCTGGACCCAATTGTAAGTGATTGTAAAACTCTTAGGTGAGTTTAGCTCCGCAACTCCTTTGTATTTCAATAGAAGTGTAATACCGATGCTCATCACTGGATTAAATGGGCAAGTCTTTAGACTCTAGAACTTGAATTGGTCATATTCCTCTTCTAGAGGACAACTCTGTAAGCATGGCTGTTGTAGCCCCTTCTTAATCTATCTGATGTTTGGTTTAAAAAAAAAGTTGTAAATCATTATTATTTGAAAAAAAATAGGGTTAATTTGTTATGATAAAAGAAAAATTATGAGTTACTTAACAAAACCAATAATTAATATTAATATCTTTTTATATTATAAAATGACTTGTAATTTCAAATGTATTTTTTTTATTTTATAAACTACTTAATACACACCTATCTAAGGATCAACTGTTCTATCCAAAACAAAAATACAAACTGCTTTAGCCTTCATAGGAAAGTGTCACATTAATTAAGATTGTGACAGTTTTCTCTTTCAAATTTGTCCTTAACAACACTTAACCTTTTTTTTTAAACTCAAATTTACATTTATAAAACATAAGACAAGAATATTAAAACTAAAACAAATGAATTAAATTAAAATATATAGTATACAACAAAATATATACAGCAAAACACAATAAAAAACAGATAAGCATAGACGCCACTGGCCTGTGTACGAGGGAAAAAAAATGTAAAGTGAAGTTATGGAATGAATATCTTCCACAGCATCATTGTTGTTCTTGCTAGTTTTCTTTATTCTTATATCAATCCCCTCCCCTGCTCTTTGCTTCAATGGGGTTTCGGAAAAGATGCATTGGTTAGTATTTGTGTCAGTTTGGTATGCAAGTATCCATCATGGAACATGTTGAGACGATGGACTTGCACCCATAACCCTGTCGAAAAGTAGTGACGCGCGAAAACAGAAACTCGTTGGTGTAATGCAATGCCAATGATTAACAATCGTGAGCTTCTTGATCCATCAAAATTATTCGCTGCTTACCACTATCTGAGCGGACGAGGATATCTACCTTATATCCAATCTATGCTTAGACAACAAAATCAACAGAGCTTCAGAGTAACAAAACAAAAGAATCAGGCAAAGGAAATTAACTAAATGACAGGTAACTACCTCTACTGTACTGTCGGGAGAAAACCACTTCAATAGCACACCAAGATGCACTACAGCAGGAATCAGCTTGAAAAGTAAAGGAGTCGTCACCTGCATAAATGACAAAGCATAAATCGGAACTCCCCTGATAAAAATAAACAAATTTTGTTCTTGATCATTCATAATGGATCAAAGACCAAGAAGAAAGCTATAAAGACCGGTCAGCTATGGAACCTAGAAACTGTTAATTCAGATATGAACAATTTCTCACCAGACTAAGAGCTGTGGTCCCAAGAAGCAGCAGATATAGTTTACCCTGTAATTACTCAAATATCAGAATCGATAAAGGCTGCTTATACTTTCAAATTTAAGCTTAACTTTCAAGCTATATCACCCCAATTCCAAGGTAAAGCCGGAACCTGGAACTGAGTTGGACTGGGCTAGCTTAGTTCAAGCTTAGCTCAGCAAAAAAAAAAAACTATTCTTTCAGTTTACCTTCAGCTCAGAAGCCACTCAATCTTAGTCTGCCAATATTAAGTCTTGTATTATTCGAATTTTTTAGGCTCAACCAGTCATGCTCAATTTTAACTTAATATTTATTTAGTTCAAAAAAAATTCTCAACCCAAAAACAGTTAAATGACAAAGATTTTTTAATAAAGTAAATAATATTTTATTTTACAATAAATTTTTGAGAAGTATCTATATTTATAGATCAAAAGCCAGTAAGTCATCTTAATCCATTCTATGCAACAAGAACACACGGCGGAATGGTCTTGTTTAGGTCAAGCAACTGAACACATAATTACCAATGTACCATCATTACAAAAACCCATTCTGTCCGTTTCAACAAAAAAAAAAACTCATTCTGTCACTAACCTCAACTAGATGAAGATTTGAAGCACGACTGAGAAGAACAAAAGCAAATTCCCCTATCTGTGCCATGGACATTCCCACCTATAAATATATGAATTCAGGAACCTCAATCATTAAAAGAATATAATAAACAGCACTATAAACTTCTAAATTCAAATTATGAAATAACACTTACAAGTACTGAAGTCTTGTTATTGTAACCAAATCCTTTTACAACTGAAGCAATTATGATTGTTTTAATTACAATCACCAAAATTACTGATGCTACCAAAATATCAACATGGTTCCAAAGAAAATGTACATGAATCAGCATTCCAATGCTGGCAAGGAAAAGAGCAGCAAAAAGATTGCAAATAGGTTCAACCTACAAAAAAAATGTGAATAATTGTTAATTTTTTTCCATAAACTTATCTTGTTATCAAATCAAACATTTTAATTAAGGATACAGAAAAATTGGATCATGAAATATGCTCTGAACAATGCATGTCAACATTTATCTGAATAGATACAAGTTACATCAATGCATGTCAACATTCAACAATCAATTGATATGTGTGTTTTATGTTCGCCCCACATGCATTTTCCAATTCCGGTATGAAAACTCACTTGCTCTAGTGTATGTTGAGCTAGATCAGTGGTTGCAATCATCACTCCTGCAGCAAAGGAACCTAGCTCTAGACTTAATCCCAGCTTATCGCTAGACTGAAAATATACAAATGCAATCAGTTAAAAAAAGTAGTGCTCGACAAGTAACAGTAAGGTAATCAAGCAGCAGAACAACATATACTATTTGAAGATAATTATGAGTGACATAGATGTGTAAGTCATGCCAAAGAAATGGTTCCAAAGGCATTTTAAACATAAAAATAGAAAAACAAAGCACGACAAGCTTGCACACACACACACAGGAGTATGTAATTTACAGCCGAGACCCTTTGACAATAGGATGAAGTACAGCGAATGAACAATAGAAGATCATCTTTTCTGCTTTGTAAGAACAAATGAAAAGTAAAGCATTACAAAGAGAAATACAGAATTCAGGCATGTGAAAAATAAGGATAAGAACAAACCCAGGCTACAAGCAAGCAGAATGCAACAGACGCCAGCTGATAGAGTTCATTTGTCTGCACAGATATGGTTTTTATTCAACCATAAAAAAACAGTCTGACAAAAATGAATTGCCATAAGATGTAAACAACTAAGAACCAAACTACAAATTTCCAATTAAAAAAAAAAAATTCTTCCATGGGTGGGATGTCTCATTAAAGAGGGATAATGATATTAACCTGTGATGATAGGCTTATCATCAGTTTAAGAAACCACGGAAGGCAAGTGCGAGACAATATCGAAAGAATAGAGAGAAATGCAATCAATGTCACCAACCTGGATTAGGAAAGGAGTATCAGTATCATGTTGCATATTAGATAAAAAGAACTCTACAGTATATGGCTGTATGTCAGTTAAATCTTCAAATGAACGCAAGGATAAGAGGTGCATTTGACTGAGTATCACAGCTAACCGCATCTAAGCTGAAAAAAATTCTGCCTAAAATGCAATTCAAAGTATTAGAGTTTATCATAACCAAAGTAATTGAAGTGGTTGTTGGGTCATGGGTGGAGTCTGGAGGATCATCACATTGGGCCAAGAACAACCAGAAAAGTGAGTTGAATACCACATTGTAGTCCAAAATATTAAGGCATTATACATACGGGTCATCTCACATACATGTTGCTCAACAGCCACTTTTACATTCAATATTCTAACTCATACTTGACTCACTAACAATCTTTCTATCAAATGTGACACCACGTACTAACCCAAAACTACTAAGGCGTATATATGGGTCATTCCACTAATATGTTGCTCAACATCTACTTCTGAGACTTCTAACTCACATTTGACATATTGGGAGTGGTAATAAGCAAAGTAGTGTCATTGAGCACTAGTTATTATGAATTTATAATGATATGTAAGCATCTTCGCGTCATTTACTACCTATCATGATGCTGCAGAAGTACGCATGTCTCTATATTCTTTTAAATAGTGTCAATTTGTAGTCATTTTGGTTCACATGTTATTTCACCTTTATTCTTTTGTATTGCAATACAAACATCAAAAACTATACTTTTAAACATAAAAATTAAGTATAACTCTATGAAAAACTTATTAACAAAAAATGCATGAACTTGACTAAATTTTCTTTGGGAAGGTGACCAAGAGAGAATGAGAAGAATAAATTATGAGAAAATGTTCATGAAATAATATCAGTACAAGCCAAAGACTTGTGAGATTCTAGACTAACAGCTTTGTCATTGATATAACTCCTTGAAAAACACCTGAGGTTCCTCCCAAAACTGGAAGCAATGCAAAGAGCAATCCAACAGCACAGTCCTTGAAGAAAAAAGTAAAAATTCACAAGTCTTAATAGAGCATTTGTTGAAGGCATTTATTGTCCATATTGAAAAAAATATTGAACAAAGAATGATTACCTGTAAAATAAGGGTCCCAATTGTGACTTGTCCATGAAGCGCATTGGTAGTGTTCTTTTCCATCAAAAACTTCAAAACCTGAAAAAGAAAAAGTGAAAAACAGAAAAGCTTATATCGGCACGGAAGTTCAATAAACAGTGTATGTGCCCTAAAATGAAACAGAATCAGATTGCTTATGTCGTCATGTCATACCACTGCTGTTGAAGACATAGAAAGGAAAGCACCAACAAATATCCCTTCAGAAGCTTTACCACCACATAACTGCAAAATTGCATACAATCAGAACTGCAGCATTCAGAGAATAATATGGAAAAGTTCACTAGTGCACAAGATATTTAAAATTAAACACTGCCTCCATAAATATCTATTAAAACTGCAATACACTTAACAATCAAATTATATAGGACATATTAGATCAAGAAAAAGAAACAAAATGGAAGCATGTCTTCTGCCTTGATTAAGTTACTATGTTTATCATACTACTACCATTAAGTTTCAAATTTAAGAAATGAGTACATATATATTTTAATACTACTTTTCCCCCATCTATGTAACCTTCAATTTTTATTATACTTAAGTTAGATATTTGTAACAAGTTAGTTATTTAAGTTTCCTTTGAAACAAGTTAGTTCCTTAAGTCTGTAAATGTTTATGTCGTTAGCCTTTCAACCACATTCTATTCTATTACAAAATAAAGCTCAAGTATCCGTTAAAACCCTGATATGGCAAGAACACTGTGTTTAACGCATCCTAGGAGTATAACTTCGTGTTCTGAAGTTAGGGTTCATCAAATATAGGGTTCATTTGCAACAGAGATGACAAATTTTGGAAAACCCTAAGAGGAAAAGTCTAGGGTTTGCATTTATTCATGGTTAAACTGCTGATATTATATTGGAGCCTGTGGCAAAAACCTACAGTGGTTTGCAATCTGAGGTTTTTTAATAGTTCCTTAAGTCTGTAAATGTTTATGTCGTTAGTCTTTCAACCACATTCTATTCTATTACAAAATAAAGCTCAAGTATCCGTTAAAACCCTGATATGGCAAGAACATTGTGTTTAACGCATCCTAGGAGTATAACTTTGTGTTCTGAAGTTAGGGTTCATCAAATATAGGGTTCATTTGCAACAGAGATGACAAATTTTGGAAAACCCTAAGAGGAAAAGTCTAGGGTTTGCATTTATTCATGGTTAAACTGCTGATATTATATTGGAGCCTGTGGCAAAACCTACTGTGGTTTGCAATCTAAGGTTTTTTAATAGTTCCTTAAGTCTGTAAATGTTTATGTCGTTAGCCTTTCAACTACATTCTATTCTATTACAAAATAAAGCTCAAGTATCCGTTAAAACCCTGATATGGCAAGAACATTGTGTTTAACGCATCCTAGGAGCATAACTTCGTGTTCTGAAGTTAGGGTTCATCAAATATAGGGTTCATTTGCAACAGAGATGACAAATTTTGGAAAACCCTAAGAGGAAAAGTCTAGGGTTTGCATTTATTCATGGTTAAACTGCTGATATTATATTGGAGCCTGTGGCAAAAACCTACTGTGGTTTGCAATCTAAATATTGGAGCCTGTGGCAAAAACCTACTGTGGTTTGCAATCTAAGGTTTTTAATGTCGATTTCTACTTATAACATTGTTTTAGATGCACATGGTGGTTAAAAGACTATTAAGAAATTTGGTTAGACATAACTCATCATCTGGAGCTAGGGGTGGGAATAGGTCAGGCCGGCCTACAGGGGCCTATAGCCTAGCCTACTTAAGGCCAGGCCAGGCCAGACCGATTTGATAAAAAGGTCAGGCTTGGGCTTTTTTAAAAGCCTATTTAATAAAATAGGCCAGGCCTAGGCTATTAAAAAAACCTATAAAGCCTTGTAGGCCGGCCTATATTTTCATATATATTAAAATTAGTTTAAATAGGTTGGCCTATATATGCATATATATTAGAAAAATTGTTAAATAGATTGGTCTATATATGCATATATATTAGAAAAAATTCTAAATAGGTCGGTCTAAATGTTCATATATATGCGACCTATAAGGCTTCTTAAGTAATATGAATTAATTGAAAACATTAATAAGAAAGAGGCTTTTAAATAGGCTTTCAGGCCAGGCTGAAAAAACGAGCCTATAGTAGGCCATAGGCCAGGCTCAGGGCCTTATAAAGCCTAGCCTAGCCTAGCCTATTCCCACCCCTATCTGGAGCGTGAAAATAAATGGTGGGTGGTCCGATAGCGGAAACCTAAAAGCATCCCTACAAAACCAGCTTGTAGGGTGAGGATTGCCCCTACTTATAAAGAGATGTTCAGGCCATATATTATTCGATGTGAGACTCTTAACAAAGACTATCGGCATAAACACTTGCATGCTAAAAGGAATGACTTAGTACAAAAAATACTTAATGGGCTATTTTGTTACAGACATCTAACTAAAATGACGGCATGACGTATTTGGTCTTCATTATATTGGCATCAAATGTCATGGATCTTGTAAAGTAAGAAGGAGAATACATCTACAGAAAGATCCCTCGATCATAAATCCAGAAAGAAAATTGAGAAAAATGAGAGCAGGAACTGAAAAATGATACTGCATTATACCGTCAAACTGTTTCCACTACAAGCACAACATAGCGGTTTCGT
The DNA here is from genome assembly GCF_029867415.1 of Vicia villosa. Classification (NCBI taxonomy): domain Eukaryota; kingdom Viridiplantae; phylum Streptophyta; class Magnoliopsida; order Fabales; family Fabaceae; genus Vicia; species Vicia villosa. The sequence goes on along the minus strand of NC_081183.1, from coordinate 187,697,582 downwards.
TTCTTTTAAATTTGTCATACTTGGGACCCTCAAATGGAATCCAGTTTTTCCAAAATCTACTTAATGAAGCACAAACCTTCATTCAATCAGGCCTTCTAAATTAAAAATTTAAAAGATGAAACTTATTCTTTGGGTAGTAAAATCAGTATTTTTTTTGTACATTTAAGAATGACAAAGAAGACAGATCATGCAATAAATAGATGAGGTAGAAACTAAGTCTTTCATACGCGGCAATGGCATGAATGTCTGCAGAGGACAGGACAACTGCGTGCATGTTTGGTTTATAGTTGGCAAAAATGCAAACAGATTTTTCGACCCAAATCATTTGGATCAAAAGCAACAGTTGAGTTTCTATGGGGTATACACGCTTGGAGACAAACATACATTTGCAACGGGAATTCAAACATACACTGCATAATCCAAAGATTTCTTGTTTGGCTTGTTTGTGATTTGCATTTTCAGTTAACTTTAAGTCATAAAATGCAATAAGAAGAATAACAAACAAAAGCTCAGAATTAGAGTGGATCAAAATTCTAAACATACCGATACAGTAAAACCACACATGCACATAAATAGAAAAATCTGAAGTAAGCCTCCAAGAACTGCAACAGACCGAACAACTCGAAGCTGCAAGCAGAAAATAAGGTAATCAAAGTCAAGTGCAGCATTAAACCAAAAAAAAAAAAAAAGAGAGAGAGAAGCAAACAGAAAATAAGTGAACCTTTGTCATGGAAAACTCCAGGCCCATTGCAAAGAGAATAAATATTACGCCAAATTGAGCCACTGTTTCCACCTACATATTTGAACGGATGGCTAGGATAAATAAGCTTGTGCCCTTTCAAACCCCAACAGGTCTTGCCAAGTCAGAATAAGTTAATTATGAATTACATAGCCACTCCCATCAAGATATTGCAAAATAACACGCTGATCCTTTCAAATTACATGTTCTGGTTGCGACAGTGTATTGAAATAAAAATAGTCTGTATGTCTCAGGAAATAGTCACCTCTGGAGCTAGATTTTGGGGTTGAATTAGGTCTAGCTCAAATTCTAAGAGTTAGGATGCCTAAAATCTACGAATTATGGCCATTTTCTATTTGTTGTTATTTTCTTTCAATTGAGTAGCTTTCCTTTTTTAACTATGACCTTCTTTATTTTTTGAAACGGTCAGTGTTACTATGTTAATTGTTAATTTTTTAGTATTTGCCAGAGTTGGGAATTGAACCCGAGAATCACTTCACTACTTCACTCTCCCATCCCAGCCACCAAACCAGCCTTGCATTCCCTAACTATGTCCCCCACCCTAGGGAGAAAGTTCAAGCAATGACTTTTGATGAGGCTTCAAACGATCAACTGTACATCTTTAAAATAAAGCTTGAGAAGAAGTGGAAGAGTTGAAGTTACTAATATCTGAAACTGTTAGTTATTCTGTAAGACACAAACATTGAAACACCAATCGAGCGACTCAAGCTCTAATGAGTAAGACAAACATTGAGATAAAGAGGGCTTTCTAACATATGATGTTTGGACTTCCTTGTTGGGAAGGCGGAGACAGTATGGGTTGGGGTTTCTAGAGCTGAGAAATGGTTGATTCCTAAAGTTTAGGGATTTTAACAGTAACAACTAGTATATTTGGGAATTTAAAGTTAGAAAGAACATTTAGTACAAGTACTACGTAGTCAGACAAGTTAATCAAGCAGGTGAGCATGTAATATTGATTGATGGGACTGAGTAAGTATCATAATGGGGTCAGAACGAAGTATAGGAAAAAACTTTCAAGAAAAGCAGCTAAGTGTTAGATTTCATTACAGAGTAAAAAAAGATTACAAAAAATGAAATCCAACTGAGTTGAACTCTAAAACTACACCAAAAAGAAAGCAGCAATTTGTTTTTGATAAAAGAATAAAAGATTACAAAAGCAATTGATTGCTGTATCCAGATACCTGCACCATTTCATTGATGAAGTTAAAGCCTCCAGGTCCAACAATGGAGCCAGCTAGAAGATATCCAGTAATGACCTGCCATATAATACTTTCAGCTAATTCTACATCTACAAGAGGTCCAACAGAAACTATAATGAAAAAGATACTAAAATTACATTCTTTCAATAATGAAGCTTAGAACAAGAATATTCATACCGGTTGTCCAGCAAAAGCAAAAGCAACACCGCCACAAGTTGCTGAAACAATAGCAACTACCAAGTCTGAAATCAATCTATAAGGCAACAATGAAAGAAGTTCTATTTGTCATTTTTATATAACCCATCTTATGCTTAAAACATAACAAGCTATAGAAGAGTACCTTAAATCTAGTTGTAGCACCGGATACTTGGATTTAAAGTTAGAAATGATAAATACATTATCCTGAAAGATTCACAATTTTCACATATGAAATTTGCAAGACTTAACTGAATATCAGCAAAAAGAACGAACCAAATATCAAACTGTATCACCTTCCGATCTATTAATATTGGCGTGTCCTCGCCTCTATTGAATACACGATGGAGTTGAAATGACCTGGAAGTTTAGAAAAACACATTCAACTTGTATATTAAAAAAAATGTATCAAATGCTCAGACAACCAAATCAAGTTGTAGACAAATGTCAAAGTAACTACTTTTCATCTTTAGTGTCATTCTTGTTCGGCGTCACTCTTGCCACAGTCTCCAGAACAGCCTGATCCACAGACAAGTCAAGAAGAGTAACTTAGCATAATACCACCCTCAGAGAAAATTATGTAATGCAATGTATACAAGTACTATAAATGCATATTCATAGAAGAACATAACCAGATTTCCAACTAACTAAATGCTTTAAAGTAGAAACTTCCAATAATGTGAAGTAAATGAAATGATACATTTCTTTAAAAAATAAATTGCCTCATTCATGTCTTTATAGTGTATAATCTCTCATTAATACCTAAAGGATTAGCTTCTAATTATAAAAGAGCTACTTTACTCAAATAAGTTATTCTTCATCATTTACAAAAAAATCCTCATAAGCTTGTTATTACAAGGTTTTAAAAAACGGTCTGAGACCTTAAAAATGGCCGCGACAAAACGGTAGTTGCATTTGCCAATACTGATACCAGGTTGTTAATCTCAGATAGCAGGATGACTGCTATTGTGAGCTTTAAAAACCAAAGTAAATACTTAACATGAATACATAAATACTTAAAATAAGTTCCAACAACATACATAATGTTTTAAAAATAGAAGTTGCAACAAAATACATAAATTCCAACAACACCATAATATAAGTTCTCATCAAAATCAAATGATAAATATACTCAAAATGACTAAACCAAATCCTAAACGTAAACAAAATGAGTAAATCACATCTGCCTCATTTTCACTACTAAGTTCCACCACATTATTATCATCTTGTTCATCACTTGATTCAACTTCAAACTCTTCTTCTTCCACCTTAACTCCTCATCTCCGTTAGACACTAATGTAGCAAGTCTTGAGTTTTAGCCGTTGCTAATTTTTAGGTTGAGAAGAAAATGGAAGAAGCAGATTTGCGAAGAGAGAGAAGGGTAACTTAGGTTCCACAGTTTGGAGGCCAAAAGCGTAGCGCCGAGGTCCTGAACTGCTATGCTATACCACTATAGCGCGTTATCGACAACCTATTACCATTATTTGCCGTTTTTATGTGAACGAACAAATTGTAGTTAATTCACACCACGACAACCGCTACCAGTGCCGTAACACCTGTACCGACCGAAATTATGAAAATCTTTACGCGACCGCGACCGCGACCGTGTTTACCGTAAATAGAAATTAAACTAGAGAGTTTCTTAATAACTTGAGATGTTTCAATTTATAAGGAAAACTATTATAAAAATTATAAAAACTAATGTTAATGCAAGATTATTTCTTAAAATTATTTGAATAGAAATTGATCATACACAAAATCGAAATAGTATTATGCTATTTCCATCATGGATTAGTTGAAATCAAAGACTAACCTGTTGTTCTGCTACACTGTTATTAAAACCTCCCGAATCAGGCACTGTTAATTAATAAAGCTAAACATTAAAAACAGATTTCGAAATTCTTGAACTGAACTTCACTATAACATATAAATAAAACCAAAACCGCGAACATTCAACAGATAGAATCGAGATCTTATGAAGCTGAAATAGTTCTAATTGGAAATTTGGAATCTAGAATGAAAGTAAAGAGAAGAAGTAATCACCTTCGTTTTGATCATCATTGTCGGTGAACTCGTGCTGAAGAGCTCGATCAATGATATCAGCGAAGGAGCCTTGTCGAGGAGTTGAGAGGGAGACATTGGAGTCGGTGGAGTTGGTGAGTTCGAAATCTAAGCGATCGGAGTGAGTAGGACGGATGGCGAGAGAGGAATGAAGAAGAGAGCAGAAAATGAGAAGAAAAAATGGCAACGTCATTAAGAAGTGGTTGAGATAAGAGAGTGAGTGTGATCTTGCTGTTAACATTGCCACGCCGGCGGAGGTTACGGTTAGCGGTGACAGTTAGCCGGCGAGAGAGATGGGGCCGGTGAGGTGTAGTAGTGAGTAAGGTGAAGTGGTGAGGGGTCAGGGTCAAGTTGAAGTCGTTCATTAATTACTATATCATTTGTACTTTATATTTAATTCAATAAGACTTCTTCTTGTCGTTATGACCACTCTGCCCTTGTCCCCTGTTTTTTCGGTCATTTTTTATTTTATTTTTATGAAACCATGGTCAGTTAGATGTAGCAAATTCTCTCATAACTCATTAATCATAATTTCTCGCATCATTTTTTTGTTTATGAGAAAATATAATGTTATGTTAATAAATCAAATATAGTTGGTATAGATGGTTGTTGAACCTTAGTATAAACACAATGACTATGACTAGAACTTTAGTATAAACAATTGATAGAATATTATACATAAATAATTAGTATAAACAATTAGTTTAAATAATTTTTAAAAAAACTTTATTTTAGGTATTTTATCTCTTTTCTTAACTTTTTTTTATGTCAAAATTTTAGAAAAAAAACAAAACACTTAAACTTAAAGTTATTTAAAATATTTTTTATAAAAAATATTTTTGAAATAAATCTTTTTAAAACAAGAATTTATTAGATATGCATTGAACACTGTCAAGTCATTAGAGGATTTAAAATTAAAATTGTGATATAGCGGAATTCATGGTCTTCATTGATTGATAGTGTAAAACTAATTTTTACATTGTCAGTGCATTATCTACAATATAAGAAAATCAAATGTTCTGTCAATTACGAATTTAGCTCTCTGCTCCCAGAGTTTGCCACGTGGATGGGCTCTGCTTCCAACTTTCTTTTTATTTTCACTTCTCTTTCTTTTTGTTCATTTCCACATTGCACATGATTTGAAGAGCTACAAAAAACTTTCTTGAAAACACAACAATTTTCTGCATCATATTTTTTACATATCTAACAAGTCTTGTATTGGTTTTGAGCTACACAGTATTTTACAACTTTATTGTTCTAATTCTTTTACTATATTATGTTTGTTTCCATATTAAAAGTGCAAAGCATTTAATGCACTCTGACCAATATACTATACATGAGGGGTGCTAGCAACACTCTCTTTTGAACACTCTCTCAAGCACTCACTTTTTTATTGGTTTAATCATGTGTAGGCCCCTCACTTTGAAAATAGGTCCCACATAAAATAGTAGGCCCCACACATCACATAAAATAGTAGGCCCCACACATGTTTCAACAATAAAAGAGGAAGTGTTTGAGAGAGTGTTCAAAAGAGAGTGTTGCTAGCATTTCTCTATTATACATATGTCTTATTCCAACGTTTTTTTTCACTTCCTATACAAGGTTTGTATATTTTATTATTATTTGATCAAATCTTTTTTTCTGAAACATCAACTCAGTAAATCTTTTTTGTCTCTTCATTTCAACTTGGTCCTTTCCTTTGTACTAACACATCCTTATTTGAAGTTCATCTCTCTCTCTCTCATCGTTGTTCTTTATCATTTAAGATTTGAGTTTTCTTTCTTAAAAGCTTTTACTTTATGAGTTTTGAGATCTAACAATAGAATTAAAACGAAATGAAAGAAAGCAAATGTGCCTGTTGGTTTTAATCTTTGCATGATTCTTCCAAGACATTAGACGATGATTTTCCTCCTACCACGATGGTTTCAGAAAGGTTGTCGGATGCTACTTATGGCTAACTGAGATAATGGTTCTTCCCGATCAAGGTATTCTAGATCTGTAATTTTCTCTATCATTTTTTCTATTTGTAATCTAGATTTTTAATGTTAGTAGAGGTTCATGAAGATGGAGAATAAGATGAGAAAATGGATGATGATAAATATTTTCAGTGTCAAAGAAGGTTACAATGGTAATGGAATGGTTGAGATTGAGAGAAAGGAAGACTGGATCTCTATTTCAATATTTTCTTTTATTTTCTTTTATTTTTTGGTACAAATATATTTTAAGTTTGTTTTGCTCTTCTTTATTTTCCAGGTCCTTCGTTGGTAACTACAACAAAGGTTTTGTTTTTTAACCTTTCCGTGTCTGAGTTACAATTTATTTTTATATATTCACCTATTTCAGATATGTTGAACCTTCATCTCCAATATCAATTTTTATTTTCGATTATACGGTAACAACTAAAACCCTATAAATATGTTCTATTTTATTTTAATTTTTTTCTTTCTTTTTTGATTCAAGGTCTGATTTTTTTCATATGTGTGTGTTTTGTTTTATAATAATTTGACCAAATTTATCCTGACACAACTGAAGAAAGTTTTAATGTCTTCACTTTATCTTTTTATTTAATTTTTAGTTGATTTTAGTTGTTTTTTTTATGTATTTTTAAAATAGTTTACTAAAACAATTTATTTTTATTTTTATTTTTATGCTTGCAGCATAAACGTGTTTTCTTTGGGAGACAAAAGACGGAGAATGGGAAGAAAATAAATGGACGTCTTCAAGTTTTTAGTGATGTAGAGATTATTTTTGAGTAAAAAGTAGAATAGAGATTCTAATTCTATTCTAAGTGTAGATTAGATTATGTATGGTTCATATATATTGATGTTTCTGATTTTGTTTCTTATTAGATAACCTAATGATTAACGATCAATATTGTTTGTGTAGTACTAATTGTTTGTTATTTATTACTGTACATTTTTATATTTTTTAAATTATAAAATTTTATTTTATCGTCAATGGTCAAATCTTAAATTGTTGTCTCTATTAAAGAATATTTATAGTGTAATTGATATGTATGATGGTATGATATGATTAGTACTATCATATCATTATGATATAAATACATTTACTAATGACATTTTTATAATCACAAACAACTTTGAAAATAATAGTAAATGGGGTACATTTTAAATTTTATAATTTTATATTTAACCATACATATATTATTAAATGTTAGCAGCTTTGAAATATCTACTCAAAAGAATTTACATTGTACAATTCAAAAACAATTTCAATTATTCAGTTTAATGCACTTTAATAAGAATGATCAGATTTAAATACTTTTAATTAGATGTATATAACCTATATGAGATACAAAAGGAATGAAATAGGAGGTTGGCAGCAAAATGTAATGCCACTTGATTGTCACAATAAAATCTTATTGGATTTGATTTGTGGTACATCGTTTGATACCAATAACTATTGCAACCACTTCAACTCACATGAGATGACAACCATAGATAGATACTCGACCTTTGTCAAGGAACAAGGCAATGTACGTAGTTTCTTAGTCTTTCTAAGATATAGGTGAATTTTCTAGTAGAATGAACTATCTCAAAACAAAAAACCTAAGAGTTATGAGACCCTCCCCCAATCTGAATCACACCAAATGTATATCTATAAATGACAATTTGATCTTAACTTTTTGCCTCATATAACCTTTCAAGTAGCAAAGCACACACAATGTAGCCTCCTAATGTTGCTTCGAATTGTGCGAGAATATAAACACAATGGACTAGCTCTAGAAGACGGGTATAACACTCGAGATGAGGGAGATAAGGGCGTCTAGATTATGATTTTGCTCCTTCGAAAAGGATGTAGGCTTTGCTTCAAATAAACCAACGCCTTAAATATTTTTCAAAGCGTACCTACGTTGACATAAGAAAATCCATTCACTTTAACAGTAGCAGTGACCATTTTGGCCATGGCCATCTAATAAGTCATCAGTTAAGAACGCATTATGAACATCCATCTAATAAAATTTTCAATTTTGAGTTACCCAATTAGTTACTCGTTGCTGAATGATTGAGAGATTTTGCTCAACCAATAGCTGCTAGTTACTCAATTTTAAATTAGTTACTCGTTCTAAAATATTTGTGCACAAATTTTATACATGGCCATCCCAACATATTTCTTATTTTCTGTCTAGTTGATATTAATGTGAGAATCACACGAGATATTCTGAATATTCCATGTTTCATTCATGACTAAAACTCTATAAGAAATTGTTCTGGACAATGATAAAAAAGGAAGATGAACCTCTTCTATTGTAAGGGAAAGTTAGTTCTAACTTACTTGAACTAACCTACAACAAACTAACTCACAGGTAACAACAAAAAACAATAAATGTATCTAAGCAGGTGAGTCCAAAAATTGACCTTTTTCCGCATCAATTGATTTTCACTTTAATTTAAAGTAGGAAAAATCATCTTTATGGCTGTGTATAATTTGCCACATGTGACCTGTAGGTAGTTAAAACTTCACATGCAAATACAACCCATTTTATCATATAATAAACTCGCATTTACAGACATGTTACAACTCATACATGTAAAACACATTTTCATCTTTCCTTCTTTTTTTATCAAAAACTATACATTTAAGTTTCCACTAATATATAAACATTTTACATCACACAAAAACCTCATTAACGTGTGAGTGCATGATCACTGTTATGCAGCCATTGAACCTCCACTTGTTTCTATCAAGCGTTTGTTCTCGAGATTGACTATTGAGTCTGCAATGACTCTAGCGCTGGACTTCATGTATCCGCCTTAAACATGGAATAAAAAATTAACAAAACCTAATAAACATCTCCAATATGCTGAGAAAACAATTGAAGAAAGTTTGCTAAAAACATATTGGTTTAGAACCCTTAATGGTTATCAAATAAAGATTTAAATCAGATCTATTATCCTAATAGTAAATCAAACCTTATTATAAATAGTAAGATACTTATCAATAAAAATATGGCTTTTTAAGTAAAAACAAATGACGTAACAAAAATAAAAGTTTATATATCATATAAGAACATAAAAAGTAATTCAAGTTTCAAGTTTTTTAAATCAAATGACAAAAGAAATCTCCATTACAACATCTTATATTGGCACAGAACTTGGAAAAAATACAAGGTTTGAGAAATAAGATTACATTTAACCCAAATGTTAAAATTTCCAAAAGTGTTGTATGTCTTATGACTGATTAGTCACATTTAGTACTTTAATAGATCACATTTAATTACCATGTATTTTTAATACTTTTTATTTTACTACTATCCAGGATAAAAATGGGGCCTTTGTTATGAAGTACAAAAATCACGGCACATGGTAAGGAAGGAGAAAAAAGATAACCTGAAGTGAGCATGACAATAGGAATGTTCTTTTCACGAGCAAACCGAAAAACTTTCTCATCTCTAAGAGCAATTCCGTCAGGACTAATCTGCACGAACAAATATAATACAATCAATACTTATGGTGTGTGGTAATGAAATTACTAAAACGGTAGGGGGACTATTTTTATCTTGCAGAAACTATAGATCAAGAGGAAACAGCCAGCCAATTTGATTTAATACAAGGTTACAATTTACTGCAATAAATTGAATCCAAGAATGACATTACCTTCAACCTTCCTAATGGGTCACCTTCCAGGATGTCAGTTCCAGCATTATAGACTAACAACTCGGGGTTAAACCTTCGCCCAGCAATCTTGAATCACATTGGCATGAATAACAAAAATAAGTGTTCTTCAACTGATAAACATAACTACAATATTAAATGGGTATGCTTGGGAGTTATTAATGGTAGGGAACGGAAGAAATCAAAGGAAAAACAATGGAAATGCGAAGGGAAGGAAAGGGAAGAGACTGTGTGGTTCTCTCGTTTTGACTTTTAAAAGTTAGATGGTAAAGGTAAGAGAAACTGCATAATTGAATCAAATGATCCCTTGATATAGTTGGATAATTTGATGGGACAAAGCAAAGTGAAAATATTGGCGTATATATAGATACACATAATCCTAGTACTGTAGTGGTTACTCAAGCCAAAAAAAAATTAGAAAAATTATATTGTAACATACCTCAAGTGCTTCATCTAATTTTAGCAGGTACTCTTCTGTACGAGTCCCGCTCTGAAAGTTCAAGGTGAACAAAGAGAGAATTAAATGTTACAGAGAAAAATTAAAAAAAAAATATGATTCACGTTTTAACTGCTATAGTAAATATACCTTCACTTCAACTTTCTGATTTATGTAGTTTCTTGCCTCATAATCCTAATATAGAACACAGAATGGAATAGTAAGATGTGACGCTCTTAAGATAATAAATTGAGGGTGAACGTGCCAGAATACATGCACATGCACATTCTAAGTTAAAACTAAATTATGATTTAACATGGAGGAGGATTCATATTTCATATCAAGACTGAGGATACAATGATCAAGATGGATGATAGAATCATAGAACCACAGGCAGCATGTCAGATGTTGGCTGACAAAGTCGGATAAATTAGGAAAATGTGAAGAAACAGAAATGGAGAAATACTCAATTCATAACAAAAAAAAAAAAAAAGAGGTATAAAATATCTAGGAGCAGAGAGCTTTACCAAAGGATATATGCCAGGGTTATACATATCGAGAATGTAGACTCGGTCTGCCATTACAAAGGTCCTATCAGTGAAATAAAACCTAAGAGATATGATGGCAAACACAAGAGGGAGAAATTATTTTGGTCATACTATCATCGGCGAAGTCCATTTCATGACCATTTCCTTGATGTGCATCAAGATCAATAATCATCACCCTGAGATTTTGTGGACAAGTTTTCCTCAAGTGTTAATAGAATAAGCTAACCGGAAATTTTAAAGACTAAATGTGATAGTACCTTGATATATTCAACTGAACAAAAGCAAAGTGGATGCATAGAGAAATATCTGCGTAAGCACAAAATCCACCTCCATTTTCTGCAGAACAGTGATGAAAACCTCCTCCCACATTAATGGCCCATCCTCTCTCCTTTGCAAGTTTTGCAGCCAATATAGTTCCTCCAACCTGCCATTAGTACAGAAGTTAGATCATATAACTAGAGACGTTAAACAGACTACAAGAAAAATAGTTGCTTTACCTGTTTCCTAAATGGAAAAAGAACTTTATGTTGCACCAGACAATTGGGAAAAAATGCCACAGGAGGAACCTATATAAGTTTCTGTCAACTCTACACCCGCACAATAAATTTTTATAATAAACTAGACATGAATTTCCATTTAAGAACTCCATAGAGAAAAGCAAGTAATGATAATACGTTTAAACCACGAAAGAGTAAATAAATGCCTCAGGCTTACATGTAAAGTGGAATATACCTCAATTATCTTGGCAACATTCGAACTTTGGTTCAGACTATTCAAGTATGATTGTGAGTGTACCTTTAGATTGAAAAAAAGGAAAGAAAGAAAATGCATTTAGCACTAAACATTGCTTACAATGGATCAGATTGAATCATGTTTATAAAGCTAATTGTGCTAAAAAAAATTTAACTTCCCAACCTACTTCTTGACAAAAATTATACAGAAATAGAAGGCAAACAGACAACAAGTTACGTCACTCCCTAACTTAACTAACTAACCATTCTAAACAATAGCATCCTGTACCAAAAAACACAGCATTATCAGTTTTCCTAAGCTATGTGAGAGAGCTTATCAACACAGGAAAACACATATTGTGAACTATTGTTATGAAGTAGAACACTAAATAAGTCCAAATTAAGTCTAAAGTCTAGATAAACTCTTCCAAGTAACACATATTTATAAACAATTTCCAAAGAAAACGAAAAGAGGGTGATAATTACCACTAGAAGATCATCTTGAGAAGCTTCAAGAGGCTCAACAATGTGGCTTTTATCCAAAACACCAAAAGAGACAAGGAAATTACAAATTCGTCCCCATTTGGCGGAATCAAAAGGGTGCCTAAAACAAAATAAACAATTATTCACACAATTCCAAATTGCAGAAGCGTTGGAAGCTTAATGGTGAATTGGTTATTAGTTACAGTTTCTCTATGCCGAGGAATGATATGTCGTAAGAGTTGGAGTAGATAAGCGGAACCTGAATGGTGAAGATTAAAAGTAGTAAGTAATTGAAGAAGGGGTTGGAATAGGAGGTAGTTAGTCGAAGTTGGTGAGTTTACCTTGGACGGAGATACGTCGAAGTAGAGGCTGGTAGAGAGGATGCGGTTGCGGGTAAGAGCGTCGATGGCGGTGGAAGAAGAAGGAGATGAAGACATCGGTGTTGCACCAAACCACCGTTACACCTGGTTGAATTCTGTTAAGTGTGAAATTTGATAAGAATCTATGGAAACGTGACAAACTAATCTTAAATTGGAGTACATGTTAAAATTTAATATTGGAGTACATGTTAAAATTTAATATTCTAATTTATAATAGAGAGTGTGAAGTTGGTATTTTAATAATTGTACTAAGGTACACTACCCAACTTTTTGTGATGGATTTTAATAAGCAATTTGTATCTAGTGGGTTTCGAACTTGAGCTCTTGAGAGGAGCACACTCTTAAGACCCAAGCGTTTCACCGCTAGATCACACACACGCACACAATTTATATATCAATCATTTTTTCACACACACGCACACAATTTATATATCAATCATTTTTTTTAATAAGCAATTTGTATCTAGCGGGTTTCGAACTGAGCACACTCTTAAGACCCAAGCGTTTCACCGCTAGATCACACACACGAACACAATTTATATATCAATCATTTTTTTTTAATAAGCAATTTGTATCTAGCGGGTTTCGAACTTGAGCCCTTGAGAGGATCACACTCTTAAGACCCAAGCGTTTCACCGCTAGATCACACACACGGACAGAATTTATATCAATCATAACAATCACATCATTATTTTATATAAAACCTTTATTTATTATATATCAGTCCTTTATAAAATTAATACTATTAAATTAAAAAACAAATTATTTGACAAAATCAACTCTAAATTGAAATCCCTAAATTCCAAACCCATGTTTTGAAAGTTGACCTCCTCCTCCTTCTCCTTCTTCTTCTTCTTTTTATCTTCAATCTTCCTTTAGTGCAGACCGAATTCATATTTGTTTCGATTCATCTTTCACTTTGTTATCAACTAACTATTATCCATCATATTCATCCTCAATCAAGGGTATCGAAAAATTCCCCTCTTCGTTGTGTTATTGTCTCCCCAAGATTCACAATGGAACGACGCCTTCTATTTTTACAGGTAGTTGTTCGTATCCATCTCAATCTTTATATTTTTCCAAAATCAAGTTGATTTGAGTTAATTTGCATAAATTATGGAATTGAATATTAATTTTGTATGTTTAGTCGAAGTTGATTTGGTGATGAGGATTTGTATTTTAATCTGAAATTGGTATGTAATTTGGGGACTGTGGTTTGTATTTTAAGTTGAAGCTGATTTAATTATTATGCAGGAATTATGAAATTGGGGAATAGGGTTTATATTTTATGAAATTCATAAAAAAATGCATTTGAGTTGAATTGGTAGGTAGTGAAATAATCTTAATTCAATTGAATCTTCAGGGTTTCAATAGAATTGTTTGTTTTTCAGAGGAATTTATATTTTGATATTATTAAAATTTAAATTGTGGTGTATTATTGTGAATTATTTTGATGATTTATTCTTCAAATAACCTGCAGTTAAGTTAGTATACTCAGAGTGTTTGAACTCGAAAACACATCTTGAATAAGGGCTTGCATGGGTAAAAAAAACAGAATTAATTCATGAAGGTTATCCCACTTAAGGGCTTGCATCATATGATATTGTTCAACTCTACCAAAATATCCAGTGTTCAGAATGAGATGCAAGGAGATAGCATGATAAACTGTAAATTTGAGATAAGCTCGTGTACATTAACTGTTAGAACTATTTTGTATGGTCAAGTTGTGTATTTGAGTTAAATAATATCAACTTGAGCAAAAGGTCAAACACATATTAAATGATATGATTATACAAAATATAACCCAAAAAGGTCAACACATATTAAATGATACGATTATACAAAATATAACCCAATTATCCATAAAAAAATTATGGAAGGAAAACCAACAAGTTTGATAATCATAAGATAACACAATACAATCACACTTGATGTTTCATGGAGACCAAACGGTGTACGCGTGCACATAACCAAATTACACATAAGATCCATTAGGAGTGACTGTCATGACCTTGAAAGAGGCAATGTTAGAGGCTATTGGTAGCTCTAGTTGGTGACCCCGGACTATAAAATCCACCTCAGCCTTAGTTTTCACAATTGTTTGTTGCATGAATAGTTTAGAGAGAACTCTTTTATAAGGAATGAAGAATGTCTTTCCTTCTTGGAAGGATGAAAGAGTCTTCTTCATATACTCAAAGAAAACATAGGGGAGATTGACCTTTGCAGCTTTGTTGACAAGTAAAAGAAGAAAGTTCCTTTCATAGCTATCTAAGACATTTATATTCTTGTTCTTTGACAAAAATTTTGTGGCCAGAATTTGATACCAGAATAATGTCGTAGGTGAAAGATCGTAGGCTTTTGAAATGTCGGATGAATTATTGAAGATGGTGCAAAAGGGGAGATGTTGTTCCCAGGACATCATATTTGGAGGAATTCCATGGTCCTCACATCCTATTGCCTCTGCAATAGTAATTCGAGAGACGACGATAGGAATACCAAATACTTCAGAACAAATGACTTCTTTCCGATTCAACACTTGGATAGATGCATTCACCCAGAATTCAGCAACCAGATTCGGGTAAGTAGGATCATAAAACATATCAAAGTACTCATCCCATCCAAAACTGGAAACCATATACTGGTTAGTAAAGGCTAAATTCTCCAATCTTTCTTTAAAGTTAACACGACCTTCAACGGTAACAACCAGCTGGTTCTCCATACCCAATTTAGTTTGTAAGGTTATCTTAGGTGGTGAGCAGATAAAAAGAGTTTTCAAAAAACATAGAGAAGAGAAAACAATTGATGTTTTAAACAAGAGAAGAGAATAAGTTTTTTAAAGACCTAGCCTAGAGTATATGTAGTAAAATACTAGTTTAGAAGTCCAAGAGGTCTTCAAGAGCAGTCTTCAAGAATTCCAAAACAGTTGAGAAGTACAAAATAAATAAAGATTAAAAGACACTTCAAAAACATTGAAAAGACAAGCCATGAAAACAACAGATGAAGACAGAGAGTTAGATTAACTAAGAATATTTAATGGGATTTAATAGGGAGTTTAAGATCCTCTCCATTTTGTACTCGGCATTAAACCAAATTAATTCAAAATAAAAACAAAAATCATCCAAAAGTCAATATGAAACAGCCTGCCATCATATTACAGGCTAAGAAAATGTTAGATACACTAAACAGACCCAATACTAGCAATAAACAAACAACACCAAATATAAACACCAAAAACCGCAAAATCAGATCCAGTTACAAATAGCAAAAAAAGGCCGCACATTGGCCTCGACAACAGACAACGCTAACGGACACAAACCCATGCTGCACCAGAACAATAACCATAAAAAACTTCATTCCAAACTTTAAACTTCATTTGCACTTTACCAATGCCTTCCATCGCTTTTCTTGATCCTTTCAATAATCTTCGGAGTTCAACACCATTTCATCCAACAACAGGTTATTGCATGATTGCACCAAAAATAATGTGAGTTTCATTCTTGCAGAAGTCAGTGCCTACATATAATTTATGTCAATTAGAAATTTAATCAAAAGGGAAAGGATTAAATTAATTATATTCACGTGAATTTAACTTACAGTAGTGATGTCATCAAAATTACTATGGAAAACACACTCAATCATCCATTTACACACTAAAACTCCACAGGTATTTCTGTGGGCAGCCAGTAAATGCATTAGTCTTTTCCTAATAGGTAATTATGTGGCTAGCCAGTAAAATAGAGTAATGTATGAGAGTATTTACGAATTGATTTGTTGTTGGCTAATACAGTGTGGTTCAACAAGGGTGAATGTTGTTATTACATTTCCCCGACAAAGTGGAATGACATCAGCAAAAGATTCATGACTCATAATTTCCTCAAGAAATATGGCCTACCACATAGTAGAAACGAAAATTTAAGATAAATAATTGATTGGAAAGTAAAGAAAAAATTCACACACACAAGCATACCAATTTTAATAATGTACGGCGTTTGTAATGATGTTTTTCAGGATCATCCCACGAGTCAAACCAATACAATTTTCTGTCGACACAATCAACAACCAATAGATACCAGTGCACCCCTTGGTCGTTGAGTGGAATGAAAATCTGTAAAATGTAATATTAATTTTTAGGAACAAATTTTTTAATGTGCCAAGTGTTTTGGGAATAAAGTAACACACAACTCACCCTAGGAATATATTGGCTTCATGGTTTGCAGTCGATACATTGCAGGCATTGGTCTGCTTGTGCTTCCAACTTTCATGCGTGCAGTCGTTGTCCCATTAGCGCCGCGAGATTTCGGTGCTTTTGAACATTTATTTTGCACACTACTTTCACCATTGTGACCTCTTTTTCCTTTCTTGTTCTGTTTTAAAAAACAAATTATTATTTTGATACAGACAATAACATGTTATAATTAATACAACATATCAGACCTTGTATAAAAAAATATTGTATACCTTCACAACTTGGCTTAAAGAATCAATTACTGACAACGACTCCATACCAACATTTCGTTCAGATGGCGCGTGTTCTGTACCCTGCAAATTATGCAATAGAAACTACTATCCTTATCACAAGAGCAATAAATTGACTCAAACGAACTGAATATAATTTTTGAAATTACCGAACAATTCCTTGCATTATGAGTTCTACTGTTGCATTTAGAACATCGCCTAATAGCTTTTATGTCATTATAAAAATCTCTACTTCATAGTTGTCATGATGATATTTTGTAAGTTTATAAGTCTTAAAATCGTCGCGTTCTAATTTAGCCTTAAAAATCAATGATCCAACCTTCATTATTTCATCTTTGACTTTTTTGAAAATCTCCGCGGTATAAATCTTCACGGCATGCCTCTCAATCTCATTCAGGTGAGTAGTCATCACAGGTTCTGAAAACTTTGATTTAAAATCGACAACGAGTTCATTGTTTCTATAAGATCTCAAAGCCTGCTAAAAATTGTGCATAAATTCAAAAATGCAGCATTTCTTCCTGACATAACTCTTGATGATTGCATTGACGGCTTCAAATTGAGACGTAATTCTCATACGTCCAAAAAAGCTCTCACGTAGATATGCAGTTGTCCATAGTGACTTGTTCTCGTACGTTTTTACAACCCAAGGATTTCCTTCAAGTTCGTTTTCTTTAATTAGATCTGACCAAAAATCTTCATACTCATCCTTTCTAAAATTAGAGTACATGACTTTTTGAAAACCTTACGAAAATCCTGAGTTCTTTACTTTCTCACCTGCATTCTTATTTAAATGCCAAGCACATAAACAATGTGTCGCATCTGGAAACACCTGTTTTATAGCTTCCCTCATCGCCCCATCTTCGTCTGTTACAACTGCTTCTAGGTATTTATCGTCCATGCACTCTAAAAAACACTCTAACAACCACTTATACGTATCTGTCGTTTCATCTGCTACCAATGCAACACCAATAACAACTGTCTGAGAGTGGTGGTTACACCCTGAAAATATAATCAATGGGTAGTTGTATTTGTTATTCTTGTAAGTCGTGTCGAACGCAACCTCATCGCCGAAATAAAAAAGTCAGATTTACTGCTCCCATCAACCCAAAAAAGAGACTTCATTCGCCCATCACTAGTGATGGCATATTGTGCATATAGCATGGGATCAGTAGATGACTTCACATGTAGATAATTTAAAGAAGCGACAACGTCACCATCTTTAATAGTTGCACGCTTTTTTTTATCAAAATAATTATACAGATCCTTCTTTATAAACCTAACACGATCGTATCCACCCTTATGAGCAACTATGTACCCCATTATATGACAACTTCTAATCCATGTGACTAAAGACTGTCAATATGAGCTATATATGCTTCAGAAATGTCACGATAAATGGGACGTAAGTGTATAAACCTAGTTGGGGTTAATTCATAGTTGTGAGCCTCTTCAAAAAATTAGATTACATATCTATCCTTGTCGGCTTTGTTATGTACACGAAGCATAGCGGGACATTTAATGCGGGTCGTAGGTTTGTGTTCTCTTTTCCTATCAACCTTCCTAAAGTGTTTCATCTCTCTTAGACCGTGTTTATTGCATACAAACTGCCTCATTACTGTTATTTTACCACCCTCAGCCTCTCTTGTCCTAATATCACATTTCCTAATGGCAAACCCTTTGCATTTACCATACTTCATCAGCTTTATCAACTGTATCGAATTCCATACCACGAATTTCATCAACAGTAAGGGCATTAATATTCACCTTTCTATCACTTACAACTGCATATAATTCAACAAAATCTTTGTTGTGACTATTACCATGGCCATCACCATCATTTGAACTTTGGAACGCACTGGACACCGAATTGCTTCCATCCTGAGCATAGTCCGATTCAACATCAGATTCATCGTCGTGGAATCATAATGGTCATAGTTTTCCATAGTAAACCTGAATTAAAACATTTGTTAACACACTTAAACCCAACATAAATCACGGTACCTAATTTCCTATTCAAATCAAGCATAGACCTTACTTCATAAAATTTAAATCAAATTTAACACCAAATATGAATTATCACAATTTTGAACACAACAAAACTCAACATCAACCTCAATTCCTTATTTCTTAATTAAATAAAGGGACCTGATTCAAAGGTAACCACAAAATTTGAAAATTCGAAATCATCAAATATTAAATTCATGTAAATAAAACAAATTCAGACATAAACCCTAATTCCCAATTTGAAATCGAATTTAACACTTTCATTTATACTTTATTTGAAATCAGTTACTTAATCATTAATTTCAAACAAATATAACAAAAAAAATTCGAATTTACCTTAACAATCACGTGCTCAATACGAACACAATCAAATTTTTGATCGTGTTATGTTTGGTGAGTGATTGAATGGGACAACCTCAAAGGAACATGGACGAACACGATGAATGTTGTGTTGATGTCCGTCTGCAGTGTTGGCAAAGAATATGAAACGGAAAATGAGAACGATGAATAACTTTGCGATGTTCAAAAAATGGCGGACGAACACGATGAATAATTTCAGGTTGTTCAAAAATTGGAGACGAAAACAAAATTAGGATTTCAAGTTAGATAGTGAAGATGAATATGATGTTGATGTAGTGAGAAAGATTAAATTTAAGTTGGTCTAATTAATTTTATTTTAATTTAATTTAATTTTAAACATAAAAATTTAAAAATAATATGAATATGTTATGGACTTAATTACAATATTCATCATTATAAAGTTATTATGTGACATTTTTGGGCTTAAAGTGTATAATTTTGATTGGTTAGATTGTGACTTCACCAAATTATTTATACATTTTATAGAAAGATATAGCACGTTTTATTGGCGCGCGTGTGTTAGAAAACAAACTCGATGTGTAACATCTTGTCCCTGCCAACTTCTTGAATCGAAATGATAATTGTCCTGAACTAAATTTACAAGTTTGTTGTAGTTATGTTGGAAAAAGTACTTGTGAGGAGATGGACATCAATACAGAATATTATTTTATTATTATTATCATCTTGAATAAATTGCTAATACACCAGCACCACTATTTTATGTCTAACACTAAACTTTTTAAATTACAACATTATTTTCCATATGGACCCATCGATCAACTATGAAGATTTAGCTGTCTCAAGTTGAACAGTAATTGTCGTGCTTATTAGAAATTTTATAAAGAGCGACGACAATATTTATATACATAATTTGAATCTAAAAAATTGTAGTATAGTATCATTTATTTTTAATTTTAACTTTAACTTTCAGACACATGCAATTCAATTTCATCCTTATATACCAGCTATTGGATTATGACCACTAACGGATATGTACAAACATTTTCCAAGGAGAAGCAATAATGCTAGATAAAGTATGCTATGTTAAGGAATCTTACCAATTATACAAATGAAATGTCCAAATATGAAACTAATATGGCTAAATGATAATGACAAGCAAACAACAATCAGCATTTATCGAACATTCATATCTATCTGTCTGTACTTGAATGAAGATAAGATAAATACGAATGAATACAGAAACGGATACGATTGTCCTTCTACTTTCATGGTCAATGAATACTCCAAAAGAATCACTTGAGAGTGGCTTTGAAATTTGAACCAAATTGAGTACGCTTAACAAGTTTTGATGGATAGGATAGAGAGGTAGATAACGATACATATATGATAGACAAAGATACGTAGATAAGTATGATTTTATAATTATTGCTTTTCGTAATAATTTATTTGATAAAAATTAGATAATTGTTAATTTGATTATGATACTAGGCCCATGAGAAATAAGAACAAACCTAAGTGGCTTCAAGGATTTATCACAAATTAATTATTTTAAGTCTTTAATTATTTGTAAGTCTTTTATTTTAATTACTTCTAAGAGTCTTTTGTTTGGTTGGGCCTTGTTGGACAGCCCATTAGGGTTTATTTCTATCTTGTATTTAAAGACTTGTTCCCCTTGAGAAAAGGGTAGAGAATTATCATAAATCTTTTCTTTTATTGTTGTTGCAAATTTGTTTATGTTTGTTCTTAGAAAGAAAACCTAGATCTAGAATTATATAGTTGTTGAATTCACTCTATCAAATTGGTGCTTTCATCTTGATTTCATGGCCCCTCCCAAACCACCAAACCCTAAAGAAATTGTAGAGGAAGCTGTCCAAACAGCTCATCTTCACCTCAACAATGCTATGCAAGAGACCCAACAACAAATGGATGAAAGGTTCCTCAAAACCCATGGTGATATGGAGCAACTTCATACTAGAATGGACAATGAGAAACAAGTTTCAGATTCTAGATATGAAAATATCATGGGTTTACTCACCAAGTTGGCCTCTCAAGCTGAAAAACAGCCTGCTGTCCCTATTTCCGCATCTACTGTTCACTCGGGTACTGTTCACGGCGGCACTGTTCACGGCAACACTGTTCACGGCAGCACTGTTCATTCGCCTACTGTTTCGTCCGCGGGTACTGTTCACAGCAGTACTATTCACTCAGCCACCTCATCAGGTATCACTCAAAACCCTACTTTTATCCCTATGACCAATCATTTTACTACCCCTATTTCCACCACTCTCACATCACCAAACTTCACAAGGGCATATTCTACCATCCCTATATTTTCCCCCACAATTCCAGCAAGCACTCTACCACCCCAATCCACCCCTTTTCGAACTACTGCCCAAAGGTTATTTCCCAACCCACATTATATGGATCCCCCATACTATACAGCCCCACCTCTTTTTACTACATCTCAACCATTCTCCATTCCTCAATTCCCTCAATTATCATACCCCCAACAGCCCCAAAATCCTTCCTTTCCACCCTTTCGAACACCTAAACTAGAACTTGCTATGTTTGATGGGTCTAATCCCTTGGAATGGTTATTCCAAGCTGAGCAATTTTTCACATTCTACAACCTCCCTCCAGAAAACCGTTTGTCTATGATGTCTTTTTATATGAAGGGCGAAGCACTCGGTTGGTTTAAGTGGATGCATCACAATAATGAATTAGTGGATTGGCCTTCTTTCACAAAGGCTTTAGAGCTACGTTTTGGGCCGTCTACTTATGCTAATCACCAAGCTGAACTATTCAAATTGAAACAAACCCATTCAGTGGTGGAATACCAAGCCCAATTTGAAAAATTAGGAAACCAAGTGGTGGGATTATCTAGAGATGCTATCCTTAATTGCTTTATTTCAGGTTTAGCACCAGAAATTCAAAGTGAAATTGCTATCCATAAACCAGTTTCCATCTCTCAAGCCATTGGGCTTGCCAAGCTTATTGAGTCCAAAATCCGCGATACTAAACCCAAGTTCAACAAACCATTTACACCAACCAGTACCAAAACATTCCCACAAACGACCACACCTACTTCTCCACCAATCAACAAACCCTTAAACACAGCACCACCCCAAAAACTCCCTATCTGGCGCCTATCCAATGTTCAATTACAAGAAAGAAGAGCACAAGGCCTTTGTTTTAATTGTGATGAAAAGTTCATTCCGGGCCATAAATGCACAGCGGGTAAATTTTTGTTGTTAATTGACGATGAAGAAGGAGAAACAGCAGATTTAACAATTAATGACGACCCCCCATCCCTTAACCAAGACATTGATGACACTTATTTTCAACTTTCACCACAAGCTGCCAATGGACACTTCTCACCCAAGACTTTAAAATTTAATGGATCTATCAAAGGACTTTCCGTGGCTGTCTTGATCGATACGGGTAGCACTCACAACATTTTACAACCTCGCATTGCTCAGCACCTCAAACTCCCTACCCAACAAATTCCAAACTTTTCCGTTATGGTGGGCAATGGTTCAAAGTTATCTTGCTCGGGTGTATGCCCTAAAGTTCCCATTAAGCTCCAACATAACTCTTTTTCAATCCCATTTCACTTGCTTCCTATCGAAGGTGCAGATGTTGTCCTAGGTATGGAATGGTTAAGGACCTTAGGCCCTCTTATGGCAGATTTTTCAATTCCAAAAATCTCTTTCACTCACAACAATAACGACATCACTATCACCGGTGATAACCAAACACTTATCCAGCCATCCTCATACAACAATTTTTGCCACTTAATTCAAACGGACTCCATTGCTTCCATCCACCTTTTACTTTATCAACCATCTCATGAACAAGAAAATCAAAACCAACCCAACCTTCCTAACATTTTTGATTCACTTCCCAAATCCCTACCTACCGTAATCACACAAATCATAACTTCTCATTCAGCCATTTTTACCCAACCAAAAGGTTTGCCCCCCACAAGACCCCATGACCACCAAATCCCAATATTACCTAACACTGCCCCAGTCAATGTTAAACCTTACCGGTACCCTCATTCACAAAAGGATGCTATGACTAACATGATTCAAGACATGCTTCGCGAAGGGATTATCAAACCTAGTAACAGCCCATATTCTTCCCCCGTGCTGTTAGTTCGAAAAAAAGATGGATCCTGGCGTTTTTGTGTGGATTACCGAGCTCTCAATGCTGTTACAGTTCGTGACAGGTTCCCTATCCCGACCATAGATGAACTCTTTGATGAATTGGGTTCAGCAACTATATTTTCTAAGATCGATTTAAGATCTGGCTACCACCAGATAAGGGTTTCTCCTAAGGACACTCATAAGACAGCGTTCAGAACTTTTGATGGACACTATGAGTTTTTGGTGATGCCATTTGGCTTAACTAATGCTCCTAGTTCTTTTCAATCTGCAATGAACGATTTGCTTCGACCATACTTGAGAAGGTTTGTTTTAGTTTTCTTTGACGATATACTCATTTATAGTTCCTCTCTTACTGATCATGCACATCATTTACAGTTGGTTTTAAAATTGCTTTTATCTAACCAGTTTTATGCCAAGTTATCCAAGTGTGTGTTTGCTGTTCCTAGTGTTGATTATTTAGGTCATATTATTTCAAGTGATGGTGTAACCCCAGATCCAGCAAAGATAAAAGCTATTCTAGACTGGCCGAAACCACGCTCACTCACGGCACTCAGGGGTTTTTTAGGTCTCACCGGCTTTTATAGAAGATTCGTGCGTCATTACGCCTCTCTCGCCGCTCCTCTCACCGATTTATTACACTTTACTAAGCTACAATGGAATACAGAAGCTGACTCAGCTTTTACAACATTGAAAAGAAAAATGACGGAAACTCCAGTGCTGGCCCTGCCGGATTTTTCAAAGTCCTTCGTGCTTGAAACAGATGCCTCTGGTGTTGCAATAGGAGCGGTACTCTCTCAAGACAGCCATCCAATTGCCTTTTTCAGCAAGAAACTTTGTAACCGACTTCAGGCATCGTCTGTCTATGTCCGTGAAATGTTCGCCATAACAGAGGCTGTAAAAAAATGGAGACAGTACTTAATCGGTCGTCACTTCCATATATTTACAGATCAGAAAAGCTTAAAAAACCTGCTAGTTCAAACTATTCAAACACCAGAACAGCAGAAGTGGGCTGCTAAACTACAAGGGTTTGAGTTCGAAATTCATTACAAACCTGGCAAGACGAATCAGGTTGCCGATGCTCTCAGCAGGATTCAGCAAGACGACGAGGCGCTACTATTCTCCATCTCATCCCCGGTTCCAGTTCTCCTCGACACATTAAAAGCATATTACAGACCAGACTTAGAAGGAAAAGAGATTATGGCTAAGACACTAACAGACCCGGTTTCAATGAATTCATTTAAACAGCGAGACGGGTTGGTTTACTATAAGGAAAGGATCTTCATACCTGATACAAAAGATCTGAGACACAGCATCATATCTGAATACCACAGTACACCTGAAGGGGGCCACTCCGGTTTGCAGCCAACTCTTGCTCGCCTCTCTTCTTCTTTCTTATGGCCTGGGATCTACAATGATACAAAAAAATTCATCAAAACATGCACAATATGTCAACAGAATAAGTATATGACAACAAAGAAACAAGGACTTATTCAGCCTCTACCAACTCCTACTCAAGTGTGGAACGATCTAAGTATGGATTTCATCACTCACTTACCAAATTCGCAGGGGCATACTACTATCTGGGTTGTGTGCGACAGACTCACAAAATTTTCTCACTTCATAGCTCTTCCTTCTAAGTTTGGTGCGAAGGACTTAGCCATTCGTTTCTCAGTTGAAATATGTCGCCTCCATGGCATTCCAAAGTCAATAGTTTCAGATCGGGACTCCCTGTTTCTTAGCACGTTTTGGAAGGAACTGTTTCGTGTCCAGGGAACAACTTTGAAGTACAGCACAGCATATCACCCTGAAACAGACGGGCAAACGGAAGTGGTTAACAGATGCTTAGAGACTTATTTACGGTGTTTCACTAGTGAGAATCCAAAAAAATGGTTTCAGTTCCTACACTTAGCAGAGTTTTGGTACAACTCCACTTACCATTCAGCCATTCAAATGTCTCCCTTTGAAGCCCTCTATGGACGTCCACCTCCAGCTTTTCCTTCGTACACCGCCGGATCTACGACCGTGACCACAGTAGCATCCTCTCTGCAACAACGAGACGACCTAATGAGAGCTCTTCAGTCTAACTTGGCCAAAAGCAAACGAAAAATGGAGATCCAGAGTAACAAGAAGCGTTTAGAATGTACCTTTACCGAAGGCGATCTGGTTTGGCTCAAACTCCAACCGTATAGGCAACAAACAGTGGTCCGCCGTTCTTCTCAAAAACTATCAAAGAGGTACTTTGGGCCTTTCACGGTTCTTCAACGCATCGGACAAGCGGCATACCGACTCGATCTTCCATCTGACTCACGGATCCACCCTGTTTTTCACGTGTCCCAGCTCCGCGCTTTCTATGGTAAGCCCCCATCGAAGATCCTCTCGCCGATTCCTCCGAGTTGGACTCCTCACGAATCCGACGCGACCGTTCAACCACCGGAAGCAGAACCTGCAAAACAGAACAAAATTTCACCAACATTAGTTCATTCGCACACAACAACAACAACAGAGATCGAGAAGGACTGTAACTCGTTTCCCACCTTGCATGCACCGCGTGAAGGCCAACATCTGGACACCGTTACTACCACAGGAAACACATCGCAACTCTTGAAGGATGGTTTTGTTTTTGATAAGGAAGAAAAACAAGAGGGTACACACACGATTTCTGCTTGGAACAAAGAAGGGCCAGAGAAAAATGTTTCACATCTGGGTGGTATGAGAGAAGTGGAGGTACTTGAGAATGAAAAGGGAGAAATGAATAGGTTTAAGTCTTCAGATACAACTATTATTCAAACTCCCAACCTTGGAAGTAACGCATCACGTGGGTTTGTGAGTTCCAACACGCTAAAGCTATCTGCACCGTCAAAGACTTTGGATTCTCTGCACAAGCCCTCACCGCCCTTGGATTCTCTGCACAGATCTGTGTTTACGTTACCTAGTGGATGCAAGCTGTCATCCACAATTGCTGAAGACTCTTTTTCGAGTGGGCCTTCTAACTGGGCCGGTTCTGTGGCTTATTCACCCAACCTTGAGGACAAGGTTGATCTTGGACCGATGGGTAATGATACTAGGCCCATGAGAAATAAGAACAAACCTAAGTGGCTTCAAGGATTTATCACAAATTAATTATTTTAAGTCTTTAATTATTTGTAAGTCTTTTATTTTAATTACTTCTAAGAGTCTTTTGTTTGGTTGGGCCTTGTTGGACAGCCCATTAGGGTTTATTTCTATCTTGTATTTAAAGACTTGTTCCCCTTGAGAAAAGGGTAGAGAATTATCATAAATCTTTTCTTTTATTGTTGTTGCAAATTTGTTTATGTTTGTTCTTAGAAAGAAAACCTAGATCTAGAATTATATAGTTGTTGAATTCACTCTATCAGATTATAAGTAAACAAATACAAAGGTTAAATGGATGAATGTATTTTTCGTGTTGCTATTATATAGTTAATTTATTTTCTTAATTTGAATAAAAATAGAGATTAATTAGTGAGTTATCAACCACTTTATTAAATTAATACTAACTTGTATTTGCTAGGTGCTATCAATTTTTATATTGGGATCAGTCCACACAGAATTTTGTTCTGGTTTAAAATAGAGCTCCCGCTAGTGGACGGTAGGATTTGTCATTCTTGGACTAGTCGGTCACAAGGCTGAATACCAAAATTTTCAAAAAAAATACTAACTTATACCTTAAGGTCCATTTGTATAGAAAGATCCTAAAATTTCACATTGATTGAAGTGAAAATAAAATATAAAAAGAGTTTATATGACACTTCTCAGTTTACTAACCGATATTATAAGGACGAGGTATGCTAATCTTTAATAATTTTGATATTCTTGTTTAATTTTTCTCTGAATTTAGGTTTTTTTTTTTAAATTGATAAATATTGGTAATAACCGACTATATAAGGACCATTTTGATTAGATAATCATGTCATGATGAATGATTTTAACGTTAAAAATATAAAATTTAAAGATTATAAATAGAATTAGAATTGATTAATAAAGACGGTGAGAAAGTGTGATGATAGCATTGTCGTCACATGGGAAGAAAGGAAGCAATAGAAGCACAGCGGGTGGCCGAGTTTTATTCAACTCCACCACCATACTACGCATCATTTCAACCAACAATGCAGCACACACTTCCTTTTCCACAATCATCATCATAACCCTTTTTTTCATCATTCCCGCATAAACAACATGCCCACAGATTCTTCCCCCGTAAGTTTTTCTTCTTTTCATTAATTTTATATTTCTCCGTTTTGTGAACTGGCTTGATTAATTGTTAATGTAACAGTCTGCGTCTGGCTCTAGATCAATCGGAGAATGCATTTACGCGGCGTTGATGCCGCTCATAGCCGCCGTCGAGGTTTTCGTCTTTGCCGTTGCTGGTTGTTTCAACTCTAATCTTCGTCCACTCTCCATTTTTCATACTCACAAATCTTCTTATACTGCTCAAGATTTCACTCGCCTTGCTCAAGAAACTAGATGTAATGTAACTTATTCCACTCTCTCTTTCAATCACTTCAATTTCCAAATTACTGTTTTACTCGTATTTTTATACATTGATTAGGTCATACACAAATTATATACTAATTTAAAAGTCATTTATGATTAAAATTAAATGATCTCACTAATGTGATGATTAGAGTTATAAAATAGTATATATCATTGTGATAGATTCTTTTTCACGTGATAAAGAAATATATAATTAAATTATACATCTATCTACCACACTTGAGTTTCAATACTCTTTATGCACAGTCAGGTTTCAAGCCAGCTTTGATGTCGTACTAAGGTCTATTAAATTATTCTAACCAAGGTTTTAAATAGCAGTTCGCAATTTTGCCAGGCTCGGGTGTTGCGATATGATTGCGGTAGTCACGGTGTGAATTTACCACGATTTCTTTTTCATTATATTTGTCATATGATTTTTTGATACAGTTTTGCTGCGGCCATTTATGCGGTATCGGACTGTTTTTTAAAACCTTTGTTTTAACTACTCAAAGTTTGAAGTCAAAGTTTCCCTTTCTTCTTAAAGTTTCACTCCCTAATTATATCTTAGATGGGTAAACTTTTGAAGTCAAAGTTTCTCTTTCTTCTTAAAGTTTCAATCATATTTAATTATGCTCTATTTTTTATGATACACACTTCCAAGCTATATAAATTAGTGAGCTTTTTTTAATAATTAATTTGTATATAATGTTTCACAACTCTTGCATAATGTATCCCTTTAAGGGCTTCATTTATTAGTCTGACCTATAGTTTGATATGGGACGGAATGAAATTTATAGTGTAACACAAGTTTTGGACTTGCATATAATAAATCTGATTTGCTAGTTTGAACTTTGAACAACAATAGGTTTGAGTAATCAGCTTTTCTGCTGTTAATAATGTAGTCACTGTTAATGAAGTGGAGGCATTGCATGAACTGTTTAAAAAGATAAGTAGCTCTGTAATTGATGATGGCTTGATTCACAAGGTAAGATCAATATGTTAACTGGTTTCGCATATTTGGTTTCCATGAATGAATGCAAATTTTCACATTGAGAGTTTCACTTTATTCACTGATCAGTGATCACTGATCATGATGCTTGTTTGTTGTTTTTTCAATTGTAGGTGGAGCTTCAATTGGCACTATTTCAAACCCCAAATGGAGAAAATCTTTTTCTGGATCGCGTAAGCAGTTCCTATATATTTTTAGCCACGGCATGTTTCCTCATAAAAATTACTACTAGTATATTGGAAATGTAGTTGAACTATAATAGAATTACTTTATAGTAAAATGAATATGTGAGAATAACAAGCTTAAATGAATATAGCATAAATGTTGCTTGATTTTGAGGAACTAACATAGCAAAGTGACACTGATGTAATTTGATTGGCCGTATGTATAAGTGTTAGTAAAAGCTAACACCATCGCGATCGATGCCATGAATGTGCTGACATGTTAAACTCTATTTCTTCTTTAGGTTTTTGATCTTTTTGATGAAAAGAGAAACGGTGTTGTTGATTTTGAAGAATTTGTCCATTCGCTCAGTGTCTTCCATCCTTACGCTCCTATGGATGAAAAGATAGATTGTATGTTCAAATTGAAGACGATCTTCTGGTTTTATGCAAAGAAAGAAACTCAAATTTTGTTCAAATCTAATCTGTGTCTCATGATTATGATTTTACAGTTGCATTTAAGCTCTATGACCTAAGACAAACAGGGTTCATTGAGCCAGAGGAAGTGAGTTTACTAGTTCAATTAAGCAACATCACATTTTGTATTATAAGCTTATTTAGTGTTAACTGTTTGGTTTATTTTGTTTACAAGGTCAAGCAAATGGTTATAGCTATTTTGATGGAATCTGAAATGAATCTTTCTGATGATCTTCTTGAAGCTATTGTCGACAAGGTTAGCTTCTAGTGGTGAAACATGAAACTTTAGCTTCGATGCAACATATTATTTACAGGACCTTTGCTTTTTCTGCAGACAATTGCTGATGTTGATCAAGACAATGATGGTAAAATCAGTAAAGAAGATTGGAAAGCTTTTGTGAGTCGAAATCCGTCTCTATTGAAGAACATGACACTTCCTTATTTGAAGTATGCTAAATTTCCTTTCTTTCTTACTTTGGTCCGACTTTTCTGAAGGGAACAACTGATTGTGTCACTTTGTCATCTTGCAGGGATATCACCACTGTGTTTCCTAATTTTATTTTCAAATCAGAGGCTGAAATTTGAGGAAGAAAGTGTATTATTTTGGGATCAAGATTAGATGCTGTCTGTTTGGGGAAAGTTATTGGATTCTTTATTGCTGTAAATGGAAACAAGAGGTAATTTGTGGACAGACGATTCATTGTGGTCAAAACTGCATAATTCCTGCAGCCATACGGAGAAGCCACCAAGTTTTTATGTTTTGTATCATTGAAAGAACATTTTCTGAACCAACAAAACATCATATTTGTAGCATAGAATCCCTAGATTTGATTACCTGTATATTCATATAACCAATGTTTGTTTGCATTTGGTTCCATTGTTTATAAAGAGTGAATGCGGTGACATCTTCAAGTGAAAACATCACGAGTTATTCATAGTCTCTCACAAATCAGGTTGTCTTAAGGGTGAGGGTGAGCAAGTGTATTTAGTATATTGACTTAATTTAAAGTAAACTTTGTTTTTTATTTTGATTTCTCTAAAATTAAAATGTTGAGTTATTATTCACTTCAAAGATCAAGGTAATTTAAAATAGTTTTATTTACGAGATTGAGAAAGAAGGGTTAATCATCCATTTTTCTCTTTCTACGGCCACAGAGAAGGATTCATTCAATGTCTTTGGCATGATGACATTTGTAATTAAAGAAAAATTGAGACTTTTAAAAGAAAAAATCAAATGGTGGAATAAAGAGGTTTTCGGATGGCTGGATTTAAAAATCGAGGTTGCGGTCAATGAGCTCAACGAGTCAGTTGAGATGGTAGCAAATAGTGATCATTGTCCCGAGTTAAAAGTGGATCAAGGAAGGAGATTCAAACTCCATATTCCTTCACAGCAGCCTAAAACACTATAGAAGGATGAATCAAATCCTAGTCATTCAAAAAGAAGGCGTGACTATTGAAGGAGTGGAAGAGATCAAGAATGAAGTCAAAAATCATTTCCAAAGTAGATTTGAAGGTAGTCTGATCAAGAGACCGGTTCTTAATGGAGTCAATTTCAATCAACTCAACGAGGTAGATGCTTCGGCTTTGGAAGTGCAATTTTCGAAAGGGGTGATTTGGAATAGCAATGGAAACAATAGTGTGAGACCAGACAGTTATAACCTCAACTTCATAAAGGAATGTTGGGATATAATGAAGGACGACATCATAGAATTCATCCAAGAATTTTATGCAAATGGAGTACTCCCCAAAGCACTAACATCTTCCTTTCTTGTGTTGATTCCTAAAACTCAACACCCTCAAGAACTCAACAATTATAGGTCAATTTGCCTCATCGTTGTTTGTACAAGATTTCATGTAAGTTATTGGCTGCAAGACTAAAGAAGGTGGTGGGAAAGCTAATTTCCAATTGTCAATCAACGTTCGTACCAAATAGACATATTTTAGACTAACAATTTCTATTTCCAATTGTCAATCAACGTTCGTACCAAATAGAAATTGATTTTGTATTTCGTATTGACGAAATTCTTAGTTTATTTTCGAGTAGTGCTATTTAGTACGAAGCAATTTGAAGAAGAAATGCAAGAATGAATCTATATTACTATTTTAGTGGTCAATTTTAAATTAATTTTAAATTTAACTTCTTTTTTAATAGGGATCATGAGATTGTGGTGATAATGAATAGTTGAGATCTATTCTTATGTTTCTTGTTTTTCTATTTTCTTACTAATAAGCATTTTCCTTTATTTTCGCACTAAACTTAATTTTAATTCAATTACCTTTAATTAATAAAAATATTATAGTTTTCTGTCTAAAAAACGACATTTTTGGGGAACAGAACTAATAAGCAAATGAAACACTTATATACAAATCTGTCCTTTGGAATCTTTGTCTTTCAAAGAGTGTAAGCAATGGCAGACAAACCTAGCCGATCGCTGGTTCTATACGGTGACGGTTTATCTCGTTTCATCGATCAATCTTCACACAATCACCATCTCCACTCTCTCGCTTCTCTTTCTTCATGCGGTTTATTGTCTCTCCCCCATTCTCCTCACCCAGGTTCCCTTCTCTCCCATAACCATAGCCTCTAATCTAACCTACACTTATGGAATAATCAGTTATATTCTCAAATTCACTTGTTTCTATGTAGTTTTCAGAAACCGAAGATCAAAGAATTGTCACAGAATTCGCACTGCTTCTCGATGCATCATCACAAATTGATGATCCACCAAAACAAACTTTGCCTGATAGGTTTTTTATCTTACCTTATTTTTGTTCTCTGTTTTTCATTTTTAATTAAAATTTTTGTTTTTTAGTTTATAGAAAATTCCGTGTTTACCTATTATAGTAGGATGATAATCAAAGGCTGGATTGCTGAAATTTAATGCATATAGTGAGTTATTAAATTAGGTATTACAAGGTTTTAATTGCGGTCGCGATTTTGTTCGGTACACTGATTGCAGTAGGTCGTTGCAGTGTAAATTAACAACAATTTGTTCTTTATCACAAAAATGGTAAACAAAAAAACAGTATGGGTATCAGCACCTTCCAATACGTTTTCTTGGTAACGGAACAATTATGATAAATATAATATTTGATCTCTCATTGTTTAAAAATGTATAAACATTTTACAATGTTGAAGTTTAACCATGATTATATTTTAGGGTTCACAATCATTGTTTTTTCCAATAAATACAATGTTACATGAAACTTTTGCATTTCCTTCTTGGATATAGGTTTATGGGAATGAAAGCTGCTATATTCACCAAACATTCAGGGTTGAAATCTTTTGGTGCCAACCTTGGGTTAAGTGTTATTCAGTTAGATGAGTTGCTGAAACAGCATAGTTCTGAGTCACAAGATGGTGATGATGTGGCTGCTGAGGTTCTCAAGTTGCTTGGCTTTCAAGAAGGGAAGGTTCAAGACAATAGCCAATTTGATATTGTGTTTCTTCACGTTGGAGCTGGTGAAAAGGTCGATGGAAGTGAAGGAAATGCTGATGTGGAGTGGGTGGATGCATTTGTTGGTGCAATATTGAGGCAAGCGCAGCCGGGATCTGATGTTGGTTCTCGGTTGCACTTGTCTGTTGTTATGAGTTATGGCAAGGTTTTAGAGGACGATGAATCAAAGTTTTCAGTGTTAAAGAAGGTTGATGAGAAGGACTCTTGTTTCTCAATGCTGTATCCTCTACAAAGTTATGCTATGAAAGGAGGAGTTCCTCGCAAGGATGTGAGGTAATTTAAGGAAGCATTTGGTAGATAGGTTGTAACAGGGTAAAAAAGAACATATGATTTCTATTTCATGTTTGGTGCATATTAAAAAGTAGAATAGATAATGAAAGGTGATTAAAAAACAATGTTTTGGTTCTATTGTAAATGTGATACTGCACAAAACATAAGTCGAATTTGATTAACTTCTAGTTTATCGAAGCTTTTCCGTGAAGATATTAATGTATGGTTCTTCACATACAAAAATGTCAGCTTTTAGGTGTTTTTTGGAGAAGTTAAATGTGATAAGAGAGCTTCTGAAAAATTGAGACTCAAAAGCTAGTTTCAATTTATACGAGAAATTGTTTAAAATATTCGTAGTTAATTCATGATTCTTTCGATGTTTCTTTTGATTTAAGTACTTGAAGAGAAGTTAATCTAAACTGACTAGTGCGTTGTTTTGTATATGTTCCAACACTAATACAGTGGTTGATGATATGGCTTTCAGTAATCCTTGCTTTCTCTTTGGATTGTCTTGCATACTTACTTCCATACCAAATGATGCAGGCCGCATTCGCCCATGTTAATTGCTCAATTGCAGCATGCTGTGACTCGCAAGGATAATGCACAGAGGTTTTCCTATCAAGACTTCGTTGAGGTTTGTATTGAGATTCTACTTCAGGTTTTATTCACAAGTTCATAGTTCATTCCGATAAGTGTTTCTATTTTTAGCTTTGATGCATGACTTACTACAAGGCCCTGCTCTTTTCTTGCTCTTAAATATATGTTCTTTGTCCATATATCATACGTTTTCAAGTTATTAACCAATATCATATGTTCTCGAGTGTTTATTCCATTATCATATACTTTAAGTCTTCGACGTTTCCAAGTTTTTGACCGATATCATATGTTCTTGAGTGTTTATTCCAATATGCCACTTCAATCTACGTATAACTGACATTTTTGCATTGAAAGTGTGTATGATGTTCGGCATGTGTCAGTGTGTGACCCTGACACACGATTTTAGGTCAATGTGTCACTGACGTGTCTTGTGTCTGCGTCACTGGTTCTTGCTTCTTAGCAAACAATCGATCATTTTTAATTACTTTGCTTTATGCGTTTCTTCTATCATGCAGAATGGTGGAAATCTAACAATACCGGCAGATAGGTTCTTGCATGAATTAGCCTTTAAGATGTGGAAAGCACCAAAATATGGAGCTTGATTCTCATCCCCTCTTCTACTCCATGTAAACCTCTTGCCATAGCAGCAGAGGTATTTGAATGTGTCCAACATGGTCCACCGATGTTCTGTAACATGTTAATTTCATAATCTAAACTCTGTTATCTCATGTAATAACGAAGATTTTGATGATTGGATAGTACATCTATCTCCTCCTGCTTTATGTTAGCCAAAAAAATAACAGTAACCATAACTTGACTCTCTTTTCAAGAGCATGTTATTTTCACTTTTCTCAAGTAAATTAGCATTTTGATACTTGAAAGTTGAAATTGCGAGGATTGGACAATTTGGTTCTCAAACTTATAAAATAGAAATTCAGTTTTTTAAATTAAAGAACTTGGGCCAATTTTGTCTATTCACCCAAATATCACATTAGGAAATATTTATAAAAATCACTTAAAAGATCTTACATATTGACATTTATTAATATATGTAGAAATAATTTGGTAAAAATAACACTTGCCACAAAATGATTTCACAAAAATATACCATTGAATATGATTAATGCAATACAAATGAATGAATGTGCAAAATAACTTTTGTATTATCGTCATTTTATACTCATCTTCATATAAAATCAATGAATGAATGAATCTACAACTTCTCTTAGGATTTGGGATTTGAAAGGTGAGAACAATTTGAGTTTCAGAATACATGGCAATAAAACAAATTGACATAAATTTATTTATTTCTTGTTCCAATAACAATATAGACATTTGAATCTATCATTATTTGGTTGAAGCAAAACACAACTCATGATCATCCTTCAATTCAAGAGTACATTTAGCATTCTAATAGGCTTTTGACTAGGTAAGTACCCAAAAGAAACCACCCAATTAAGAGTAAAGAGAAGGATAGTAACCCAAGTAAGAAGGGCCAACCAACCATGAAAACACCTATGCAAACAACCACAACAAAAGGCAAGAAGGACCTTACAATAGACCTAAAATCAACCCAATGCCCCTTGAATAGTATCAAGATTCCTATATTTACCATGTTCCAACTCATTGATCCACCATAACACAGTCTATTCAGACAATTAGCAACAAATGAGTGACAGTTGCATGTGAAAAGGTTGTAAGTTTTGCTCTCGAAATGCCGCAAACTTGTCGATAGGGCATCGTCCCATGTGATTGCAGTTCCATACTCAGCATGGCGGTAACCATGTTTGCATGTATGCGCAGATAGGTTAGGAGGGAAGCAACACTGCAAACATCTCAAGTGTGTCAAATAGGAGTTAACATTTATAAATAAGTAAAAATTATCAATATTGCAGTTAGTTATTGTGAATCGTGAATCATGAACACCGGACACGGATACTCTAACATGTATTTAAGGTGTGTTTGAAGATGTGTCGGTGTCTGAAACGTGTTTGATACGATACTTTAGAGAGGCGACAAGAGAAAGATATGGTAAATTTGAGAAAAAGGTACCTGTCTACGATCGAGTTTCATGTATCTTGCTACTGGACCAAATGCAAAATCATCCACACCCACATGATATGATCCTGAAAAATCTAAAACAGCTCCATCCTCCCTGCAAATGCCAACATGACCAATGAAGGGTGCCAACCATGAGACAACTGGAAGTGGGTTCCAAACCAAACAGCATGGAAATTTTGCGTTCTTCGGATCAATTGGATCTAATGGCCAAAACTCATGCTCCAACATTTTTTGAGTAGAATGTGGTTTCTCCATGTCATAACTTTCCTTTAACTCCATCATGAAAGTTTACAGCACAAGATATCAAACTACTCCTCCAGACATCTCAACTCTGCTCACAATACAGCATAAAGATCATGTGAGAATATTTATCTGTCATCAATTCGATAAAACTAAGTCATCAATTACAATATTCTTAGATACCGAAATCAAGAATCGGTAACCAAATCATAGTATAACAGTTATATATTTATAAAAATCGTGGTTAATTGTATTCAACGGATGGTTACTGAGTTGCAACATCTTGTTATACTCATTAATCACCCACCAAAAGCTGCATTATCCATCCAAATGTTGTCGAAATTTGAACTAGGAACAACAAAGTAACCACCATACCCAATGAAAAACAACTTATTGATGCAGAAAGCCAATTACAATCTATGAAACACATACACAAACATGGACATTGACACACACTTTTTTCAGAATTGTCGGTGCTACAGAGATTACGATACTAATAGAGAACAACACACTAAGGTGAAATCAAGTATACACCAAACTAGGTTTTAAATTGATAACAACAAATCAAATACTATAACTATGCAAGCAAATTAACAACAAATCAAATACTATTACTATGTAAGCAAATCAACTAGTCCCCAAAAAAACACATAAAAACAAGAACAATAGGCAACAGAAGAAAAATTCATACTTTCAGCTAAAGGGGTATGAATGAAAACCTAGATGTCTCATAACACATTGCATATATTAAAAAAAACACAACAACATCAATGTTTATAACATTCTTAAAACCAAAATTAAGATTAAAAACAATTGTATAAAGTGTACTAATTTGTTGTGTAAAGTAATTACCTGAAGCAAAGGGTATAAGAAAATCTGAGTGTGAGGGAAGTTTGAAAGATACAGAAGAGGTTGCTTTGTTCATTTTGTTATACACAAGATTGGTAAGATTTATTGTGAGGATGAAACAAGTTGGAAAAATAAAATAAAAAAACGGAAAAATATTAAAGTTAGAATTTTGATAGGTGATATGATAGTAATTTATTAGGGATTTAATGGTTACTACTTTATTTGGGTTGGTTTGAAACAGAAGCAAGAGACAGGAAGTTGGAAAGGTGCATGAACCCTTTGAAGATATTTCATGTTTTTCTTTCGGTGGACCCATTCTACTACCATCTGTCCATCTCCCTCTTTTTTTTTATTTTACCATTTTAATTTTTTGGTATTTTTTAAAACAAACTGTATTTTCCAAAAAGAGATCTCTATAGTGTACATTTTTACCACTAGAAAATCTTAGGCTCTTAGCCCTCTATTTAATTTTATTTAATTTAATTTAACATAAAGTAATTCTAATTAAGGAGGAGCATGTGTCCTTTGATACTCTCTAAGCAAATCTAACGAAAGTGAAACCATATATATATATATATATATATATATATATATATATATATATATATATATATATATATATATATATATATATATATATATATATATATATAAAAAGGTTATATTTACTCCATGTGTAAGTTATTATAATTTACTTCAAATCTAAATCATTGATTTTTTTCCATTTAGTAGTTAAAAATAATAAGTAATTAAATATGGAGAGAGAAAACTATTACTTATTATTTTTAACCATTAGATTGAGAAGAATCAATGGTTTAAATTTGGAGTAAGTTATAATTATATATATATATATATATATATATATATATATATATATATATATATATATATATATATATATATATATATATATATATATATATATATATATATATATATATATATATATATATATATATATATATATATATATATATATATATATATATATATATATATATATATATATATATATATATATATATATATATATATATATATATATATATATATATATATATATATATATATATATATATATGAGGAGAGTTATTTACTCCAATTATTATAACGTGCTTTCTTTTCTCCTTAATAGGTTCTCAACTTATTCAAATTGCTTCAGCGAACGTTATCCTTAAAAAATCAACATTGCAACACCAACACATTCCAATAGTAAAAGAAGGAATAAAACTTAAGGATCAAACAATCACTAAGTTTTGGTATTGGCCTCCAATTATAAGCACCTGAAAAAAAGCATAACAAGATTATGTGGAATGTATTTTATTTATTGATTTAAATTTACTTAACCTTTCTATTAAAATCAAAATATTTTAATAAATAAAATCTATTTCATAATTAAAATCAATTAGATTAATAAAATTATTAAGTAATAAATAAAGAGAAATCTAACAAATATCTCAGGGCATTAGTTAAAAGTAAAAAAAAAAACTCTAGTATTTAATGCATTAAAAATAAAAATAACTAATTTTTTTAAAGAATAAAAAGTTTGGTTTTTAAAATTACTTATATTTTAATATTATTGAAAATTGATACAAGTGATATATTTAAAATATATATTTTATTTGAAATGTTTAAAGAATGCTTCTGGGAATGTTGATTTACAAAATATAAGGAATGTTGATTTATAATTGAAATCAATCAAATTAATCATCTCTTTATGAAGCACACACAACTTAGTTAATCACATATTTGGGAGAAAGTAATATTATCCAAAAGCTATTAATGAAGACATAGATATCTATATAGTCACGTGTTCCATGTCGTTGGATATGTATCAAGTTCATTCATTTGTCCTTCCCAAAATATTTGATAAAAAACAATCTTTTAACACCGACAACATTATCCACTCTTGTGAACTCCAATTATCACCAACCTCTAGCATTTGTGTACTTAAGAGACCTAATATGCTGCCCTCCCCTCTAAGAGATTATTCAGTTTGTGTGTGAGTGTTTAGTCTCATATGGAGAATGAACTTACTAAATGTTAGACATATAAAAAATATAACTCATATCACATGTCAAATATTTTAAAATTGCTTATAAAAATATTATATTAACATCTTCTTGACACTCTACCGCCCTTTTCAATAGGACTATCAAAAGAGTTAGATGTGTAAAAGTTTTACAATTTAATTTTTTAAAAGCAAAATTAAGTAAATGAAAACAATAAGTTGGATGTAAAAGAATATTAAATGACTTTAAATTGTAGTTGCATGTTGTTAATATATTTATGGGGACAACTTCTCTACTCATCACTAAAAGTTGGATAGTGTACATTCAACCAATCACATAATACCATCTAAGTATAAGACATTTAATTATTTATTAAATACTACAACTATTTGTTGTTTTTAATGCATTTTACCTTACCCAATTTTTTGAGTTGGGTAGATAAGAATTCACCTATATTTATAGAAAATACTTTATTTTGTTGTTTTTTTATCGCTTTAAATTATTATCGTATATTGAGTCTTCTTCATAATTGCACATTTTTTAATTAAGTTCGAATTGATTCACTCATTCTTTTTATCATAAATAAATCAATAGTTATATTTGAGCCTAATCATGAGTCAATTGAATAAGAACTTTATATGTTATTGATTCAAGTTAGGTGGAAAGAAAAATTTCAAAGAATTTTGCAAACTATGAATAATTGAGATTTTGTGTGTTTGATTAGAATCAAACTCATATTCTGATTCAAATCAAATTGAACAGAGGCAAACCAAAGCTTTCCAAACACTTTGATTTGAATAAGAATTTACACTTGACTCAAATCGGGTATTTTTTTAGTCACATATGCTTAGTTTGATTTAAATAAGACTTTACACCTGATTCGAATCATACAGTTTTCCAGCATTTTTCATTTGACTTTGTTTGGATTTAATTTGGATCAGGATTTACACTTAATTCAAATCATGAGGTCTTTGACTCAAATTAGACTTTGTTCTTTATTCAAATCAAATGAAAAATGGGTCAAATTTCTTTTTCCTTCTTATTCCATTTCACTTGCTCATTTGACTCAAATCAATAAATGTTCTTGATGCAAGTCTAACTAACTTTTCTATCCATTTTTGTGCTCAATCTCAAGCACATATAAAATTATTTTGTTATCATTTTTCATGAGTGAATTTCATAATCAACATTGTGATTTTCTGTGAAACCAACACCTTCTCACTTTTGAAAAGTTCAAAACCTTGCAACGAAATTCTGCCATCTTCAACCTCTATTTGATTTCAGATCTTGATAATGAGAGATTTGTAATTGATTGAGTGACACTTCATTTTGTAACTAATCGTTCTTGAGGATTTGGTTGAGATTTTCAAGTAGCTTGCGAAATTGAGGTTGTTGTCGTTGGTGCTGAAAAATTCCAGTAAAAAGAATGAGGTTCTTCTCTCCAAATTACCTTGGTAGTGACTGTGTGGGAGGCTAAAGACAAGGTGGAGTTTTTCCCAAATCTTCAAACAATTATTTGCTCAAGGAATCCGTAGGATCAATGGGTGATTGCTACACATGAAGGCTTGAAGGAGATTGGTGATACTCGGAGATTCAAGAAGCGTGAATTAAGTAAAGATTATGCAGAAGAGTTTGGCATTACGCTCTATACAAGTTAAGATCCAAATAGGATATTAATTTTTCTCAACATTATTGTAAATAAGTGGTTGTGTGAACTTTTGCAATATTTTTTAAAATAAAAAGAAATAAAGCATATTTCAATGGGAAACCATTAAAGAGTGCAGTAGGAAAGGCGAGGACGAACGCTAAAAAACTATAAATCTCTGTGTCATCTCTCTCTTACTTTCGCATTTAATTTTCGTAGGATATTACATGTTTAAGTTTTTAATTTTTAGGGTAGTTTATTATTTATTCAATTGGTAGCGATTTATCACGTAATGTTAGGTTTTGTTAGAATTGAAACCTAATCAAGCTAAAGTGGTGATTAAATTACGTGTAACTAGTGCTGTTAGAATCCGATCAAATTGAAATATCGTATAAGACACATCTTATGTAATATACGATAGTTCAATTATTCATTGTTGAACAATCTGTGAGTTTTGTAAATTGTGTATTTGTTTACGTAAATAAAATTCAATAAAAATATAATTCTCATATTTTCGCTCTAATATCTTCCGCGCGCAATTCTGAACCTCTGATATTTTAATTTTAGAAAATCAGTCGAATTTTGCTTTTAATCTATTCACCCCTCCCCTCTAGTCTGTTTTCATACTCCATATTCTCAACCAACACAAATATATATATATATATATATATATATATATATATATATATATATATATATATATATATATATATATATATATATATATATATATATATGAGGGATCAAATTACACTCGAAGAGTTACACCATGAGTTACACTCG
Organism: Vicia villosa; assembly: GCF_029867415.1. Lineage (NCBI taxonomy): Eukaryota > Viridiplantae > Streptophyta > Magnoliopsida > Fabales > Fabaceae > Vicia > Vicia villosa. The sequence goes on along the minus strand of NC_081183.1, from coordinate 187,656,130 downwards.
CTAAATAACTTCATTTCGAATAAATATTTTTTAAAATCAACCATTGAATTGAAACATACTATCATATAGATCATACCTATAAAATTTGAGATTAATATATAATGATTTACTATGTTAATGAATTACATCAAAATTAACTTTATATGAAAGTTTATTTTGATGTTAATATTTGGATATCTTAATGATATAATAATTCATTATAGATTAATCTCAAACTTTATAGATATGAGCTATATAATATTATTTTAAAAATTATTTTAAATCTAAGGTAATGAATGTTACCCACATGTAAATTGATATGGATTATAAATTTAAAATAGAAATAAACTTATTCACATGAATCATACTGATGATGTTGAAGAAAAAAATGATGGCAATGCCACTACTTCAAACATATTTGTAATGCACGACACTAACATAGGCATTCTACCAGAGCCTAAGATCTAAATGCAACATTTGATAAAATATTTGATTGAAAATAAGTATGTGTATAACTACAAATTGTTTGTTGATTCACAAACTATCAAAGATATTTTCTAGAGCCCTTCGAATTGTATTATTTTAACATTTTTCCGGTTGTTTTGGTGATGATTTTCACTTATAAAACTAATAAATACCTTCATTGTTGCTAGATTTTGTATGTGCCACTTTTACTAAGATGACTTGCTCAATTGCTTTTCCTTATATGATGTGAGAGAGGGAAAAAAATGTCTTCTAGACTTTTGTTATTGTTCTAACTTTCAGAGACATCTATAGATGGTCTGTGGAATAAACTTGCCCTTTGTCATCACCAAAGGTCACTTAACAATGCACAAATAAATAATAAACAATGACACATGAATACAACATTCACATATGGAAATGGTTCAAATCCTCTATGTATTGTGAAGCAGCCAGTCTCATTGACCAAAACAAAAAATAAAAGCAGATTACTCAACAAGTTAAAAATATACATTTTCCTCATTTTATTATTCCACTTCACAGTACTGTCAAATGCTATAACATGTGATGTTTGGTATGAATAGGATATATAATATATGTACAGAGAGTATATAATTTAATATTGAATTAATAGAGCAACCCTTTTCCTCCAAATTAAGTCATGTACTATTCTTGAAGATCAGGCTCACCGCAAAATGCTTCAGGTTCAAATGATCTTGCAGATTCATCATTGTAAGCTCCAGGTATTGCTCGAACTTCAGTTTCTCTTGATGTTAGATAACTTTCATCAATGTTCACGAAGATAAGGGCACATGTCACCAAGCATGCTGCCAGACCGACTAGAGTAATTTTCAATCTATTAAGTACAGGCTTAACCTTGAACATTACAAAAGAGTTTAATGAGATTAAACAAATTTCATTCATATGTCAAATCAAATTTCACTATTTTGATATAATATCATACACGAGTAAAACACAAAAACAACACTGCAAGTTTCAAATTGTCGATGACATTGCCTACGGGATATTTTTCATCATAGAAATCACACATAAACATAAATTGTGGTTGAGTGAATATTTCTGTCAGCACTATCTTAATGTTTTACTACAAGTGAGTGCTTCGTTTATGTAAAAATAATACTCGGTTGTGAATGATATTAAGATCTTAAAGGCTCACAAAATGTGAAGCCCCGGCGATCATCAGTATTGTCAATCACGGATCCTGAAAATAGTGATCTGTTTAAATTCCGCTACGCAACAGCACAATTATTTGACAATATTAGTCATTGTAAAAACACGGTCTTCTGTAATTTTAATTAGGTAATTCCAGAATCTTGATATGGCAATTGCATGACATGGTTGTTTCAGTCACAACAGTGATTCTTGCATGGTCTTAAACAGGGTCGGTTCCGACTTTTTAGAGGCCCAGGTTAAACAAATAAATGGACCCCTAACAAAAAATTGACGTTTTAAAAAAAATTTTCAATGCAGATATGTAATCATATACAAATTATTAAGGAATTCAATTTATGGTAGTGTGAGTTTTGTATGATTGTCACACTTTTCTCTAAGGTGGTGTGAGTTTTGTGTGATCGATTTATGTCACACTTTTCTCAAAGATGGTGTGAGTTTTGTGTGATCTATTTATGTCATACTGACATTAAATTGGTGGTATTAGAGCATAATAGGTTCTGCGAGTGTGAGTGTCAAAAATATTTTGGGTGTAAAGAACACTAGAGTTTTTATTGTGTCAAAAATGATCGTGTCCAATCCCAAATTCAATGCAGAATTAAATTGTAGTTGCTGGGAACTTTTGATGACAATGCAGCAAAAAGCTCACAATATTTGGAGCTTTGACGATCCTGATTTACAACACGGAGTTGATGAAGTTGCTCGTAAAAGGGACCAATTGACCTTTACAAATTTATCAAGGAATAGATGACTCAAAATAGCAAATGTCAAGAATGCTAAAGAAGCTTGAGACATATTGAAGTTGTCACATAAAGGAGTAGAGAAGGCTCAAAAATCCAAATTACAATCTCTACATAGAGAATATAGAATATGAAAGGTACCAATGTCTAACTTAAAAACTGTAAACAATATTTTTTTCGCATTACAAATCTCACCAATAAGATGGAGTATATGGGGAAGATGTTTCGAATAGTAAAGTCGTAGAAAAAATTTTACTTAACATGCCAATGAAGTTTGATCATGAAGCTTTGCTACAAACAAAGTGTTGGTGTCATAGGACTCAATGATCGTGAATTCTCTATGTAGAGATTGTAATTTGGATTTTTGAGCCTTCTCTACTCCTTTATGTGACAACTTCAATATGTCTCACGCTTCTTTAGATGTCTTGGATTTTTTGGTCTTCTCTACTCTTTTATGAGACAAGTTCAATATGTCTCACGCTTCTTTAGCTGTCTTGGCATTTTTGATGAATTTGTGAAAGTTCCAAACATTATGAGTATTTAGATGCTTTGTCATCAAAAGTTTTATTCCGCATTTAATTTGAGATCGGAGCAGACAAAATTGTAATTGTTTGTCATACCTCTCTCATAAAAATACTCAATAATTTTTTGACACGACTGAACTCTTTTGTTCCTCACACACTAAAAAAAAATTGACACACTAGCATGATCTAATCTTCTCTGATACCAATTTGATGATAGTGTGACAAAAAATTGATCACATAAAACTCACACTATCATAGAGAGAAGGAAGAAGGATTAATTTAACTTCAAACCTTATATTCATTCACTGTTAATTGATATAACTACAATGCATATGAGTTACTTTTTATAGGCAAAATACCAGAGTTTCTTAATGGTTAAGTATTGGATTTCCTCGGGGACCAATTATAGATTTTCTTGGTAACTAAGCAAAGTACTTTACTTTACTTGCTTCTAAAGTCTTCTATTGATTAACTCCAGCAATATTGAAGTTACAAAATAGTTAAAGTGCAGCAGTAGTTAAATAGAAAGCTTACAGAAAACGATCCCAAGAGTCTATCACGCGTCAAAACTTCAGCAGTTTTCACCCATATCTGTACAAAAAAACATTTAGCCTTAATAGCAAAAGTAAAGTTAATTTAGACTAAGTATTTATTCTCTCTCACTTAAATATTCCAATTAAAATAAAAAACAGAAATGGATGTTACAAATACCTGGCCATCATACCACCCTGTCTCCTCATCTGCAATATCAAGAAAAAAAGTAATCACTGATATGATAATATATAAAGATTAAAGACCAGACACGAAAACACAGACACACCTTCTGAAATAAATGAAACACGGACACCGACACAGACATGCCTTTTCTCCGAGAGGCATGACCGTCTTTGAAGGCGTGTAAGGCGCGCTACCGCATAGGGCCTCAAAATTTTCACAGTTAAACGTAACTGAATAAGGCTAATATGGCCTTTAATTCTTGTGTCATAGTTGAACCATGACTAATACACAAGGCCTCCAAAAACTTGAGAAAGCACTGCTCGGGTGTCATGCAACAGAACTAATAATTATCTAAAGTAACAGAATAATGATAATGAAAATTTCATTTTTATGTGTTTGAATTGAAAGAAAAAGAGAGAGAAAATATGCATTACATTCAACAGTGGCACTGAGCAAGCGATTACCGACATAAGCCCAACCCAGATACATCCTAACAACCGCAAACGTAACCGCCAAAACCCCACTCGAAGCAGCACACACGATCCTCTTAGCAGCTTCGGATTGGGCGCCAACGGTTCCGAACCAAGCTACAGGTAGTCCCACAAAGAGAGCAAAGGAGAATCCCACAACGAAGAGGCGGGAGCCGAATTCAACGACGTCACCGGCGGCCCATGAAAAGGGAAACGAGGTTGACAACGACTGGTACTCGTTTATGGGTTGTTGTTCTAGTGGAACAGGACACCCTGTTCCGTTTCTTGAACTTAGACATAGCAGCAATAACTTGGTTCTTTTGTTGTTGTTGCTGCTGCTGGTGGTGGTGATGAATTTGTTGGTGCTAATGGAAAATAGAGTGTGGGTTGATGAAGGGAATAGTTTTAAGGTAGATGGTGACATGCGTATTGGTATTGTTGTTGCCATTGTTGGGATTCTGGTTATTGCTTCACTCTCTAGCTGCTTTTGTTCATGTCCACATGTTTTTCAAGTGGTTAAATCATATTTGAGTTATTTAGTAGTCTTTTTTTTTCTCCTGGTTTTTCTTAGGGTTTTTCTTAAATATAAATAAAAGGTGAAATAAACACATCTCCTTTCATCTCTTTATATGTAAAGAGTAGGATGGTGAGTAATTTTTTTTACATAAGGATGACATCATTCTAATAAGATTTTTTTTATATGAAAGAAGAAGAAGAAAAAGTAACATGGTTAACATCAATAAGTAATCCTAACTTATGGAAATTGTTCTAACCATCTTTTAAGTTGCTCTCGCACCATCGTGAAAGTCACAAATGTCACTAATCGTTTGGAGATATATTTTTAGATGTACTTTTTCGCATACTCTTGAGTACAAGTTGATGTGAATCTCTTATTATGTTAAAATATAGTAATTTGTAAATGTATTTTCATATGTGTACGAGGTCATTCCGAAGATGTATCTTTGTAACATCATAATTCAAAATCTAGTGGATGGTCCAGATAGGGGTGGCAAAACGGGTCGTGGCCCGCGGGGCCGGCCCGCCACCCGCTAAAAAATGGCGGGTTGGGTTGGGATTTTAGGCCCGCCGCTCGCCCCGCCGCCCGCCATACCCGCCCCGCCAAAGCCCGCCGCCCGCCAAAACCCGCCCCTCCTCCAAAACTAACTCTTTTTTTAGTTAATTCTAGTAATTTTAATTCTTGATGGTTTATTTTATACATTTATTTATAAATATATGTAATATTTTTTTAAGTAAATTTGTTAAAAAGTTGCTTTTATAAAAAATTATTTTAAAAAATAAGTGAAAAGTTTAATTAAAAGGTAAAAAAAGCCTATTAATCTATTAAAAAAATATAAATAAATATAGGCGGGTAAGCCCGCCGCCCGCCAACCCGCCATCTTGGCGGGGCGGGCATGACTTTTATGCCCATTTTACTTGGCGGGCATGCCCGCCCCGCTCGTTTTTTGGCGGGCATAAGGCGGTGCGGGCAGCGGGCGGGGCGGGCGGCCCGTTTTGCCACCCCTAGGTCCAGACATGCATCTCTAGACGGGGTTAATGCCATAACCTTTCATCTCCCTCCTTCATTTGTCCAAAATCTCACTAAACCTCTTTTCAGCCATTCAAACTTCCTATCCAATCAATGTTCTCACTACATTCTACTTCATTTGCTGCAAAGCTTCTTACTTCATTCAAACTTCTCATCCACAACATAGATTTGGTAAGTTTTTCAAAAATCATTCATTTTTTGTGTTTTAAATGATTTTTTTAGAAAAATTAAGTTGTTTAAGTTACATTAGGTAGTGTGCAATCGAAATAAGTAGTTTAAATGGGCATGCATTGAAAGTTTTTTAGAGTTCAATGCAGCAATGACATTTTTGCCATTTATGCAAAATTGCAGTTTTGTCCGAATTCTTTTTAAACTATTTTCAAAGATATATCTCCGAATTTGGACCAGACAGGATTTTGGTTGCATTTTTTATTTTTCTATCTGATTTTATCGCATGTGCAATGACTAAAAACAAGTCTGGTTGAATTAGGCTTAGTCTTGTGTTCCGAACAGCGTATGTACGACGTGAGAGGACCGTTAGCAAGACCACAATGCCACGAGTTGATGAAACCTCGTTTGATGGTTCCCAGCGTCGAGGTTCCCAACCATTTAGGTTTACTTCTCGTATTCGTCTGTCTTGGGCCTCTATTTCACGGGGCCATGAGTCCCCAGATAATGAAACAACCAGAAACCCCTTAAGCTCAGGAAGAACCCACTATTGATGCCCCTTAAGAGAGTTATTTAGGAGGCTCATATGACACCTCCTTACTTCATCTCTATGCCGACCATGTTGTTAGGCATGTCTGAAAAGGAGAGGTATATTTATTTACTTTTACAATATATCTATTTTAAACTAATTAAATCGAAACTGATGGTGTTTTTTTTACAGGAGCATTCATGTTTAAAATCAATAAACCATGGCAGAAAGATATTGGAGTTGGTATAGCCCGATGCTGATTGGTTCAGGGATGTTATCTATTATTCTATTCTTGCTAGTTTATGTATTGCTGCATACGTGATTATAAATCATGGCACGCAATCAATATTTGTGGAGAGATGGCATTCCGAGACGTCATTTTTCCACCTTTCTATTGGCTAGATGACCATCACTCTGGATGACGTCTCCTGCCTTCTGCATCTTTTCATCAGGGGAAAAATTATTAGGCAACAGAAAGCTCGATCAATAAGAAGCCAGTGAGATGTTGGTTACATATTTAGGGGCTAACTCAACTAAGGTGGCAAATAAAATAGCTAACACCAGAAGTGCTCATGCTAGATTTATAATTTTGAAGACCTTTATAAAGACCACCAACGGTGGGCTGAGGAGGCCGATGGGATGAAATGCGGCCAAATATCGAATGTAACTTCCATCACATTAATAATAGTGTTGAAAGGTTGAGATTATTTCATTAAAAGTGCATCTCATAATTGTGATCATGCTGAAGTTTGCTAATACAAGCAGGAAAAGAGTTTGTCATAAACATACTTTTAATTAAATTTATAAACAATAAACAAAGTGCGGGTGGCAAAACGGGACGTGGCCAGTCGGACCAACTCGCGCACCTGCCAAAAAATGGCGGGTTGGGTTGGAGTTTTGTGTCTGTCGCTCGTCAAAGCCTGTCGCATCAAAACCCGCCGTCCGCCATAGCCCGCCCCATCAAAGTCCGCCACTCCTCCAAAACTCACTCTTTTTTAGTTAATTTTAATAATTTCAATTCTTGATGGCTTATTTTACACATTCATTTTTAAATATATGTAATATTTTTTAAAATAAAATTTCTTAAAAAGTTACTTTTATAAAAAATTATTTTAAAAAAAGTGAAAAATTTAATTAAAAAGTAAAAAAACCTATTAATCTATTAAAAAATAAAAAAAAATATGTAAATAAATATAGGCGGACAAGTCCGCTATCCGCCAACCCGCCATCTTGGTGGGGGGCATGATTTTTATGCCCATTTGATTTGGCGGGCATGCCCGCTCCGCTTGTTTTTTGGCGGGCTTTAGACAGGACGGGCGGCCCGTTTTGCCACCCCTAAAACAAAGTATATTAAATTTTCTTTTATCAAACATTTGAATCTTATTTATTTGTAGAGTAATGTTATTCTTACACCCAACACTTATACCAATACTTACACCACCGTATTTATACGGTGAACAGTGTTTTTTAAAATAAAATAATAATATTTATTTTTATTTTTAAAATTAAGGGCGACACTGTTCATGTACGGACATGCATTAACCAACTTTATTACTGCATTAACCAAATTTTTACACTGCATTAACCAAATTTGATGACTGCTAAAAATTATTTTTAATACCTAGATATTGCATTAACCAACTTCATTACTGCATTAACCAAGTTTTTACATTGCATTAACCAAATTTGATGACTACTGTAAAGTACTATTCATGGGTGTAAGAATACATTACTCAAATTTGGTTAATGCAGTGTAAAAACTTGGTTAATGCAGTAATAAAGTTGGTTAATGCAACATCCAGATATTAAAAATGATTTTTAGTCGTCACCAAACTTGATTAATGCATTGTAAAAACTTGGTTAATGCAGTAATGAAGTTGGTTAATGCAACATCAAGGTATTAAAAATAATTTTTAACAGTCATCAAACTTGATTAATGCAGTGTAAAAACCTGGTTAATACCGTAATGAAGTTGGTTAATGCACTTCCGTACATGAACAATGTCGTCTTTAATTTTAAAAATAAAAATAAATATTATTATTTTATTTTTAAAAACACTGTTCACCATATAAATACAGTGAACAGTGTAAATACAGTGAACAGTATTTGGTGTAAGTGTTAGGTGTAAGAATTGCGTTACTCTTATCAAGTATGTGTTGAAAGACAAAACCATATGCATCAAATCTAAAGACAATCATTCGTTAACACAATAAATTTGTATATATTAGGCATCAAGAACATATTATTCTTTTTTTTTTTAATTAGACACTTACAGTAGTTCCTACTTATACTGTTTATTATATCAAGTTAGTCATAAGAGTTTAACATGATGAATTTACAATGCCATCAAGAACAAACGGATGTAAAATAATTATTCTTTAAAAAATTATAAATAGGTCATTAATATCATTTTAATTAATAACGATTTTAATTTTCTTCAAAATTATATATAAAAAAGTGACAACAGTCCAATTAGCTTCCAGGAGAGAACAATCATAATAATTAACAAGTATACATACTCGATCAAGAAAACTCAAGTTAAATAATAGTGGGAGACACATAAATATTTTATACTTTCTTTTCTTTTTTTCATTTCTGTTTCTGCTCTTTCTTTTTACACTTGCCCAGATAACATGAAAGATCAAATGTTTACAATTCCAAATAAGACCTCTGCAGGCAAAGAATAATTTTTTTCTTTCTTTTTTTCCGTTTGTTTTCTTCTCCTTGGGGATTCTACAACTGTTCCTACTCTAAATAAACCTCCACTGCAATTATGCAGATATTGGGGACGGACCGTGTTCATTTATGAACCGGATGTGTCCAGTCCCAACTTTGAATGAACCGACACTTAAATATGTCATGACGAAAACATACCTTCAGCTGCTCTGGTTCTTTGAACCAAGGAACAACTACTGGTATTATTACAAGAGCTATATTATGGACAATATTTAACTAGTAGAGCCCGTCTTATTACGGGCAACCAATTGGCGAAGACGGTAAAGACGAGACATCAGCTGTGAGAAAGATGGCCGCAAGTGTGGCTCCCTGCATCAAAATCAACACAAATAAGAACAATCCAATAGCACAATCTATTAAATGTAAATGGAAAATGTAAGTGGAAAATTAATACTTACCTTTGCCAGCAGTCACGTATTATTTGAGCTACCACTGGATCCATATCTTCTGGAATTTCAAGACGTTTATTTTGGAATCCAACAGCTCCAACAACCTGCATTGGGTTCAAACCATGCCATGGGATTTTCGTTGTAGTTAACTCCCACAAGATCACACCAAAACTATACACATCACACCTGCATGCAAACTTTAAATATTACATCCTAATCTCTTATAGCTGGCTTTCCATAAAGCATACACATGGAGAGCAGACTTACTTCTCATTGGCAGGCTCATTCCGTAAGACTTCTGGCGCCATCCACTCAGGCTGTGAGAAAGAGATAGTTTAGGTTGTTTTTCATATACAAAGACACTAGAAATAATTGTAATTTATATCAATGACTAATGAATCAATCAGTCGTCACAGATTTTCAAAACTCTTTTGTATAATGATGAATTACCGTTCCAGCACACGACTTCGATGACAAATATGTATGGTGCTTCATACGTGACAGACCAAAATCACAGACCTGTTAAACAACCAACAAGAGATGAAAATAACAATAACAATAGTAACAGTTTAACTACTTTATAATAGAATACAAAAAAGTATAAATAAAAGGTTTTTAGAAATGTCACAATAAATAGAAACTACGTCTTGAAGAAAACAATTTTTAAATTTACACGAAATGGAACGCACACCTTCCAATATAAATCTTTTATCTTTAGTACTGACAAGATCCCTAAGGGCAAACGTTAGCATTTGCCTAAATAATATTCTCCAGTTTTGCACACCAATCTAATGCCACATCATGAACTAATTGAAAACATTTTATAAAGTAAATATGGCCAAGACAATCTTTGTGTACATAATAGGAGAAAACTTAATTCAAACTGCATAAAGATCATGTTAGTCACATGGTTATACAATATATATCTTGGTATGTGAGCATAAATTCAAGAATTGCACATGATTAAAACTTTCTATTTGTTGTTCTTATACCAAAATGTCCCTTATTCAATTTTAATTTTTTATTCATAGAAGTGTGTGAATAAGTAATTATACAAGAGCTAGATAAAAGCATAATCACTAAAGTTATTTTGAATATGCGATGAGGAGAACCAATTGGTAATGAAAGCACCTAAAGCAACGTTGTTAGCTTGAGGGGAGTATAGTATAGTATTGCTTTGGAATGTGTAAAGACAAACTTTCAAGTTAAATGCCTTTTTTTTTTATTATACAAATAATGACAACAGAGTTTTTTAGTTAAAAAAAATGAACTTTTAATTGAAATTACCATAAATTAAAATTGAGCAATCATTCTCCTTAAAAAGTGTGAAATTGTGACTTTTCCTATAAAAATTGGTATTTTCTTCAATTTTCTTATTTGTCAGCAGAAAAAATTGGGAACAGCAAGAGTAAGCACATCCACTTCTCTTTTCTTTTTTAACTCCTTCAAAGGCAGAAATAAATGTAAATTTTCACTCTTTTAACTTTATTACTCTCTTCTAGTACTCAATTGGTTTGATATTGCTTATATTTTCAGCTTTAGTGAAGTAACTCACGGACAAAGAAGTCAAGTATGAATATTACCTTTACAACCCAATGCCTGTCAACAAGAAGGTTTGGAGACTTCAAATCTCGATGGACAACAGGAGGATGACTGGTGTGCAAGTAATTCATTCCCTTAGCCTAACAAAAGGGCAGGAGATTCAGATCAAATAAAGGAAAGCGAGAAATTATTTCTAAAATTAAAAAAGAGGAAGGTGATTGGAGTTCTTAGTGAGGAAAGAGCGGCCCTTAAATTTGAATTTTTACACGAATAAGGAGGCTAAGAAGGCTATGATTTTGTGATAATATGTTGCCCATAGTTATTTGGTTGGGGAGAAATGCTCCAAAACTTACTTTATGATACAATTAAATTTATGGCCTCTATTTGGTACTCATGTTATGGTCATTTCAATTTTCAAGGGACTGACAAGCACAGAACAGCCTTGCTAAATTCTTGACTCTGAACATATGTATTTCTTGTATGTAATTTTTCTGTCCTAAAGGATGCCTTATCCCCAGTCAATATTCATTTTTCCTCTCTTCTTTCTAATATATTTTTTTTCTACCACCAAATGAAATGAAAAATAGTAATTTCCAATTCATACCACATCAAGAGCCATACGCAACCGTCTCTTCTCATCAAGTACAAGTTTGGGACGATGCAATAGCCCATATAAACTGCCTCTGTATCAAAGTAACAAATATATTTTAATAAGCAAAACAATAATATAGAGAAATTAATTAACCATGTGATTTGGTGAAGGCCAAAGATGCATGCTAGTGAAATGTTGGAAAACAACATCAACAAAACAAGATATATGGTAGAGAAACAATAAAAAGAAGTACTTCACATCAGCATAAACAATAAGCTTATTTAAGAAAATTACAAAAAGGGAAAATTTATATGTAACTCAATGCGTAAAAAACATAGTTAAACTAACCTAGGAAGAAACTCGGTCAAGATAGAGAAATGTGGCGGACGGGTAATTGCTCCCATGAAGAGCACAACATTAGGATGCCTCAGCCTTAACATAATCTCAATCTGTAGAAGACAATATATGAGCATGAATTTTATATGTGCATATGAATAAACATATGTATATAATAATAGTTTCTCACTTCCGATTTGAACTGATCTAGTGCATCACCAGAGACATCTTGGTCTAGAAACTTCTTAACAGCAACTTCCTGTAATGCCATTGTCAACCCATTCATACAAACAAAAGTATTAATTTGTATATGAAATCCTTGCATAAATAAAGCAGAACAATTAAGTCATCTAGGAGTTATCTAGAATTTTTTAGACTTTGCAATTCTAACAACTTTTTAAATAGTAAAAAAATTATACATGACGGCAAACTGTTGATTAAGAGTTAAGACAGCATAAAAAAGTATGAGCAGACTTACAGTGCCATTGCAATCAGCACGGTAAACTTCACCATAAGAACCTACAAGGACAGTTCTGCTAAGTTAGATTTTCAGGGTTACATCACAAGTAGAGAAATAGCAGGCAGCATATTTTCAACCACCTTTTACTTAATCTCTATTAATTCAATCCACTATATCAAATAGCAACATCTAAATAATTCCAAATTGCTTTAAGTTACAATGATCTATAAAAAATTATTAAGTTTACAATTATCTTATTGAAAGATATTCATTCGAGACCCTGAGCTTTTATATAACTTTAAATCCAAAAAAACATATTTAAAGCCTGGGAATATACTCACCAATACCAATACGCTCGCCGATACGAAGATCCTCCCATTGAATTTCCCATTGTGTGTCTTCACCAAGTATTGGGTGAACTTTCTTGCTTTTACCATCATCATGTAGGATACAATCTCCATCAACTGTCTCGTTTATTTGAATGACTGAATCAGTCCCAAGTTCAATGTTATTCAAAGAAGCTCCAGCCTCATTTCTAGGACCACTTTCATCATTATCACAAAAACATTCAACGCCATTGTGCCTTTTGCAAGAAAAGACTGCCTTGGACGAGGAAGACTCGGGACACTTTTCTTTACACGTGTTACAAGTACTAAGAGAAGCAAAGTCAACAATTAATGGATTAGATTGTTGTATATCACCTTCTTTACCGGAAACAGTTGCAAAAGGATTCCTTGTGCTAATAATCTGAGAAGAATCATAAAATTCATTGGCATCTGCGCGGAATTCCTTTGGCTGTTCGGCTAACTGGTCAGCCGATTGACATAACCTAGTATTATCAGAAGAGCCCACTCCTTGAGGGAGTATGAGAGACTTATCATAATTTAGTAATAACAGCCTATTTGGATCAGCTTGAACAGTATCTAAACCCCTATCTCGAGAATTCATATTTGAAAAAAGATCAGAAGGAGGTGATGCACCGCTTTCTAACAGAATGGTGTGCAGTTTTGAGGCAAACTCTGGGTTCTTTGCAGCACTGAGAACATACTTGGAAACATTTTTTACATGCATGTTTTCAGCATGTGATGACTCTGAATGTGATGAGCATGCATATGCTTCTGTATGCTCAAATCTCCCTGCTTCATTTACCTTAACATGATTCATTTCACCTGGTTTTGTTTGACTGCCGATTTGTACTAACTCTTTTGTCTGGACCCTCCCTACATTACAATCAGACAATACTCCCAGCACACCAGTTTCATCACCAAGTATTTGGTATAAGTTGTTAGGCTGTTCTGCAATCTCTGTGAAATCCCTACCGGCAAAACCATAGTTTTGGATCTGACTGCTGGGCACCTCAGCAGGTATAAGAGTACCAGGAGCACCCATCATATCAATAATGTATTCACTGCATTAGCACAATTTAAAAACAGAGTTTAAATTTGTTCCAACATTACCACGAGATTGGCACAGTTTGTTTAATTAGAAGGTTGTTTGCCAAATATGACAGGAGCACAATCAAAAAGATAAAAGAAAAATTGTTGGGGGTCTGAATTCTATGAAAGACCGTTCAAATAGAGTAACTAAAAGTCACAAGAGGATCAAAGTATAAGTTGCAATTAATGAACTCTCCATTAGTCTGCAATAAATTAAACAATTGCTCCCTTCCGTCCTAAATCACATCCAGAAGATCCTATACTTAATTTAAGAATTTAACAATTTTATATACTCATCAACTTCATAAAGGTAGACCAATTCTCCATCTCAAATGAAATGAAGAGTTTTGCGAAGCATCAAAAATACAAAATGGAAAATGTGAAATAAAATTGCTTTAGAATCTCTGCCTCTGGAATCTGGACTATCACGGCTACACTAAGAAGTTTCCGACTCAAGAGAATACGTGTTCTCAGAATTTGGGTTGGACCTAACTCATCCCTACAAAACCGACTTGTAAGATGAGGATTGCCCCCACTTATAAACACAACACATGTCATATCTCTAAGCAATGTGAGACTAAATCCACCCCTTCAAAGCTAACACAATGAAGGCAAGTCAAAGAGCCGCAATTAAGGCGACTAGGGGCGGACCGCAATTAAGGCGGAAAGTCCAACACGTGTCAATTGTCATCATTCATCAACTATGCAAGAGACTAATTAAAAAGGACCGTTGAATTAAACTCCCCTAAAAGCAATAAGGAATTGACATTCTACCATAAGATAAATACCTTCCATCATCAGCTTTAATCAAGTTCACAGCCCCATCATCAGTTCCTGTGTAATAGCTCCCTTTTACAAGCATGCAGGGAATATTAATCCTATCAGCAAGTACCTAAGCATCAGAAGAATTAAACTAACTTCAGTTGAAATCAAACAAATTGGATGAATGACCAAGTTTGAAAATTGAAATTCAAGGTAAACTATAAGTAAATGTTCTTTGCTGAGAGATAAAGGAATTTCATTTTAGTTGTGTATATTGCTTTTTAATTTAATGTGAATTCTGCCGTTGGACATATGATAAGAATTACCAACTACAAAATATATATAGAACAAATCAAATGGGCCATAAAACTCAACAAGAAACTGTATTCCGCATACAACAGGACAAATGTCTAAAAATTGAACGAAAGAAAATGTCTCAACTCTCGACTGTCTGAATTTTGTGTAAACTTTCTTAAATTGATAAACTGAGAAAATCTTACCTTAAAAAGTAGGGCACGGTGACGTGAAAGTCCAACATCTAGACAGCCAAGAGGAAGGACAACAGTTCTTAAAGAATCTCGCAATTCACGACTCTTCATAGTCCACTTTTCCATGATTTGATCAGCATTACTAACCGGTCCACCCATTCTACTAACAACAACATCAGCAAGTTTCTGAATTAAGCCACTCAAAAACAATCCTAGTTCAGAAACAGAACACTCTTCAAACAAGGCACAGGCTTTTTTCTCAAGCTGACTTAGCTCAACATCAACAATGCGGTTCACCGAGATTACTTCATAATCAACATTTCGTGAGGTGGGCACGGTTTTCAGATCGACCAACAATGGCATCTTTCCACGTTCAATTAAACTTGAGTCGATCCCATAGACATCATAAAACCCATCCATCACTTTCTCGTCATAAGCAATTACATTGTAATTCTGCCAGAGAGAAAAAAACAGTCTACATCAAAAAACACATTCCCAATAGGATTATAAGTACCAGTTTTTCACTTTTCCCAAATAAGAAAACACAACATCATCATCATCATTTATCAAGTTCAAATGTCCATAAAGCATTAAACAGCATGAATGCAAACTAAATTTCACATCCAAAACATACATTTATAAACAAAGTCCATTTTTCCAACTATAGTCTTAATTTTACATCACTCATGATGACTTCATCAACTATACACCAACAAACACAGAAAAGTTTTATAAATGTCTAATTATATTGAATTTTCTTGCCATATCAAGTTTCAAGAATAAATATTATGATATTATGATGTAGCAAAGACGTATGAAATGTTAAACTTCATCATACATCATTCATGAGTTTTATAACTACACACTAACAATGCAAAAAGTTGTATATAAGTCTGTTTAGCTATATTTCACCATCTTTCCACAATTAGGTTTATGAAGAAACACAAATATATATTTTTTTGTTTCACATATGCTTCTTCCGCCGGAGGCAAACCTATTTGAGATAGAATCAGCAATAAATGTAGATGCCTCTTCCAGCCGGGATTCGAACCTAGGTTCATCGTGTTGTGCGAGTTTAGTCCCTTCTGCCAGACCCAACCCCAATTGGTAGCATAGTAAAAATAATATTGTAGTATTAAATAACTTCCAAAATTCATCCATGAGATAAATTCCAAAGTATATTTATGATTTCACCATTAATGGAACTAACTAAGCACTGAGAACGAAAAGCAAAAATTCCCAATTCAGAAACATTACCCTAAACAAGAAACAAACATATCACATATAATTTAACCACCCCTAACTCAAATTGTAAAAAATCTTAATAACAATAATTGACAAAGTACCCAATAACGCAGCGATTGAAACTGAACAAGCGCGGGAGTATCCGTAAGAGAAGCAGAATATCCAAGGCTGATCTGTTTAGCAGCATCGATCTGAGCAGATTCATCCACATCATGAGGATCGGAATCCGAAGCACTAATCGCAAGCGCCAATTGAACCTGAAACTCTTCCTCCTGCAAAAGATTGAAATCCGCAACACCTCGGTCGACGACGTCGTTTGTAGGGTTCTGCACAACGGTCGGAGAGGGAGACGGTGAAGGAGAAGGAGATGGAGACAGAGAAGCATTAGACGAAGAAGGAAGAGGAGCCGTGGTAGTGTGAGAATCAGAATGAGAAAGCTGCAATGCTGCGTTTGGATTATGATTATTGATTGTAGCAGCGCCACCACCGATGTGAAGCTTTCTCAGTAGATGCTTCATTTTCGGCATGGTAGCAGTAGTTACAGGAATAGGAATAAGATCATCAATCAAATTCAACCACCGTGGAATCGATTATTAAAACGCGATTCTCAGATTTTTTTTCTCGCTTAAATTAACCGCTTCTGAATTCATTCCCTCCAATCTTCCCCAAATTTTCTCTATACGCTTTTCTTTCCCTTTTCGGCTTTTCTAGTTCTAGTTCTACTGCTTCTCTTTTCCAAATTATTTTTATTTTTATATTTATTATTAATATTATTAAATTATTAAATTAAATAATTCACGCGTTGCAATTTCCGCTTTGGATAATTTTCTTCGATGTGACTTTTTCATATTATAAAATTTTAACTTACTTAGTAAGTTTCCCTAAAGTGTAAAAAAATATAAAATAATTTAAGTAAAAAATTTTAATTTTTTTTTCTCCGTTCACTGGGGCTTATTTGTCTGTGTATGAAAATATATGTTGTCTCCTTTTATCAAACATTGCATTAAAGGTTATAAAGTTTTGTAATAAAATGAATTTCTAAAAATATCCAAGTCATTGATGAGAGATTGAACTGAAATAAATACGTACGCGTTGTTTGCGTTTTAGAGGGCTGCTTTTATTATTGACCGTTGGATTCATTGACTAATAGTTCTATCATCCTACGGCTGTTATGGGTTGAGTTTATAGCTTTTTCCTCAAGAAATCACACGATTAAGAATCATTCATTGTTATATTAACTAGTAATTAAAATGTGCTTATTTAATAAATAATTAATCTTAAATTATAAGAAAGTACATAATTTAAGATTAATTATTTATTAAATAAGTTAATTAACTTATCTGGCGCACATTTTAACTTATCTTAAATTATAAGAAAGTACATAATTTTATTCAAAAAAAAAAAAAAAAGAAAGTACATAATTATTTTAATTTATATTGTATAATTTATCTATCTCAAATTTTAAAAGCTTTTTTTAAAATTATATTACATTATAAAAGTATTTTCAACCTTGGACACAAAATAAACGTGTGAAACAACAAATACATAATTTGAAAAATATAAATCAACATTTTAAGAAGATTGTCATTGATTTTTTATTTATAGTGAATGGAATTTTATAGTTAGATGGATTCAAAGATTATCTTGAGATATAATTTTTTTTATCTAAATGATCATTTTTATGACATATAGAATTATCAATGATAGTTTTGGTATAACAATCTTGAATCACTCTATTAACAATATCATTTACAGGTGTTAAATTTATCTTATTATAAAAAAAATGATGCATCATTCATATTCTCTAAAAGTGATGGACATGTGGTATCAATAATTCAAACAATAGAGTTACGTAAATTCTTGATTAACATGCCATATAGTGCTTCGGTTTCAATTTTTCCATTACTATTTTAATTAAATTTTCCATCTCCAAACTCTTAAAATTCAATCTGAGAATGCATTCACTAGGCTAGAAGGTATTGATGAGGACTATGTTGCAAGTGAGAGTGATTTTGAGGATAATGAGTTTCAATTTAGTGAAGAATCAGAAGAAATGGACTGCAATAAGGTACTACCCCATGAGACTTTAGGTGAGGTTTCAAGTAGTCAAAACCAAAAAGATCAATCTGGGATGGTTCATGAGAAGAGTGAAGATTCTGACCATTTGTATACACCTCCTATAAGTGATGATGACGAAGGAGTGAAGTATCTAACTTATAAATCGGGTGAGGAAATGAAGTTTCAGTTATGGGATGATGTTTACTAACAAAGATGTGATAAGGGATGTTATTAAGGATTATCCCATGAAAAATCAAAAGAATACTTTCATTAAGAAGAATGATTTCAAAATGACGGTGATTAAATGCATGGTTGGTTGTAATTTCTATATGGTGATGATGATCTTGTCATTTTTTGAGTAACAAATATCATTGAGACATCTTGTGTGGACCCTAAAAAAGGAAACTTGTTCATGTATAAAGTGAGATTTATCTGGTGTTCGTTGTTGTCATGTAATTACATGTACATGGAACATCAAGAAAAAACTTGAATATTATGTTGCTGAGTATTATAGGTACAATTTCTGAATATGTTGCTTTGTTTTTTTCATATATGTGTGGTGCCATTTCTGATTATGTTACTTTATTTTGGCTTTATAGGAAATCAACTTTTATGGAGACTTACTCAAACATTGTATTTTCAACTAATGGACCACAACTGTGGCTTTTAGATGATCAGTATGTTGCACACACTAGTGATGAAAAGAGTAACAAATCGTCCAAAAAAGATGAGAAACAAGATAAATGATGAACCAAAAAATCTCCATGTGCTGCCAAGGAGAATTTCAACTATAGCATGTGTGAAATGCGGATTTAAGAGACATAATAAAAGGAGCACTAAAGGAAAAATGGTAGCTGATAGGGAAATTTCAAATGGTGGTAATAAACTAAAGAAGGCTAAGAAAATGAAGGGTGGAAAAGGAACCAAGAAGGCCAAAGAAAAGCAAACAGAAATTGCTCAAGGTTCACAAGCACCTCCAGCAACTCAACCTACTCAAGAATAATGACTTTGAATATTGTTTTATTTTGACTTAAGTATTAACTTGAGTTTTATTTTAGATTTAATGTATGGATCTTAAGTAATGACTTAAGTTTTAATTTGAATACACAAAAAAATAATTTAATTTGAATAGATGGATCTTAAATATTTTGGTTTGGTTAATGTTAATGTATTTTGGATCTTAAGTATTTTTATCATGTTGTTGTTAATATATTTTGGATCTTAAGTATTTCAAACAAGGCTAATGTTAATGTATTTTATTTTAGTTCATAAGTATTCTGTCAAGTGTTATGTTGGCATTATGCACAAATATTACAAGCATTATGTAGTATACAGACATAAATGTTTGAGCATTATGTACAAACTTTAATAAGCATTATGTAATATGTAGACACAAATGTTACAAACATTATACAGGAACAATGTTTAACCATTATGTAGTATGTTAAAGCATTATGTATTTAATTCAAGCATTATGTTTTCAAGCATTATGCAATAATTTGAAGTATTATGTAGTATGTTAAAGCATTATGTATTCAATTCAAGCATCATGCAATATGTTTAAGCATTATGTATTCAATTCAAGCATAATGTTTTCAAGCAATATGCAGTCACATTCACAATGTCATTGCAATAAATCAGATAATTGGATTGCTAAAACTTAAATCAACTGCATTGCTGCAAATTCATTAAATCATTTATGAAACGTATTACAACATTGTTACAACATAAAGCAAACAACACAGTTACACCATAAAGCAAACAACACGGTTGCACCATCTCTTTCTCTTCATTCAGCTTCTTAAGTAATTCAGAGATTAATTCTTTTGCCATAGAATTCACCTCCCCATCTAAGTAAATAAAGTGACTGTTGCATTTTTTGTAGCCTTGAATTTGAAAACATGAATGGAGATGAAGATGAATAATTGGCAAATCATAGCAATATCAATAAATTGCATAAACTTATACATCTCACATCCATAGAAACCATGACTTGGATTCACATCCATCCATATAGTCATCAATGAAGCATCCAGACTACACTTGCATTCGCACCTCAAACGATTTGTAGATCTACTTCCATGGCTATAACGGATTTGTTATTGAAACTTGCATTCCATTCTTCTTATTTTGTAAGTTTATTTATTAGTATCGTATTTATTTGAGAATTTTATTTCACAAATTGTGATATAAATTAATTTTATTAGGAAATTTAATAATATATTTATTTATTTTCTTAGTTTAAATTTAATATACGGCAAAACTACGGTTGAACCGATTGAACCATGACCCGCATGTTTTAACGATTCTTTCTTTGGTTCGGTTTTTAAAACATTGAGAGAGATCAAAAATACATTTAAATCAATAAACTTTTAAAATAGTTAATAGGTCAAATCAAACTTTAAAAAAGTTAAATCAAAATTAAAATAAAGTTCTTAATGAGTAATAAGTCAGACTGAAACTTTATTTTTTATTTTTTTAAAGTCATACATTATTAAATAGACCGTAATATATCTAACGAGAGTTATTAACCTAAATTTATCTACAACCATTTGAATAATATGCGCTTAAGGTATTCCCTAATCAACTACCTAAAGTCTTATGCCTATAGACTAACTTTTAAAATCAAATTACTAAACTTACAAATTATCTATAAATGTTTTTATTGTTAGGGCATTACTCGTATATCATTTTAAAATTAAAAAGCTTAAAGCCTAATTATCAACCATTTAGTTAAATAGTTGAATTACAAATTAGAAAATGATATACATTAAGAAGGATTTATTTATGGGAGTTAATAGGTGGCTTGGTAATTTGGAGAAGCAACATAAGAATTAAAGAGATAAAGAGATAACAACTACTTACAATGATTTGTAACATTGCTGCATGCTTCACATAGAACATTTTATCATTGCAAGTAGGGGTGGCAAAGCGGGCGGCCCGCCCCGTTTAGGCCCGCCCCATTTAAGCCCGTCCAAAAGCGGGTTGGGGCGGGGCGGGCCTACTTAGGTGTCCGAGCTCAAAAGTCATGCCCGCCCCGTTACTAACGAGTTGGCGGGTTGGCGGGCCGGCCCGCTAATTTTTATTTATTTTTTTATTTTACAATTTGATTTACCACATAATTTACAAAAAAATTAATTATTACCAAGGTCGATAAAATATTTTTTTAACAACGCATAATAGAACTTCAACATGTCTTAAGTCCAAACACTTCAAAAAATAAAGATCAATTATAACAAAAAAAATAACGAAATAAACTCAACCACAATAAAAAGCGTATCAAAATAAATAAATAAAGAATACATATCACTCTAATCCATTTTAAAGACTAACTACTAAAAAATCCAATTAAAAATTTACATAAGATAGACATTGATAACAATTACACCGCATAATATATCACGGTGCATAAAAAAGTAGTTCATAAAATATCAACACATAACTTTCTCACTAATTACTTCATATAAACTTTTATATTAACCGATTCCTTAATAATTAAATCCAAAATTTGTCACACTTATAGACTCATCAAATCCCTCATTTTCTTTAAATCAACATCTATTTCTAAAGAAAACATGTGAGTTAATGTATTAACAACTTAATAATTATGCATGTTATACAACTGTTCTTTTCTTTCAAGCTTTTCCAATCAACACATGTATTAGAAAATTATAAAAAGAACGTTACAATTATAATTCAATTTGTATGTATAATAATTTAGAATACAATTCAATCAACATGATTCTAAGAGAAGAGTGTTATTTTTATAGTTAAAGTTATGTTAATTCTAAATAAAAAATAATTTTTTTTAACAAAAAGCTCGCGGGCAAAACCCGCCCCGCCTCGGCCCGCATTTTTAAGCGAGTTAGGCGGGGCGGGCCAACTTAAGGTACCGAGCCGAAAACCTCAGCCCAGCCTGCCCAAAATGGCGGGTCAAACGAGCTGACCCGGCGGGCCTGACCCGTTTTGCCACCCCTAATTGCAAGATCACAGAATTACATTAATTAAGTTCATAACATAAAATAACATGATCAACATATTAATATAGTAATTTTCACCCGCAAATCCTAACTCAATGGACTGAAACTAATATTATCAGGTTGGACGCCATTATCATGGTTCCAACTCAGATACTTACGTTTGTGTGTGAGTTTCTAATGGTTATTACCACTTCGTCTACCGACCCATAAAATATACATATAGCAAGAACAATTTAATCAAATTATGTTGTGTCTCTACAACAATAAAGAATACTATATATATATACTATATATATATATATATATATATATATATATATATATATATATATATATATATATATATATATATATATATATATATATATATATATATATATATATATATATATATATATATATATATATATATAGTATATATATATAGTATTCTTTATTGTTGTAGAGACACAACATAATTTGATTAAATTGTTCTTGCTATTTGAATGGTACAATTATTCTCTCCCAAAAATACTCAAATTATATATATACTCTCCAGTTTGTAGTATACAACAAAATCTTGCCAATCTCACTACCAAAATGTAATGCCATCAATCACAGACCAAATACATAACGCACCTATGAAAAAGGTTAATCTATGGCTTACTGAGATGGTAAGCTGAAACTCATCATTCTCTTCATGTCTTGTTTAGTAGAGAAGCAAGATTACGAAGTTCCTCAAACGCGTGCATTGTTTCTGCATCAAATCCTCCTGCAAACTGCATTCACAGACAAATAGATAAAGATTATGTTTTACCACGTGTTCGATATAGTAAATAATAAGGACGGATCCAGAAATTTTAAGCTGCGAAATACAATGTGGATCCGCTCGTAGTAAACTAGAGAGAAAAAACATGAATTTCAATTAGGACATACCTGATGGATTCTGAAAGCAAATCTCACTCCTTGGAGAACCATGTAATCCATTGCAGGATCTTTGTCAAATGCTGACTTTGTTTGAACTTCCATGGCTACCCTTTTCATATACTTTTTGGCCAATTTAACTGACCCTAGTTTTATCTATAAAGAAAAGTGGAATAGTTGAATTCAATGTTATGACAGAATAAATAAAATGGAACATTATGCTTTTCAAAGTATGGTGTTTTACCTTGCCAATGATTCCATTATCAAGCATCCATTCTACAGGAATTTGAAACTCCTTGCAATTCCGCATTAGTGAGTCCCTTGTGCGGAGAAGAGCATATACCGTGCGTTCCATCCTACAAAGTAAACCACAAGTATAAGTGTCTTGCAACGTGAAACGATAGAATCATCACAGCACTCTCGGAGATATTTGAGTAGCTCACTTTTCTGATAAAGCAACCATTTTCTTTAGAGCAATATCACAAGGTAGTCGAGGATCGTCCTTGTAGGAGGAAACTTCGTATTCCAATTTTTTCAAATCTTGGTATCCAAATGATGCTTCTCTTAATGTGTCGGCTTTTTTCTCCGGCCAATCAAAATGTTTAAGGACGGCCCTTTCGTCCACCTATGGCAAATATATGCATGAGAATAACAAATTTTAGAAGCAAAATTAATACACTTCCATGCTACAAATGGAATAAGCCGAAAACAACTTACAAGGAAGCAAAGTTCATCATCAAGCCACTTCACAAATGCTACAACATCATCAATGTTCTGATAAACCGCACTCTTCACCTCTCTAATCAGTGAATTCACAAATTCTCCTTGTGTTTCGATATCTTCCTTTATCTGCATATCAAAGAATAGGATATTATCATATTAGATGTCAATCAAATTATTCACCGATATAAGTACGATGTCTTCAAGCCAAATATCATATGGTATTTTATAAACAAACTTTGTCATAAAAAAAGCTAGAAGTTAGTAAGTTGAATACATAAGATGCAAAACTACTCACAGCAAGTAAATGCGAAGAACGGTTCTCAATTTCTCCAATCATGCTACTACGAACATCTGCAACATCAGGGGCATCAGCGAGTCCTCCGTTTGAAGAATCCTTTCTAGAATCTCTCTTCATGAGTGAATGGTACAATTCCACCACTTGTGGCGCTCTTTTTACCATTGCCGTGTTACTTTTCGATGCAAAACTCATAGGAGGTGGTGGAGGAGGCGGAGGTGGAGGAGGTTGAACTTGAACTTGAGCCGGGTTTTCTTGTTTTGTTTTGCTAGAAATAGAACATGAAGAAGGTCTTGGAGGAGGATTGGGAATCCTCAGTGGCCTCTTCTCCATAACAGATTGCTGAACAATCAACGGTAATGGCACCGATTCCTTTTCGATTTCTTTTAAACATTCAAGGGAATCAAAACAATTAGATTGTCTTCTTTTATTCAATACAACAACATCTTCCTCCGAGCTATTGGAACCACTAATCGAATGTCTTCTTCTATTGCTTCCTTCAGATATTGATTCAATCCAATTTTTCTCAAAGAGACTACTAGTACTACTTGTGGACTCAACTTGTGATGAATGATCACTACTAGTTATTGGCCACTTTTTCAGCTTCTTAACCAAATTGAACCTATTTGCACTACCGCATTGATCGGAGAAAGAAGCAATAGAATCTCCACTACTACTCACAACAGATTCAGGACTAGATGGCTTATCAGAATCCAATGTTGAGCATGTATTCTTCAACTCGGTTCGTAAACACGAATTCACCCACCTCAAGTATGCAAGCTCCTCTACTTCATTTAATCTGCTTGTTTGTAAACCTTCTACTTGTTTACTCAGGTCTTCGTTGGTGAGCCGGAGCAATGACGCCTCGGCTTTGAATTTGGCAACAATGTCACTCTGATCATATCATAGAAGGACAATATTAAGGGGGAAAAAGTGAACCAGCATTGACAATATTAAGAAGCTCAAACTTCAATTCTAAGAAGAGAAAAACTTGCAACCAAAACAAATCATCAATAAGAAAAAGAAATTTGGAATCTGAAATGAAAAAAATTCTTCATAAGCTTAGCTTAGAAATGAATCTAGCTGCATTAATAATGAAGCACTAATTAAGAAACTTCAATTCACTTCAATAAACAATTAAATAATAAGTACTTGAGTAAGTTATTTATCCAAACGGGGCCCTATTCATATCTTCTATACTATTCCCAACCTAACATTGAAAGGTTTTAAAGTGTGAGAAAACGGCAGCGAAAATACTGATACCGATATAGTTATTCACCGTTTTTGTGATAAAGATCAAATTATAGTAAATTCTCACTGGGAAGAATGCAATCGGTGTCGCAATATCTATGCGGACCAAAATCGCGAGCCGTTAAGCGAGCCATGTCTGTTATTTAAAACCTTTGAAATAGAATGAGTCAAATTGCAAAAACTACCTCTGAAGAGTTTGCAGAACTAGACAACTCAGACTCCATAGAAGAAAGCCTGCAAGTGAGGTTCCTCTTCTGCATATGCAGCTCCTTATTCAACCTTCTCAACTCAACAACTTCAAGCTCAAGATTCTGCACAGAACTATCCTCATTCCCCCCTTTCACCACCTCCCCTTGTCTCTCCAATCCACAGCTCCTACTCAACACAGCCAATTGCTCAAAGAGACTAGCTTTCTCTTCTTCCAACAAAGCAACTTTCTTCACAAGCTCATCAACCTCATTCCGATTCTTCCTACACTCAGCCAACTCAGCATTCAGCTTACTCTCTCTCTCCTTAGACTCTTGCAACAAGCTTCTCATATGATCCAGCTCAGTGAACAAATCAGTTGATGATTGTCTCCTATGCGTTGGAAAAGCATGTGGATGAACCTGAGAGCATGACAAATCACCCATTAAGGATCTTTTGGCTCTTGAATGAGGTGGAACAAAAGAGTTCTTCTGGTTAGCATTAGCATTAGCATTATCTGAGGCCTGTTGTTTTTTTGTCGGAAGAGATGATTGTTGTTTGGTTTTCTTGTCAGCTGAAAAGCCTTTCACAATGTGTGCACCCCATAGCCTTGGCTTTGAGTGATTGTTGTTGGGGTTGTTTGTTTTGGAAGTTTGAAGCTTTGGTGGTTGGTTTTGATCGGAAAATTTCGAAGCTTTGGACTTGTTTTCTGATGGGTTGCTGTTGTTAATTTCTTCCCTCATTGTGTGAGAGAGTGAGAGGGTTGAAGCTGAATCTTGTGTTGTTAGAACTGAAGAAGATTGGTGATAATGTGATGAGAGTTAGTATTTGAAAGTTTGAAATTTGAAATGTTAGAAAGAGAAGACAGACATTGGAGGGTTTGAGGACTTCGAGGTGTATAGAGAGGCTGGGAAGAGAGAAGTGCAACGGTCGGTTTTAGCTTTTTGAAGGAGGGGGACCACTTTGCCATGGAATACTCGTGTAATAGGTTGACATTTTTGTCTTAAATCAAAAAGTTTTTTGTTTTTCTTGAAAATAATTTAAATCAAAAAGTTCAAAATAATTTTGTTTATTTTGTTCTATAAAAATTTATGTTATAAATAGAATATCTTCTACATGCAATTGTAAATATTAACTTTGGATCCAGGGACGATCATAATAGACGATAAAATTTTCTTTCAAGGAATTTAACATGATTGTGTGTCCGATAAAATTTTCTTTCAAGGAATTTAACATGATTGTGTGTCTAAGATTGAATTCGAACTTTGAACTTCTGATTATGCTGAAAAATCCATATACCATCTCACTCTATTTTAAGAAGATAATTTTTTTAAATTCTATAAGAAAATGTAAATGATTATTTTAATTTTTAAATTATGATTCATAGTCTCTGAATAAATTAAAAGAGTAAATATATGTTTTTGACTCTACAAAATTATCTTAGGAGTAATTTTAGTTCTTCTTACTAAATGAAAATGTATTTTTAATGGCTTTTATAAACATTCATACTTTTAATATTAATTTTTACAGCATGTTTAAAATTTAAACTAAGTTCCTCTACAAAATCTTGTTATTTGATTTAGGAGAATAATTTTAAAAAACAGTTTAGAATTTAATTTCTAAATTCAATTGTTTTCATTCGAGTTTTTGATGTTAAAAGAATTTATAATGCATAATTTTTTTAAAGAATTCTTGTGAGTAATTTTTTTTTTTTTATGTTTTAAAACATGGTTGAAAATTTATTTTTAAAAAATGATACTTAACATTTGTATAATAATTTAATAGCGACTAAATAGTGGATATTTTTATAGGAAATATGGAATTTGATGATTTATAAGAACTTAAAAAACTGATAAAACGTCTTCATAAAAAAAAAGATTAAATCGTTGATGTAGTTGAAACTGAGATCTCAGATGGATTTCAGTACATGTGAAACTCTTGCCTTAAAGTTTGCTATTGAATTTAAAAGACTATTTGTAATCCTCCATTGTGGTCTGGTTTGGATCCTCTGCCTCTGAAATCCAACCTCTGCCTCTGTGGTTTGGATCCTCTGCCTCTGAAATCCAACCTCTGCCTCTGAAAACAAAGTTGGAAACAGAGGAAACATACCTTGAAGATGAACCTGAACCAGAGAGTGAAAACGGAACAGGTGTTGCTGTTGTTGATTCATTCTTCCGATTCTGTTTTGCCTCTGAAAGAAGACGCTTCAGGATCACCATAATTAATGGTTGCAATCAATAGAAAAACTGCATTTCATTGATTGCAGTAACAGTTTTAAGACTACAGCAAAATATATCCACACACAACAAAAATACAGTAGAGGAAACAAGAAGCAAATTACTTTGACGTTATATGACAGTACAAAATGTGATGCTACAATGTAAGCAATCTTACAAGTGAAAGAAAACTCTTCATTAATTTTGAAAAAGACTTGACTATCACAAGTGAATATAGTAAACACATAAACTTACGCATAATCCTAGTATCACAAAAACAATGAAGAGGAATCAATAAGCAAATTCCTCTTATGTTCTATGATAGTACAAAAAGTGATGCCACAATGTAAGCAATCTTGCAAGTGAAAATTCCTGATCAAAATTGAAACAAAATTGTAACAGTTATAAAGTGAATTAATGAAGACCTAAATTTATGCTTGATCCTCATGTTTCCTTTTCATTTTCTTCTTAGACTTTTCCTCAGATCTATCTTCTGCATCTTCATTCTTCCTCTTCTTCTTCCTTTGCTCCGTCTTTATCTCTCCAGCAAGTACTGTATTCTCATTCCCTCCTTCATATCTCTTTTTGGACCTAATTTCTATATCCTGAGGAACAACCAGCTCTCCATTTTCAACCTTCACAATGTCGCTCATCTTTTTCTCTATATCTTTCTGTTGTTTTTGTTCCTCTGCATTCTCATCTTCTAGACTCTTCTCCTTCTTCTTCTTCGTCTTCTCTTTTTTTTGCTTCTTCCCCTCTGTTCCTCCTTCACCGTCCTGACTTAATTCAATTTCATTTTTTTCCCTAGCAGCTACTTTTCCATTGTTACTTATCTTTGTTTCTATCTCTTTCTTTCCCTCCACCATTCCTTCATCTCCCCGATTTTGCTCCTTTTCCGGTAGCTTTCCCTCACCTTCGTTATCACCAAATTCATTCTTCTTCTGTTTATCTTTCTTACTAAGCTTCTCACTTCCACCCACAACAGAACCATTCGTTTCTCGACCCAATTTAACATCATTCCCAATCAACTTTTCATCAACATTCTCATTCTCACCACCAACCTCTTCCCTCTTAGTCCCGATTTCAGATTTCACATCAACAATCGTAACAGAAACTTCACCTACTCTCTCACTACTATCATATGTTGTGTGGCTTTGGCTGCGGCTTTTCTTCCTATGAGACTGCGAGGGTTTAAGCTCCCTATGAATCTGGTTGAGCTCATCGAAAGCATCCGATGCACGATGCAGATAGGCACTGATGACTTGCGAAGCACCATTGTCAGCAGAGACAAATTTGGAGAGAATTTTGGTAGCTTTGGAAAGTGATATCGCTTTGGACGATTCACATCGTCCCGAAAGAGTCTTCATCTTCTTCTTCTCTCACCTTCACACACAGATATAGCTAGACTAAATCAATGAACAGTTAAAAAAACTAAACTATTTCGTCAATCACTGTGCAAATAGTGAAGTATAGCTTTTTCTGAAACGCGATTGTCTAGAAGCAGCAATCGCGGCCGCAAATCGATTAATTGCAGAAGCTAAAGGAATGGGGAAGGAAGATATGAAAAGGAAAAGGAGTACCTGGATGAATTTGTCGGTGTTTCTGGAGGCGGAGTTGCTCCCTACGCCGACTGAGTTCGCCGGCGTTTTTCCGGCTTTTCAGTGCGCTGCAATTTGTTTCCGATGCAACGAGGGTTTTGATTTGATGAGTTGGTGTTGTTTTAGGGTTTTAGGTTTTTATTTGCTGTATGTATTGAGAATTATATACTTTTCATTCCTACCAAGTACTTTAAATATAAAATCTTATTCTATGTGCTTTAAATTGGATGGAAGAATTTTGTTATTTTCTACTTAATTTTATTTATTATTTATAAAATTTAAATAATAGATTTTAACATTTTTAACTTATGTTTATTTTGAGAAATTTGGGGAAAAGAATTTGTAGTTTATTTTAAGAAATTTTTAGTTTTTTTTTACAACATGATAAATGAAGTTCCTTTTTGTTCGATTTTAGGGATGAAGATTAACCTCCATAAATTCAAATTTTGGCCTTTTAAAATTCTTATCAGATCTAAAGTGACTCAGTTGGAGAATATTATGGAGTTTCAGCATACTTTCAATATCGGGAAATACCTCGGTTTCCCTTTTATGTTTGATGAAACTGCATGTGATGACAATATAAGGCCAACAAAAGCGAAATACCAACCCTTACACCTCACCAAAACCAACATGAATCAATAATTTTAGAAGACGTCAGTAGGAACTTACAAAGTTTTTTTAATCATGAATAGAATATAAATGACGCCTACCATAGAGGTTTGCTTGTAGTGCAAGAATCCATGAGTAATTTGCAAATAAGAATCCAAAACCCAAATTTCTCGTTTGGTCACATGCAATCCCAACAAATATTTGAACGGAAACTTCAATGTCCTCACAATAGGCCATTTTATCAATAAAGAATGGGACCATAACATTATGGTCGAAGAGGAAACATCAGACATGTTAGGGCAAATGGAAGTGGTAAAGGGAAAGCAAGAGAGGAAAAGGAAGAAGAGGATGAGGGGAGGAAGATAAAGAAGAAGAAGAAGAAGAAGAAGAAGAAGAAGAAGAAGACTATGATGAGTGAAAGAATAAACTATAACTAAATATTTGGATTTTGTCTTTAAACTTGTTTCATTTGCTTTGTTGGATTTGTTTGTGATGTTTCATTTGCTTTGATTTGTAATAGTCTAATCACCATGCAGACATTGTATGAATTTCTACCACTTCAATCCATTAGATCTAGGTCTCTTTATGACACAGGTAAATCAGGTTATGGCGCTGTAATAGAGGGCGCACTATCCGAGTCACTTAATGCTTCATTCATAATTAATATCCAAGTATCTGTGAAATATAACATGATTACAAATTCTTTACTTTACTGAAAGTTTAATTTTTCTACTATCTAGAGAAAACATGTTGAAATAAGTCAAAAATCATAAGCCTACCTAAGTAAGATATGTTCAACCTCATGTTTTACTTAAATATTAAGAGTATGCATGAATGCAAACTATGTAGAATTTGGCTTGCTAATTACTTGATGTATTTGAATATCATGGATATTATCAGGGCATTATTTGTATTGAGTGAAAAACTACTTGACCTATAAAGCCTACCTTGTGAGGATGTGAATTCTTTAACAAATTCCTTTGAGTTGTACAATAAAAAATCTTGTTCTTTCAATGTTACAACCCTTAGCCAATTTTAAAAAGAAAAAACTACTCACTACCTTTTCTTAAGGATATGAGAGCACGTAAAATTAAGGGTTTTGGAAAAAATGAAATTTTGGGAGAAAAAAAAAAAAAGAGGACATGGTCTATAAAAGAAAAACTCAACTAGTGTTAGTGAAGTGAAAGAAAAGAAAAATGCTTTGACAAAAACAAAGTCAAAAATTAAAAGTCAAGCATACAAAAGAAAAAAGCATCCAAAAAAATGGTTGCATGAAAGTGGAAACAAAGAAAGAGAAATTCATGAAAAGAAATACCTTATGCACTCTTATCTTTAGGCATTTTGAATCCAAAGAAAAACCATTATTTTTTTGTAAATCTCAGTCACGTTACAAGCTAAAGAAAGAACTTAGTGATCCATGATTGATGATATATCTGGTGATATTGTTTAGATGAAAAACAAAGTATTGTAATAGATGCACTATTTTATTTTTTAGGAAATCACTAACCAATGAGAGATACTCAGTGAGATCATAATCTTAATAAATGATTAACTGGTGATCTAGACATGTTTTAAAAATCCTACTTTGGTCAAACAAATAATTTTCACCTTTATGTTATAGGTAGTCGTTTATGAACTTGAATTTAAAATAATACCATGCCATAAAAACAATTTCAAAACTCTTGACCTAAGTCAATCCTAACAGTGAAACATGCATTCACGCATTTGTGAGCTATCTTATTAATTTTGTTTGAGGACAAACAAAAAAAAAGTTGGGAGAGTTGATTAGTTCCATATTTACATGAAATGCATAACCACTTCTTAATTTATTTCCCAAGCAATCAATACAAAAACCACCAATTTACATATGAAAAGTGAGAAAATACTTGTTTGGAATTTTCTAGTATGTATTAAATTAAAATAGCTAAAAGTACTGGAAAACCACTATCCATCATACAAAGACCAAGCAAGAGCAAAATTATGGAGGAACAGCCTTACTAGGCATAACCATAGACGTGTTAGGTGAAGACAAAAGACAAATGGCATGACCAGATGCAACTATTTCATTGTGAAGCAAGAGTTAGCTCACTAGTCGAAGGACAGTACACTAGGCAAGGAAAGGCAGCTAAGGCCACATGGAAAACATACAATAATTACTTATTGAGGAAGAGAGCAGCGGGTATGGAAGGGTAGGGTAGGCATGCTAGGCGTGGAAACGACGCACCTAGCGAGAGGTCGAAAAAATTGCCTATAAATAGGAGTTTATAATTCAATGCAAAAGAAGTTTTGGTAGATTGAGGTAGTACAAAATTATAGTAGGTTCACCCCGATCTACAATAGGAGAATGAGATTGAGAGTTTGAAAGTTGAAGCACTACTCAAGTTATAGTGCAAATAAACTTTCAAGATCATCTTCATGGAATTATTGACAGTTACGTTACAATGAATAAGAGTAGCTAAAATATCTTTGTTGGAGGTTAGATGTAGTCATTGTATTCATGTACTAAATAAGTCTTGTCATTATATGTGATTCTAATCGTGCTTTAATATTAATGACTCTTTAATCTTAACACTTGTTTTAGATTTGCTACCTAAAACTCGGTTTCATGGTGTTACCTAACATCGAAAGGTGTTTGTCATGACTAGATCCAAGATAATCATTTATTGGATACTAGCGCCTAGACATAGGGTAAGGTTCAATATCCACACGTGTTATAGTATAGATTGATGTGGAGTCTTGCTACTTTATAACCGTTGGAATTAAATGCTCTGTGTTGGTTAGTAGAGCAATATATTAATTATTGGGGAATGCAGTGATCTCACAGAGTTGAGATCGGAAGGAGATACGAATAAAAGAAACATGTGGTAATATTAATAGCTGAGTGGACGAGCATATTACTAACCTATGGATGTGTATGATAAATCTGTTAGAACAAGATTTGTTCTGATCAATTATCTTAGTTTTGATGATAACAATAATATGAATTTTGCTTAACATAATATGGTACTCTAATCCAATGCAATTTCCTTTTCAGGAAATATATAAAGAGTATGCATAATTCAGCGCTCAGAAGCTTTGTCTCAAGGGTTCAGCATGCAACATCAGAACATGGTCTGGCAAGACATCAGAAGATGGTCGAAGCAGAATCAGAACATGGGTCTATGGAAGCATCAGAAGAACATGAGATCAGAAGCACTGAAGTTCTGATGGTATCACGCTCAGAAGCACTTCAAGGTCAGAAGATCAGAAGATGCTTTGCACCAAGCTGTTTGACTCTGATGATATTCAAACGTTGTATTCACAAACATCAGATCAGAAGGAAGTACAAGTGGCAAGCTACGCTGACTGACAAAAGGAACGTTAAAAGCTATTATAGGCAACGTCAGTAGACACAGCGTGAACAAGGCTCGAGGTAGTTGACAAAAGCGTATAACATTAAATGCGATGCTGTACGGAACACGCAAAGCATTAAATGCACTCAACGGTCATCTTCTCCAACGCCTATAAATATGAAGTTCTGATGAGAAGCAAGGTTAACGATTCTACACAAAACAACTCATATTAACTTGCTGAAACTCTGTTCTATTCAAAGCTCAGAATCTTCATCTTCATCAAAGCTCATTACATTGCTGTTGTAATATATTAGTGAGATTAAGCTTAAACGTTAAGAGAAATATCACAGTTTGTGATTATAGCTTTTAAGAAGCAATTGTAATACTCTTAGAATTGATTACATTAAGTTGTAAGGAACTAGAGTGATCGTGTGGATCAGTATACTCTAGGAAGTCTTAGAGGTTATCTAAGCAGGTTGTAACTAGAGTGATCGTGTGGATCAGAAGACTCTAGAAAAGTCTTAGAGGGTATCTAAGCAGTTGTTCCTGGAGTGATCAGTGTGTGATCAGAAGACTCTGGAAGACTTAGTTGCTGACTAAGTGGAGAACCATTGTAATCCGTGCGATTAGTGGATTAAATCCTCAGTTGAGGTAAATCATCTCTGCGGGGGTGGACTGGAGTAGTTTAGTTAACAACGAACCAGGATAAAAATAACTGTGCAATTTATTTTTATCTGTCCAGTTTTTAAAGCTACACTTATTCAAACCCCCCCCCCCTTTCTAAGTGTTTTTCTATCCTTCAATTGGCATCAGAGCGCCGGTTCTAAGGTGCAAGCACTTAACCGTGTTTAGAAAAGATTCAGGAAGAGAAAAACGCTTCAGTAAAAGATGGCTGATGAAACTGCAAAGTCTACACCTGCATCTACATCTGGCTCTGCTGAGCAACACAACGGTAACAATGGTTATACTAGACCGCCGGTATTTGATGGTGAAAACTTTGAATACTGGAAAGATAAACTGGAAAGTTACTTTCTTGGTCTAGATGGTGATCTATGGGATCTTCTGATGGATGGTTACAAACATCCAGTAAATGCCAGTGGCGTAAAGCTGACAAGGCAAGAAATGAATGATGATCAGAAGAAGCTTTTCAGGAATCATCATAAATGCAGAACTGTTTTGCTGAATGCTATCTCTCATGCTGAGTATGAGAAGATATCTAACAGGGAAACGGCCTATGACATATATGAGTCCTTGAAAATGACTCATGAAGGAAATGCTCAAGTCAAGGAGACTAAAGCTCTCGCTTTAATCCAGAAGTATGAAGCCTTCAAGATGGAGGATGATGAAGACATTGAAAAGATGTTTTCAAGATTTCAAACTCTTACTGCTTGATTGAGAGTTCTTGACAAGGGATACACCAAGGCTGATCACGTAAAGAAGATCATCAGAAGCTTACCCAGAAGATGGGGTCCTATGGTGACTGCATTCAAGATTACAAAGAATCTGAATGAAGTTTCTCTGGAAGAGCTTATCAGTGCCTTGAGAAGCCATGAAATAGAGCTGGACGCAAATGAGCCTCAAAAGAAAGGTAAGTCTATTGCATTAAAATCCAATATCAAGAAATGCACTAACGCTTTTCAGGCTAGAGAAGAAGATCCTGAAGAATCAGAATCTGAAGAAGAAGATGAACTGTCCTTGATCTCCAGAAGGCTAAATCAACTCTGGAAGAACAAGCAAAGGAAGTTCAGAGGCGTCAGAAGTTCAAAGAAATTTGAACGTGGAGAATCTTCTGATGACAGAAGATTTGACAAGAAGAAGGTCATGTGCTATGAATGCAATGAGCCTGGACACTTCAAGAATGAATGTCCAAAACTTCAGAAGGAAAATCCCAAGAAGAAGTTTCATAAGAAGAAAGGTCTTATGGCAACCTGGGATGAGTCAGAAGATGATTCAGACTCTGAAGATGAGCAGGCTAACTGTGCGCTGATGGCGACAGAAGATGACGGATCAGAATCTACATCAGAATCAGATTCTGAAGAGGTATTTTCTGAACTTACTAGAGATGAGTTAGTTTCCGGTCTAACTGAACTTCTGGAATTCAAGTCTCAGATTAGTCTCAAATACAAAAAGCTGAAAAAGCTATTTGAATTTGAAACAAAGAAGCTTGAGTTGGAAAATTCTGAATTAAAAGAAAAACTTTTAAAATTATCCAATAATGTTGGATCTCCTTCTGATTCAGAAAAATCCACTCCTAGTCTAAACCATATTCTGAAAGAATATGATTTAAGTTTCAGGAAGTTCTTATCTAGAAGTATTGGCAGAAGTCAGCTAGCTTCTATGATATATGCTGTGTCTGGAAACAAAAGAGTTGGCATTGGTTTTGAGGGTGAAACCCCATACAAACTTGAACCTGTTGATGAAATGAAATTCACATACAAGCCATTGTATGATCAGTTCAAGTATGGCCACTCCCATGATATTAAGCACACTTCACATGCTCAAAGTTTTCACATAACACACACCAAAAAGCATGTGACACAACCTAGGAAATATCATGAAACTCACATTAAAAATTATCATGCTGTTCCTCCTATTGCTTACAATGTTAAACCCAAGTTCAATCAGAACTTGAGAAAATCTAACAAGAAAGGACCCAAGAAGATGTGGGTACCTAAGGATAAGATTATTCCTATTGCATATATCCTTGGCTGCAAAAAGGACAAAGCACAACATGTCATGGTACCTGGACTCTGGATGCTCACGACACATGACAGGAAGAAGGTCTATGTTCCAAGACCTGGTGCTTAAGTCTGGAGGAGAAGTCAAGTTTGGAGGAGATCAGAAGGGCAAGATAATTGGCTCTGGAACTATAAAGTCTGGTAACTCTCTTTCCATTTCTAATGTACTTCTTGTAGAAGGATTAACACATAACCTCTTATCTATCAGTCAATTGAGTGACAATGGTTATGATATAATCTTTAATCAAAAGACTTGCAAGGCTGTAAATCAGAAGGATGGCTCAATCCTATTTACAGGCAAGAGGAAGAATAACATTTATAAGACAGATCTGCAAGATCTTATGAGTCAGAAGGTGACTTGTCTTATGTCTGTTTCTGAAGAGCAGTGGGTCTGGCACAGAAGATTAGGTCATGCTAGTTTGAGAAAGATTTCTCAGATTAACAAACTGGATCTTGTCAGAGGACTCCCTAATCTGAAATTCAAATCAGATGCTCTTTGTGAAGCATGTCAGAAGGGCAAGTTCTCCAAACCTGCATTCAAGTCCAAGAATGTTGTTTCTACCTCAAGGCCATTAGAACTCTTGCACATTGATCTGTTTGGCCCAGTCAAAACAGCATCTGTCAGAGGGAAGAAATATGGATTAGTCATCGTAGATGATTATAGCCGCTGGACGTGGGTAAAATTCTTGAAACACAAGGATGAGACTCATTCAGTGTTCTTTGATTTCTGCATTCAGATTCAATTTGAAAAAGAGTGTAAAATCATAAAGGTCAGAAGTGATCATGGTGGTGAATTTGAGAACAGATCCTTTGAAGAATTCTTCAAAGAAAATGGTATTGCCCATGATTTCTCTTGTCCTAGAACTCCACAGCAAAATGGAGTTGTAGAACGAAAGAATAGGACTCTGCAAGAAATGGCCAGAACCATGATCAATGAAACTAATATGGCTAAGCATTTCTGGGCAGAAGCAATAAACACTGCATGCTATATTCAGAATAGAATCTCTATCAGACCTATTCTAAATAAGACTCCTTATGAATTGTGGAAGAACAAAAAGCCCAACATTTCATATTTCCATCCTTTTGGATGTGTATGCTTTATTCTGAACACTAAAGATCATCTTGGTAAGTTTGATTCCAAAGCACAAAAATGTTTCCTTCTTGGATATTCTGAACGCTCAAAAGGCTACAGAGTATACAATACTGAAACATTGATTGTGGAAGAATCAATCAATATCAGGTTTGATGATAAGCTTGGTTCTGAAAAACCAAAGCAGTTTGATAATTTTGCAGATTGTGATATTGATATATCAGAAGTTGTTGAGCCAAGAAGCAACGCATCAGAAGCAGAGCTTCTCAGAAGCAAAGAATCTGAAGATCAAGTATCAGCTTCTCTGGAGAATCTAAACATTTCTGAAGAACCATCTGTCAGAAGATCATCCAGACTCATCTCTGGTCATTCAGAAGATGTCATTCTTGGAAAGAAGGATGATCCAATCAGATCAAGAGCATTCCTTAAGAACAATGCAGATTGTCAATTAGGTCTTGTATCTTTGATCGAGCCAACTTCTGTTGATCATGCTCTAGAAGATCCAGACTGGATAATTGCTATGCAAGAAGAACTGAATCAGTTTACAAGGAATGATGTTTGGGATCTTGTTCCTAGACCAGATGGATTCAATATAATAGGTACAAAATGGGTCTTCAGAAACAAGCCCAGAATGAGAAGATGAGAAGTTCTTATGTATGGGTATCTTCTGAAATAAAATTTGTTTTAAGAAGTTCTGATTGAAATCAATTAGAAATTGTGACTCAGTTATTACTAACGTTTCATTGTCTAAGTTGATTCAGAATCTCTTTAAAAGCAAAACAGCTGTAACTGGCTATCCAGATGGTAAACACGTGTTCACTATTCCTGGACAAGCGTGCGTGCAGTTGAGGGGACGTCTACTTAGGTAACTGTGCAAATCACGTCTTTTGTCATTATTATCTCTCCTCACGTCACGAAACATTAAATGCTTTTCATCATTTACTCTCTTTCAGTTTTCTTTTTATATTCTTCAAACGTTTCTTTTCCCTCTTATATTTCTCTCACTTTGCATTCAGTTTCTTTTTCGTTCTCTCTCTTTGCACTCATATCATAAACCCTAGCAGTTTCCAATATCTGCAACTTCATCATGAATCCATCGTCAAGCTCTGGAAATCAAGATAATGATCGGAAACAAAAGAGAAAGGCAACTGCTGAACCAGAAACCAAACCAAAAAGAGTAAGGATCACCTTTGACCCTATCAAAGTGAACCCATTTGAAGCTATGATGTCTGGAAATTACTCTAGACGTGTGTATCAACCCCTTGACGGTACCCCTCAATCACCTCCCTCTTCAAAGACCTCCACCACCTCTTCCTCCTCATTCATCCTCTCGGAACCACCTTCTTCACCATCTGATATCTCCTCTCCTTCAACCCATCCATCAGATATTCCTTCATCTCTCTCACACCCTTTTCCCACCAGAACACCTAATCCCTATAGTGTTGTTCTTCCCGACTCCAGGTTCACTGTCAACCCTCCAACCCCTACCACTCAATCATTTCTGGAGCTTTTACATTCTGATGTAAATGGCTGGTTGGAGATTCTGGGTGCTGCTCACCTTAACCATCTGGATGAGTATGCTACAAGCAACCTTTGGGATACCTTTCGTCAGGATTTTCTGGTTAGGGCTACAGACACTCAGAGAAGGATCATGTCTGAAGCTCCTGGTATTCGTGGTCTTCGGTTGGAAGCTGGTGAAAGCAGCTATCACCATCTCATCAGGAACAGAAGTGTTCTTGAGAAGAAGATACCTGCAGATGAGTTGGAAGAAGAAAATCTCTGCAGAGACATCGTGGTGTGGAAACCATGGTTCCCTGTGCTGACTGGAGATTTTCAGTGGTTGTTTAACTGGTTCAGAATGAACCCCTCTGACAAAGCACCTCACATGGTCTTTCCAGTAGTGGTTTATCCTGCTGAAGTTGCTGGTCCTACTCCTCCAACAAACCTAGCAGCTATTCTTCAAGCGTTGGAAGATGGAACTTCTGAGCTGCCTGAACCAGAATATGCTAAGGCTACTTCTGAGTCAGACTCAGATGAGGAAATGGAAGATGCACAAGCTGAAGATCTCCCAGAAGATCACCCTGCTGAGATTGCTGTCTCTTTTGGCAGAAATTCAGGTGCCTCTTCTTCTGGTGAAACCTCAGCTCTGATGGAGACCTTGGAAGCCCTTCATCAGAATCAAGCTATGCTGGCTTCTCGTTTGGACGCGCAAGAAGTAGCCAATGCTGAGTTTCGCTCCTTCATGGAAAGGCAAGCTACAAGCACTGACGGGATTCATGATGTTCTGGCGCGGATTTTGCGTAGGCTAGGATCTTAGTCTTTGGTCTTAGTAGTTTTCTTTCCTTGTTGCATCTGTTTTCCTGCATTCCTCTCTTGTAATGTTTTTTGATTATCAATGAAAAGTTTCTTTGTTTTTACATTCCAGTGATTTTATTTGTCGTTTTATTCATCTGAATCTTTTGATATATTCTTTTTGATGTTATGACAAAAAGGGGGAGAAGATAAATGATAAATGATTTGATTAATCTATCAGTTGCTGGGTAAAGCTCCCACACATTTACTAACAAGAACTGCAAGTTCTATATGGTTTAAGTGTTTTGGAGGTATAAAGAAGTGAAGAGAATCTTCAAAGCAAACACAAGAAGCAAAACCATAAGAAGTGTTATTCTGTAAAAAGAATAAGCTCATGGAAACTGAAGCAAGCTGAGTGCTGTTATTCTGTAAAAAGAATAAGCTCATGGAAACTGAAGCAAGCTGAGTGCTGTCAAGCTTCAGAAATCAGAAGCAAGAAAGAAGAATGAATCAGAAGCACTGATAATAGAATTTGATCCATATTTGTCTATCTGCTCTGACAAAATTCTATTTGCTCTGATAACATTATTTTAGCCTATATGGCTCTGATACATATCATGTGTTCTAATATACATTTTATGTTCTGACTCGTTCATGCTGACTTTTGTCGTTTAGTTTTTGTTCTGTAACATTTCAGGATGTAGAGATGCTCTGATGATGCTCTGGTACATTCAACAATGTTCTGATACAAATCTAGCATGAAGTGAGGTTGGTAGAAATTCAAGCTCTGAAGCTATCCGAGGGAAGCAGAAATCAGAAGCTGTGATTGTTCTAAAGATCCAGAAAACTCAAGTTCTGAAGCTGTCCTAAATGGAAGCAGAAATCAGAAGCTGTGAATGTTCTGAAGATCAAAGAAATTCAAGTTCTGAAGCTGTCCTAAATGGAAGCAGAAATCAGAAGCTGTGAATGTTTTGAAGATCAAAGAAATTCAAGTTCTGAAGCTGTCCTAGATGGAAGCAGGAATCAGAAGCTGTGAGTGTTCTAGGGATCTAAAGAAATTCTAGTTCTGAAGCTGTCCAATGGAAGCAGAAGTCAGAAGCTATGAATTCTCTGAAGACAGAAGCTTATGTGATCGTCTCTACCGAAATAATCAGGGAAGTCTTTTATTAAAGTTCTTCGAGTATTTATTTCAGGGGGAGATTATTTATCTCAGGGGGAGATTGTTAATCTCAGGGGGAGACATATTCATATGCTTATGCTATAGCTGTGTAATTTGTCTTTTGTCGTCTGCTCTTTCTGATCGCAAATTCATATCATTTATATATGTTTTTGTCATCATCAAAAAGGGGGAGATTGTTAGAACAAGATTTGTTCTGATCAATTATCTTAGTTTTGATGATAACAATAATATGAATTTTGCTTAAGATAATATGGTACTCTAATCCAATGCAATTTCCTTTTCAG
This sequence comes from Vicia villosa, assembly GCF_029867415.1. NCBI lineage: Eukaryota > Viridiplantae > Streptophyta > Magnoliopsida > Fabales > Fabaceae > Vicia > Vicia villosa. The sequence goes on along the minus strand of NC_081183.1, from coordinate 187,615,083 downwards.
GAAATATATAAAGAGTATGCATAATTCAGCGCTCAGAAGCTTTGTCTCAAGGGTTCAGCATGCAACATCAGAACATGGTCTGGCAAGACATCAGAAGATGGTCGAAGCAGAATCAGAACATGGGTCTATGGAAGCATCAGAAGAACATGAGATCAGAAGCACTGAAGTTCTGATGGTATCACGCTCAGAAGCACTTCAAGGTCAGAAGATCAGAAGATGCTTTGCACCAAGCTGTTTGACTCTGATGATATTCAAACGTTGTATTCACAAACATCAGATCAGAAGGAAGTACAAGTGGCAAGCTACGCTGACTGACAAAAGGAACGTTAAAAGCTATTATAGGCAACGTCAGTAGACACAGCGTGAACAAGGCTCGAGGTAGTTGACAAAAGCGTATAACATTAAATGCGATGCTGTACGGAACACGCAAAGCATTAAATGCACTCAACGGTCATCTTCTCCAACGCCTATAAATATGAAGTTCTGATGAGAAGCAAGGTTAACGATTCTACACAAAACAACTCATATTAACTTGCTGAAACTCTGTTCTATTCAAAGCTCAGAATCTTCATCTTCATCAAAGCTCACTACATTGCTGTTGTAATATATTAGTGAGATTAAGCTTAAACGTTAAGAGAAATATCACAGTTTGTGATTATAGCTTTTAAGAAGCAATTGTAATACTCTTAGAATTGATTACATTAAGTTGTAAGGAACTAGAGTGATCGTGTGGATCAGTATACTCTAGGAAGTCTTAGAGGTTATCTAAGCAGGTTGTAACTAGAGTGATCGTGTGGATCAGAAGACTCTAGAAAAGTCTTAGAGGGTATCTAAGCAGTTGTTCCTGGAGTGATCAGTGTGTGATCAGAAGACTCTGGAAGACTTAGTTGCTGACTAAGTGGAGAACCATTGTAATCCGTGCGATTAGTGGATTAAATCCTCAGTTGAGGTAAATCATCTCTGCGGGGGTGGACTGGAGTAGTTTAGTTAACAACGAACCAGGATAAAAATAACTGTGCAATTTATTTTTATCTGTCCAGTTTTTAAAGCTACACTTATTCAAACCCCCCCCCCTTTCTAAGTGTTTTTCTATCCTTCAAAATCCATAATGAAAAAATCTACCCCTATCAAGTTTTCTTACTATTAACACCAAAATCTCCATTTTACTTTATGTCATTTAATTACACATCACAACAAATATGCAACCTTTCTCTACTTAGAGTATTAAAAAATGTTGAACGGTCTTTAAAACCACCGGTCTTTGTGAATATGATAATTGTAAAATTTACCTTTGTTTCACACCAAACATATGCATACTTAATTGATTAATGACTCATTTAATTAATTATGAATGTATTTTACAGTTATTTATTGATTGCCAACTAGGATTAATTGATGAACACATTTGTAATGTCTCCAATTGATTAGCGAAGCCTTAAATTGATTAATGACAGCGAAATTCAAAAACTTTCCACATTTGAATTGTCTAATCAATTAACAAATAAGGTTAATCGATTAGAACATTAAAATTTTCTATGAATCATTTCCTTTTTTGGCCAAATTTTTCCCTATAAAAAAGGTTTCTCCTCATTTTATTTGACTACAGAATTTGAGTTTAAAATCTCACTTTCTCTCCTTCTATTCATTTGAATTTCTCACTTTCTCTTCTTTTCCTTTGTTCTTTCCCTTCACTTGTTTGTTCTTCTCAGTCGTTCAATCAAACATATTAGCACTGTGAATCCTTTGAATCCTCCTTCTCTCTTTTTTATTCATCCTTGTGTCGCTCACCTCTTTCGTTCGTCCCTGTGTTCCTCGGTGATCCCTTCTTCGTTCGTCCTTAAGTTCCTCTCCTTCCTTTTGCGTTCGTCCGTTTATGCGTTTAGAGATTTTTTAGGGATTTATGCGTCTTCCATTTCTCCTTCGTCTCTTGTTGCTAATTTATTTTTAAATTACTATTAAACGGTTATTGACACCTCACTCACATTAATGCTATATATTCATTTTTAAAACAAAATTTTTAAAAAATGGCAACGGAGCACACGTTTAATAACTTAAAAGACCAAACTATTACAAACAAAAAAAAAAAACTTAAAAGACTAACCTATTACACAAATAACTTAAAGATCTTTGACGTAAAAAAATTTCATACATTGTAAAAACATGTGAATATTTTTTATATTTTTGCAACATTTTAGAAGATTAGTAAGACAATTTCGGTGGAGAATGATTCTTCTATTTGAACGCGTTCTTAGTTCTTAGTTATCGAGGGTGAACTATCAAACATTTAAAATAAGTTAAGAATACAAGTTAAGCTCGTACGAGACAATTAAAAGATTTTTATGCAATTCTTTCCCCAAAGATGGTGTTGAAGTAAAAAATAACTTGTAGAGATTCTTAAAACATCAACTTCTTAACCGAAGAAGTTGGTTTCTCTATAATTATAATCTGTTGAGTGTTTTTTGATTTGTAAGAGAGGAAAGTATTGAGTTTAACATGACATGACTTGGCTAAAACATCAATTGAGTATAATGATCAAGTACAATATTTCTGAAAAGGAACTATTGCTAAGTTTTCTTTTTTTGTTTTAGATGCATCTTTATTTACATGAATAAAATTCATGTTTCACATTTCAATGACATGTAGGCATAAGATACATTCCTAAAATTCAAATAGCAGCAGTAATATAACATACTTTTTTGGCTTTTTTTTCTGCATAGGAATAACTTTCATCTTGCTTTTAGCCTTTTAGGCTGAGGAGAGAGGGATATGAGTTATGGTTGGATGAAATAGTTTCATGATATGAAACTTAATAAGAGAAGTAGATGATCATCATTATCAAGGAGGAAGCAAAAGTCAATAGCAGCTGCAGTGACTGTATCACGAATAGGAATATTCTATGTACAACTGGAAATTAAAATATAAGTAACAAAGGAATAACACTATTATGCAGTTGCAGCAGCTTGTTCTTCAACAGCCTGTGATGCTGGGAGAAGGGTGCAAACCAGGTTGCGGTCACCGTACACATTATCAACACGTCCTGATACACAAAAACACACAGAATAGCTTATTGAGTAAGCACTTATTCCAGCTATTTTACTCAAACATCCACCAAGGAGTCATATAATTACTTAAGCAACATGATTAGTTGATTACCTGTGGTAGGCCAAAACTTGGCACCACGGAGCCATGCAGCAGGGAAGGCTGCATAGTCCCTGGAGTATGGTTTGGTCCATGCATCAGCCATGAGCAGTGATGGTGGATGAGGGGCTCCCTGCACAACATTTTAGATAATCACTCATAAGCTGAATTTGTTAACAAAAATGCGGCAAATTATCTATTATTAATAACATATAAGTGTCAACTCGTTTGAGCTAAGAGTTAAAGAAACTGAAAGATCAAGGTTCAAATATTGGCTAAAGAGAAAAGATTCTTTTACCTTGAGAACATTGTTGTGAACATCAGCATTTCCTTTCTCAATCTCAGCAATTTCTTTTCTAATGGAAATAAGAGCATCACAATACCTGTCTAACTCAGCCTGCAATAATGTTTAGTTGAATCAGATAAGATGTTACACGAGAACTTGCAAAGCATAAGAGACGCAAGCAAGGATAATTCTTTCATTTCCATATATAACATACCTTGCTTTCACTTTCAGTAGGCTCAATCATGAGTGTACCAGCCACAGGCCATGACATTGTTGGTCCATGAAATCCATAGTCCATGAGACGTTTCGCAACATCTTCAGGCTCAATTCCAGCAGTATTCTACAAAGGAAATACCATACAATTAATAACAGCTTGAATAATTATAATGATTACTTGAAAAACAATTTCAATCATCAAGTGGTCTAACCTTAAATCCTCTCAAGTCAATAATGAATTCATGAGCAACTGTTCCGTTGACTCCGCGGAAAAGAACTGGGTAATAGCTCTACAGAAATCAAAGTATAAGTATAAGACCAAGGTTCATCATGCATGAAACTAACAAGAAAATAAAACAAATGTAATTTATGACAAAGCTTAAACCTCCAATCGTTTCGCCATGTAGTTTGCATTCAAAATGGCTATCTTTGACGCGTCGGTGAGTCCTTGAGAACCCATCATGGCTATGTATGTGTAAGAGATTGGCAATATGAGTGCTGATCCCCAAGGTGCAGCTGAGATACTACCAAGTGGTTGAGGATTTTCAGGTAAAGGAATTCCACCAGTTGCCACCTTCATTATAGTAAAAGAGATGATATAAATATAAGAAAAACTAATCAATGTTCTTTCTTCACTTCTTTTTGCTATTTTGTGCGCCGAGCGTGACTTGATAACCAAATGTCACCTTTGCATCGCACAAGTCAACTCACTAATACTATACATACTGTCTATGACCCAAAACTGGAAAAAAGTACTTACCACGGGGTGTGAAGGTAAAAATGGTGCCAAGTGTTTCTTTACACCAATAGGACCCATGCCAGGACCACCTCCTCCGTGAGGAATGCAAAATGTCTTATGGAGATTAAGATGGCAAACATCTGCTCCAATCCAACCTGGGCTTGTAAGTCCTACCTGTAAACATGAACCAAGTAAACAGCTTCGTACTGTCAAGTTTCGGAAGACAATGAACCAAGTGGTTAATGAACTTGAGTTAAAGTCGAATCGATCATGAATGCCAGAGATTGACTTCTAATATCATCTGAGCCTACCCGATAAGTAAGAACTGTACTTCCCAGACTCTTGGCCTAATACAAAATACATTAACTTAAAGGTGTGTATAGAAAAACAAACCTGTGCATTCATGTTGGCACCATCCATGTATACTTGGCCACCATTATCATGGATAATCTTGCAAATATCATCAATACCTTCTTCATAAACACCATGAGTTGAAGGATATGTAACCTACAATTTAAATAAATATCAAATTAATACAAACAAAAGTCCAAGTTTGAGAACACTCTTAATTTAGAAGTGTACCATCTATGAAGCACTGACACACACATAAACACCGAAAATGATATTGACACGGAGAAACCAGTATTAATTTAAGAAAAATGAAAGTGATTGAATATAACCAGATGTGTCAATGATAGATGCTGACACACTCAATGCTACATAGTGTACCACCAATATTATATGTAAGATTCTATAAGAAGACATTTGTACCATAAACGCAGATAAGTTGTCCTTATGTTTTTCAGCAGCCTTCTTCAACTCTTCAATGTTAATGTTTCCCTTAGCATCAGTTCCTATGGTAACAATTTTCATTCCAACCATGGCAGCACTAGCAGGATTTGTACCATGTGCTGATGCTGGTATAATGCAAACATTGCGGTGGTGGTCACCTCTTGACTACAATTACACATAGCCAAAAGAAGTAAGAAACTTACCAAGAATTTATAAATATTAATCAAAGTTAGTAATGTAGGAAGATCATTGCATTTCATCTAGATACGTAGCAAGAGAAAACAACACAATTGAGGTAAATTATTTTTGGATGAAATGTAAAATCAAAACAAACGAAAATCTTTAATATCCTACACGTGATACATTGTCAATGTAAAATGTTTTACACTATCAACATATCATAATCAATCATATGTCTGATGATTGTGACTGATTGATTTGACATTGTAAAAACTCTTTACACTAACGGTATATATATAAATTATTAAATCCAATACGAACAATAGATGTGTGATTCATAAAAGTTAAACAAAAGTTATTCATAATTGTCCACGAGCTACCATACCACATGATATGCACGAATAACCATGAGTCCGGCATATTCTCCAGCAGCACCGGCATTTGGTTGCAAAGAGAAGGAGTCAAATCCAGTAATGGTACACAACAGGTCACCCAAATTGCTGAACATTTCCTGGAACCAAATTCGCTTGTTTAGACACAGAAAACGCAGAACTATCCTATATTTTAAGGCATTATTACATATATAAGAATATCTTCTTTCTAGCACATTACCTTAAAAAACAGTTACTATGAGATAGAGGGAGTACCTGATATCCTTGAGCCTGTTCAGTTGGTGCGAAAGGGTGCAAATCGGTAAAGCTAGGCCATGTCACAGGCATCATTTCAGTTGTTGCATTCAGCTTCATTGTACAAGATCCAAGTGGGATCATACTGTGGCAAAGTGAGAGATCTTTTGATTGTAGCTTATGAATGTATCTCAGCAACTCATGCTCAGTTTGGTACCTATAAAGGAAAAATCAAATGAAACAAAATTGTAGTATGCTTACGATATTCAACCACATAAATCGAATTTTTGAGAAAAGGGATATACGTGTTAAAGATAGGGTGTGTCAAATAGGGACTCTCCCTAACTAATCCAGAAGGAATTGCGTTCTGAAATTCTGGTGCAAGAGATGCAGCTGTGAATGAGACCTGTAGACAAATAAAAATTTAGATGCAATAATGATATCATGATAATTGCGAAAGCAAATACAAAATGGCTATATGATTAAAACGTACAGGCTTGCCACCAGCGAAAACTTTGAAAAGCTTATCAACATCCTCCAAAGTGGTTGTTTCATCAAAAGCAGCAGTGATCTGAAAAGCAAACAAGCTCCATCATAATTCAAAGACATGTAAATATAATCAAACTGAATTGGTACAACAATTTATGCAAAACTTACAGTGTTTCCATCTACAACACGCAAATTGATTTCACTTTTGATAGCAGCGTCTGAAATTGCTTTGGCATTTGAAGTCTTAACCTTCACAGTATCGAAGAAGCCAAGATCCTGAACTTCGAACCCAAGTTTCTTTAACCCAAGAGCAAACACCCCAGCAAGACCATGAACCCTTTGTGCAATGGCTTTAAGGCCTTCAGGTCCATGATATACAGCATACATAGCAGCCATGTTTGCAAGCAGTGCCTAAACAAAACCAACCAGAATCAAATAAAATCCTCAACCAAAATCTATTCTACTTAAAAGCTAAGACTTATAGCTTCTTAATTAACATATAATCAATTCTGAAATTTAGTAAAAGTGGCATTTATATGACACAAAAGATTTTGCGATCCAAACATAAATTACTTCAACCAAAACCAATCTTATAAAATCAATTCTGACAGAATCAATTTTGATCAAAGAAAACAACACATAATAAGTTACCTGAGCAGTGCAAATGTTGCTGGTGGCCTTGTCCCTACGGATATGCTGCTCCCTAGTTTGCATAGCCATCCTCAAAGCTTGCTTTCCAGAAGAATCAACACTAACACCGATGATTCTTCCAGGCATCATCCTCTTATACTCTTGCGAAGTAGCCAAGAAAGCAGCATGAGGACCACCATAACCCATCGGAACACCAAATCTCTGAGCCGAACCAACAACGATATCAGCTCCAAACTCACCCGGAGGCTTCAACACAGTCAATGCCAACAGATCACTCGCCATAACAACCTTAACCTCATTCGCGTGAGCCTTCTTAATAAACTCACCATAATCCAAAACCTCACCTTCAGTACCAGGATACTGAACAAGAACACCACAAACATCACCAGATTTGTAATCAATATCCTTAAGATCTTTCACCACAACCTTGAGCTCAAATCCATCGGCTCTCGTCTGACATATATCAATGGTCTGTGGATGACAATTACTAGCAATAATGAAAGTTTTCTTCTTACCCTTTTGAATATTATTACACATAGACATTGCTTCCGCAGCAGCAGTACCTTCATCAAGCAACGAAGCATTTGACATAGGCAAACCAGTGAGATCAGTAATCATGGTCTGAAAATTCAACAAAGATTCAAGACGACCTTGCGATATCTCAGCTTGATAAGGCGTATACTGTGTATACCAAGCAGGATTCTCCATGATGTTCCTCAAAATCACAGGAGGAACATGAGTGTTATAGTATCCCATACCAATATACGATTTGAAAACCTTGTTCTTCGATGCTAAATCCTTCATGTGTTCAATCATCTGACCTTCTGTCAATCCACCATCAAATTTATTGAACTTCATTTCCTTCAACCGAATCGATTTCGGCACTGTTGCATCCACCAGTGAATCAAGGTTATCGAAACCAACAGATTCAGCCATTTTCGTTTGTTCATCTGGCGTAGCTGAGTTATGGCGTCTCGGAAATGTGTCACTCGGTTTCAACGCTTCAACGGAGATGGATCGAGATTGTGATGGATAACCGACACCGAGAAATCCACCAACACCACCAACACGTCGTGAAACGTTGTTGTCTGGTTTGGATCCTCTGCCTCTGAAAACAGAGTTTGAAACAGAGGAAACGTACCTTGAGGATGAACCAGAACCAGAGAGTGAAAACGGAACAGGTGTTGTTGTTGTTGATTCATTCTTCCGATTCTGTTTCGCCTCTGAGAGAAGACGCTTCAGAGTTGCACGGTTTGCGAGTCTGCGAGCACGTTCCATGAATGCTGTTACAGAGAAAAACAGAAGAGAAACAGAGTAAAATGACGTTTTCTTTTTTTGAGTTTTGGTTTGGTTGAGGAAATTGAAGAATATGTTTCTGTTTTATGATTCCATTGAAGTGTGTGTGAGTGAAGGGTGATGCATGATGATAATATATAAATAATATTAGTTATATTTATTTTAGTGATTTTAAAAAAATAAAAAAATAATTATATATTAATAGTATGAAATAAATGTATGATATTCTGATTCATTGAAACAATGATATTTAATGTTAGGTATTTTTTAATAAGAAAATCAGATATGCCCTAAAAATGTAAATTAGACCTTAATTTTTAAGGTAAGATATGAATTTCTATTAAATGACATTTGTAAGTGTATAATTATTAAAATCTTTTTTTAATATTATTTTTTTAAAATTAAAATTTAATTTAATTTTGACTAAAGAATTTAAAAATAAATATGTGGGAGTGATAAAAAGTAGTGAAAAATGAGGTGGAAAAGGGTAGGTGGTTGGTGAATATGCGTTTAGGAAAGAATGAATGGAAGGAATTGAAGATTTGAGGATTGAGATTCAGTGGAAGGCATTAAAAGGGTTTTGTAATTATATTTTTTAAGGTATGAAAAATTTGTATGAGGTGTTGTTTTGGTGGCAGATTCTGTTTCACAATAGGCTTATCTTTATGTGTCTAACCAAGATCAGAAACTGACAAAAGGTGATTTTTGAGAGGTGGGATTTTTTGTGGTAAATAGTTTGTGATAGGTTTCTTTTTTTAGGTGCAAGTAAAATTGATTCAGAAATTGTTCTGTTAAGTTGCAGAGATATCACAGTATATCTAATTGTATGTATACGGACGACACTAGACTTATTCAGTGAAATTTTGATAATTAGATTATAATTATAAATAATAAAAAATTGATTTAGTATTTTAATTTTAACTTAATTTTAATTAAAATTAATTTTATGAATTAAAATAAAAATAATTTTTTTTCTAGATGCAGAATCAAATAGATACGTGATGAGCTTAATGAGATAGTGAGAGGGAAGTGAATGAATAGGGTGAGGTAAGGGAAGTGAAGTATCACAATCGGAATGTGAGGTTTTGATTTAAGTAGACCTTGGGAAGAATATTCTGAATTTTAAATATGAGGAGTTATTTGTGGCAATTTATTGGATTTGTACCTGTCCAACACATAAATGTGCAATGTGGATTCTTGAGTACAACTATAATTTTTTGTTTTGAAAAAATAAAGAATTTTTCAATAAATATTATATTTTTTTTATTTATTGTTATTTTTTAATTTATTCCGTCTAACACGCACTTCGGTTTAGAGCAAGTGTAGTGTTGCTCTTGTTTTGTTTTTCGAAAAAAGTATTTGATGTTTACGTTAATAGGAGGAAATTTTTCAAATATCGATACATCTTGTTTGTTTTTTAGAGTCGTGAGACTCACTTTAGCTTCTTTAATTTGATGGAGGATAACTCTTCCCCTTCCTGCCCCATTGGGTTGGAGCTAGCCAAATGTGGGGATAGATTTTGAAAATAAAGGAGTCGAGAATAATTCCCGAGGGCTCCCAACAAGTATGTGTTTCCTTTTGACGTCTTGACCCCACGAGAAGAGGAGTTGAAGGTTGACCTAATTGCATTTTGGGAGAGTTTAGGCTATAAAAAAAGTGTTGGCCTTTCAGACGTGTCATCGACGTAACAAAGGAGAAGGTACATTGATACACGGTCGTGGTGAGGCAATTGGTGCGCAGGAGAGGAGAAATTTTTTAGGTGAGAGGGGGACTGTCATTTTATATTTCTTCACACTTGTTTCATTGTCTATCATGACCATAGAGGTTGCTAATACGAGGTTGATACATGAAGTGACAAAGAGGATGAAGGCGTTGGCGGCGGTGAATACTCCTCTGCCTCCCCCACCAAACCCTACTTAGGACCTTATTGGAGTGCCATTGAAGCGGTATTGGAAATAAACAATGCCATAAATCAAGAACAAACCAAACCAACATAAGTTGGGTCGGAGAATAAATTGGACCAGAAACATCCAACCTCAGAGGGTTGTAGCGAGAAATCCCATGACCAAAGGGGTGAGAAGGTTGGGAATCGACCAAATCCTCCTAGTACTAATTCCGCCAAAGGGACAGTGGTAATGATGTTTCCCATGAAGAACGCCAATCAAAGAAGTCCAAGGCAACACAGAATGCTGCTAAGAAAGTGGTATTGGGTGGCAACCAAAATCCACCTCCTTCTTATTCTTTGCAATAATTCCTCATGAACAAGGGTCCTCATACGCTAAAAGATGTTCAATCTTGCTTTCATAAAAGGGAATACACTTATCTTCTAAACTTGTCTAACACATCCATGTAAAAAATGTTGGCAAAAATAACTTACCTCATGCATCGTGGTGTCACTTTGATGTATATTAGGGTCGTCGGTTTGGGGGGGAAAGGGCTTGGCTCCGAACAATATGAAGAGGTAGAAAAAGCTCTTAAAGTAGCAGTGTGACATTGCCCTTATATAATAGAGAAATCTTCTGAAATAACTAGCTCCCTTGCAAAAAGACGTAGGAGAACATAATGCTCCCTCTGATCTGGTTGCTAAGGTGATTATCTTGGAGGGATCACTGGCATAAAAGAGTAAGATTCTCAGAGAGGTTCAATCTTCTCTAACCAAGGCAGATGAGTCTTTGGCCAAGGATGAGAAATGTTTTGCTGATTCTTGGGATACTCTTGCTTCTTCCTTGACCAGGATGACATAGACAAAAGATTTCCTGGAGAAGTTCGAATATTATTGTATTTGGAATAATATTTTCCTATGAATATTTTGTAAATTCCTTTTTTTATGATCAATTCTACTTTCTTTATTCGCATGATTCTTGATTCGTTGCTTGAATAATTTTATTTCATCACACCGCCTTGAATGATTGTATTTTATCATATGGTCTTAAATAAGGTTGTTTCATCATAGTGTTGAATGATTTTATTTTAATCATATAGTCTTGAATGATTTTATTTCATCAATATTTCTGTGTGATCCACCAAAACCAGGGCCTGTGTTGGTTGGGTTGAGAGTCAAACTTTCTTTGACTTTTCTAGGGATCGTGGCTGACCAAGGGTCGATTCCATTTCTCTTCCACAAGTGAAAACCTAGTTTGAGGCTGAAGTATCCATGGCCTCACCGCATACGCTGTGGAATGAATAACTAACAAAAGGGTGGGGTGCCGAATATGGTTGTGACTATTTCATGTTTAGGTCTTATCTTGTTGTTGTATGTCTTATTCCACATCAGGAAAGACATTCGTACAATTCAACAAAGGTTATAACATTATAATTAAAAGACATTATATTAGAGGATTTATCCTCCATGACTTACATTTGTACATCTTAGGGAGGAGACTTAGCTAAAATATCGCTTGAGTTTGGTAGTATTACATGTCCTAGGATTGGTCCTTCTAATAAGGTGGCCTTTGTGTAAGTTGTATTTCACATGTTATTCCTGATCATGTACGGTCCTTCCCAACTGATTGTGAGTTTACCATATCTAGTGCTATTTCTCCTAATGTCAGTCATCTCAAAATGAGGTCAATCGACTAGAAGCTCTGAGGTCTGACTCGTTTGGTGAATATTTTATGGCTTTTAAACTCATATATGATTGAATAAATTACTGTTTGACCAAAATTTTTTATGACTTGTCTTTAAAATGAGATGTTGGACCAAATATTATTTGATTTTTTTTACAACAAATAAACAACTTAATTTTAATCAAGAATTTATAGAGGAAAAAGTATGAGTAAGGATTTTTTTAGTTTAATAAAAAAAAAAAAGAGGAGGGAAGAATTTTTATTAAAGAAAAAGAATGTGAGGAAAATGAAGGGAGAAATTGTAATTATATATAGTTTAGTTTAAAATATGAAACGGAATGGGAGGACAAATATTTTAATTACAAATAGGTAAAATATTCTTTTTGGTCCCTTAAGTTTACCTCGCGGTCTATTCTGGTCCCTTATCTTTTAAATGTTCCAAAGTGGTAATTTAATTGTTCAAAAAGGTTCACGTTAGTCATTTCCGTCCAATTTTTCCAAACAAAAATTAACTTTTGACTCTTACCAAAATTCCAACAGAAATTTTACTTTTGTCAAGGATCAAACCTTGGTCACAAGGATTGTGAAGCATAACAATTAACCACTTGGACACTTTGTCTTTTTTATTATGAGTTACACATTAAACATATTGTAATATGTAGTTGTATCTTCTTCATCCAAATTCACACTCAAACTCTTTCCTTCTCCATCTCTCTCTCTCTCTCTCTCTCTCTCTCTCTCTCTCTCTCTCTCTCTCTCTCTCTCTCTCTCTCTCTCTCTCTCTCTCTCTCTCTCTCTCTCTCTCTCTCTCTCTCTCTCCCCCCCCCTCTCTATCATCTCTCCCTCGTTGTTTGTCTCCTCCTTCCATTTTATCATTAACAACACCAACCATCGATCAATTAAACACATCAAACAACTTAAAATGTTGGAAAAATTCATTTCAAGAACCCAATGAACTTATGAATCCTAGAAGTCTAATTGATTCTAGATTGCATCAATTGACATAACTCAAAGTATAATAGCATGGGGGACGGTTCCAGTCTTCCAGATAAATGCAGAAAGCCAGAACAACCAAGGAAAACAAAAAAAAAACTAACCAATGAGAGTTCAGGAATTCCCATCTTGCTTTGTGTTTGGGAACACACTGAACTTAGTGAGTTGAGTTTAGCAGAATTGATTTATGTTTGGATACATTTATGTAAAAGTGAGTTGAATAATAAATTTCAGTGTAAAAAACATCCAGAATCAATTCTGGAGGCAGAAGCTACAAATTCTAGCTTCAAGTAGAATCAATTTTGGAGACAGAATCAATTCTACTTTTGCCTAAACAAACATCTTTAAATCACTCAAAATCAATTCTACATCTATAGAAGTGCTTTTGACCCTTCCAAAAGCCAAACCAAACATACACTCACTGTGAAAATCAAAATCTCACCGGAAAACACAATCGGATTTATCGGCGGCGCCATAAATAGTGACAAAACGTCCAGATTTTCCTCTTTTCTATTTCACTTCATTTGATTTTTCCGATTCTCTTTCAAAATCAACTAAAATTTAAATTTTCCTATCACATTTTTTGCACTAAGAATTGATGATCCGTCCATTTTTAAATTATGTGTCAATTATGAAACTTGACAAATTATCATATGAATCTTTTGTGAAACATTACAATTAAAAAAATATAATTTAAAAAAGGGTTAATACTACTTTACCCCCTCTGCCATATAAGCGAGATTCGGTTTACCCCCCTCTAAAAAAAATTTATTGGACAAACCTTGCAAAATAAAGATTCCATCAAATTTGACCCTGATCAATTTTTTTGACCAAGATTCTTAGAATCTTGCCTACGTGGCATTTTTGGGAGTGCTGACTGTACAACACATAAGCAATGTGGCACAGTCAGCACTGCCACGTGGAATTTTATTTTATTTTTTAAAAAATTTTTTAAATTTTTTTTTTAAAAAAAATTTTATTGATTTTTTTTTTATTTTTTTAAAAAAATAATATATTTTTTTTTTACGTTTTTAAAAAATATTTGAGAGTACCTGCGGATTTAAAAATACCTGCGGATTCACCTACGGATTCGACAATACCCGCGGATTTGACAATACCTGCGGATTTACCTACGAATTTGACAATACCTGCGGATTTACATACGGATTTACCTTTAAAAATACATGCGAATTTACCTGCGAATTTGACAATACATGCGGATTCACCTACGGATTTCACAATACCTGCGAATTTACCTACAAATTTGACAATACCTGGGGATTTACCTTTAAAAATACTTGTGGATTTACCTGCGAATTTACCTACGAGTTTAAAAATACCTGCGAATTTATATATAATAAAAATAAATTTAAAATAATAATAAAAAAAAATTGGAAAAAAAAATAATAAATTTAAAAGAAAAAAAAATTTAAAAAATCAACAAAAAAAAATTTAAAAAAAATTAATAAAATTTTTTTAAAAAAAAAATTAAATTAAATTCCACGTGGCAGTGCTGACTGTGCCACATTGCTTATGTGCTGTACAGTCAGCACTCCCAAAAATGCCACGTAGGCAAGATTCTTAGAATCTTCACCAAAAAAATTGATCAGGGTCAAATTTGATGGAATCTTTATTTTGCAAGGTTTGTCCCATAAGTTTTTTTTTTAAAGGGGGTAAACCGAATCTCGCCTATATGGCAGGGGGTAAAGTAGTATTAACCCTTTAAAAAATGGACACCTCATCAGTTTGTTGTGTAAAAATATGAGAGAGAATCAAAATTGTTTGATTTTAAAATACAAAAACTAATTTTGTAAATAATGTAAAATAGGGAGAACAAAACTATAATTTAGGTTTGAATTTATAAGTTGTAAGTTCATATATTTAATAAAATTATTTGATAATTATTATTTTTTCATGAATTTAAGACTAGTGTTTTAAAATTTATCAGTCATCAAACTGGTGAGCAAACTGGGTCGCTGGTTTATTGGTTGAACTATTGGATCACTAATTGAATTGCATGATAAAATCGAAATAAATCGAATAACTCAGTTGAATAAATTAGACTCTATAACAAAACTATATACTTATTAATCGATCTAACCGAATGACTCTCTCTCTAAAAATAATCACGATACATGAGAAAATTTCAAAATATCATAATTTCACAACTTCATTTTTTAAATTAAAATTCTAAACATAGTCATCACACACAACAAAAACAAAATAGTACAAATTACAAATTCAAATCAATTTTAAAAGTTTAAGGGTTAATACTACTTTACCCCCTGCCATATAAGCGAGATTCGGTTTACCCCCTCTAAAAAAAAAATTTATTGGACAAACCTTGCAAAATAAAGATTCCATCAAATTTGACCCTGATCAATTTTTTTGACCAAGATTCTTAGAATCTTGCCTACGTGGCATTTTTGGGAGTGCTGACTGTACAACACATAAGCAATGTGGCACAGTCAGCACTGCCACGTGGAATTTAATTTTTTTTAATTTTAATTTTTTTTTTTATTTTTTTTTAAATTTTTTATTGAATTTTTTTTTATTTTTTTAAAAAAATTTAATATTTTTTTTTACGTTTTTAAAAAATATTTGAGAGTACCTGCGGATTCACCTACGGATTCGACAATACCCGCGGATTTGACAATACCTGTGGATTTACCTGCGGATTTACCTACGAATTTGACAATACCTACGGATTTAAAAATACCTGCGGATTTACCTACGAATTTGACAATACCTACGGATTTAAAAATACCTGCGGATTTACCTACGAATTTGACAATACCTGCGGATTTACATACGGATTTACCTACGGATTTACCTGCGAATTTGACAATACATGCGGATTCACCTACGGATTTCACAATACCTGCGAATTTACCTACAAATTTGACAATACCTGGGGATTTACCTTTAAAAATACTTGTGGATTTACCTGCGAATTTACCTACGAGTTTAAAAATACCTGCGAATTTATATATAATAAAAATAAATTTAAAATAATAATAAAAAAAATTGGAAAAAAAAATTTAAAAACGTAAAAAAAATAATAAATTTAAAAAAAAAAAAAATTAAAAAATCAACAAAAAAAAATTTTAAAAAATTAATAAAAAATTTTTTTTAAAAAAAATTAAAAAAAAATTAAATTCCACGTGGCAGTGCTGACTGTGCCACATTGCTTATGTGTTGTACAGTCAGCACTCCCAAAAATGCCACGTAGCCAAGATTCTTAGAATCTTCACCAAAAAAATTGATAAAGGTCAAATTTGATGGAATCTTTATTTTACAAGGTTTGTCCAATAAGTTTTTTTTTTAAAGGGGGGTAAACCGAATCTCGCCTATATGGCAGGGGGGTAAAGTAGTATTAACCCAAAGTTTAATTGCAACGTAAAGTAAAATAGTATAAAATATAAATTCAAATAAATTTTGAAAAAGTCTAATTGACACATAAACTAATAACAAAATAAATGTAGTGTCTAATAAATTTAATTATAAGTAGGTAAAGTTGTTCCAAATAAGTTTTAAATAAAGTTTACTTATATTTTAAATTTTTTTAAAAATTATTAAAATGATATCATTTTGTCTAAGAAAAAAAAAACATGCATTTAACCGCTTAATTTTCTAAAACTGTCTTTGCTACAATTTTTACCAATTTTAATCAGTTTTATTCTATCTCCACTACTTTAATAACTTACCTAATCTAACAATCAGACCATACCTATAGGGTGCGTTAGATTTGCAAAATATGAAATACTGGACAGAACAGTACTAGACAGTACAGAACAGTACAAGACAACTTTTTGTTTGTACTATGTTTGATGGTTACTAGACTGGACAACTGTTTTCTCGATTTTGCTTGATATGTCTATGCACCAGACAAAATAATATAATTTCTAATATAATATTATTTATTGATATATAAATATAATATTTATGAATCAAAATATTAAATAATAAGGAGGAAAAAAGATGAAGAAATAGTTTTTCTACTCTATTTTGTTTAATATGTTTATGCAGCAGACAAAATAATATAATTTCTTATATAATATTTTTGAATCAAAATATTAAATAATGAGAAGAGAAGAAAAATAATAAATTGAGATTTTTTCTCTACATTAATTGATATGTCAATGAACTGAATAAAAACAATATAATTTTTATTATAACATTTTTTTGATATATAAAATATTAATATTATATTTATGAATTAAAATATTAAATAATAAGAAAGAGAGTAAAAAAAAATAATGTTTAGATAATTTTTTGATAATTAGTGCTTGAGACAAAAAGTTGTCCCATGATTTAGTGGGGGACAGTAAATTATGGTTTTGTCCAGTATCTTACTATATTTTTTGTCCAGTACCATAATTAGTTTTGCATCAAACAGAGTACAAAAAAAGTTGTCCTGTCCAGTACCTCGTTTTTTAGCAAATCAAACGCACCCATAATCTCTCAGATTTACAGTAATTCAATTTAATTTTTAAAACATTATGTAAGACTCGTTTGATGAGCAAAATAGAACAAACACAAAATATGATTAAGAAAAAATTAGATAAACATGTAATAATGATAGGATAGACTTAGCACATTACGTGTTTGGCACATAAATAAATAAAAAATATAATTATATAATTTTATGTGTTTTGGATACACTTAATTATGACAAAAGTAAATACATATTGTATTTAAATTATAAAATCACTTTTGTGAAAAAAAATTATTTTCCATTTTTTAAAATTAATTTCAATAATTCAGAATTTAATAAATAAATAAAATATATACTAAAATTATAAAAATAATTAAATGAATTTAAATAACTTTAAAAAAATAGTTGATATTACTAAATAATTTTTTTAACTTTTTCTATAAAAATATGAGTAAGTAAATTGTTTTATTATATATATTAAATTGTTGCACTTAGTTCATGAGTCAAATGTGTTAAATATATATTAAATAAGTTGTTTTATTATATATAATTATAATGATTTCTATATCATTAAATTACATAAAAATGAATGAACGTTATATGAAAGTTCATTTTAGCGTTGATCTTTGGATATCTTGATGGTATAGTAAATTATTATAGATTAATTTAAAACTTTATAGGTATAATATTATATTTCAATTCAGCGGTTGATTTTAAAAAATATTTATTTGAAATGAAGTTACAAGCAAGTATAACTCGTAATGTAACTCTTCAAGTGTAATTTGATCCCTCCTTATATATATAACGTATCCTATGAGAATGACATTTTTATGTGAGAATATGAGAATGACATTTTTATGTGAGAACATGAGAATGAATCTGAACCATTAGATTTTAAAATAAATGGTTGAATTATTTGTCATTATTTTTTTCTCTCCTCCATCATTTATTTTAATAATAAATGAGAGAAAAAAAGAATGACAGGTAATCTCTACCATTTATTTTCATCATAAAAATGACACTGGTTACTATTTAATGAGATGAATCTGAAGTAGGGGTGTTCGCGGTGCGGTTTGGTTCGGTTTTGAGCATAAAAGTCATCCTAACCGCGAGATAAAAATGCATGCGGTTCGGTTGATTTTTAAAAAGTCATCCAAACCAAACCAAACTAAACCAATACGGTTAGGATCGGTTCGGTTGACTGCGGTTTACACTATAAAATAAAAATGTACTGAAATAAAAGGAAAAAGGAAAGTAATTCAATGTCAATATAATATATGATATTATACCATACAAAAGAAATTATATTACAAGAACAGTAGAGAACTAAATATATATATATATATATATATATATATATATATATATATATATATATATATATATATATAAAATACAAAAACTTAGTGGATTATGCCAAAACTTAAGTTAATAAATTAATTATTAAAATTCAAAACGTTAGATGTGGCTGTGTGCAATTGAATTTGGAAAGATAATAAATTAATTATAAAAATTTAAAACTTAAGTTAAATATGCGGTTTGGTTCGGTTTCGTTCGGTTTCGTGAAATAAAAACCGCAAACCAAACCAAACCGTGCGGTTCAGTCCAAAAACCATCCAAAATCATCCAAACCAAATGCGGTTTCGGTTTGGATTGGTTCGATTTGCGGTTTTGCTTTTGGATTGGTTCGGATACGATCACCCCTAATCTGAAGAGTTTTTTTTTTTATAAACCAAAATAGATTAAAAATGAAAAAAGGATTACAAAGACACAAGAGGGGGACCAAGCCAAGACCTCTTAGGAGCAAATCCTAATTCTAGAGGTACCCGACTTGTCTAACAAGTAATCAGAGTAAATATCAGTGTGAACAAAATTAAACCAAAAGAAGCTTTTGCTAGCAAAACCAATATTCGCCAAGATGTCCACACAAAAATTGGCCTCTCTAAAAATATGTGATACCAAGAGCTCAATTTTTAGAATATACGCTCAACACGTAAGCCAACGAGACTTGAAAACCCAAGACACAAGATGAACGTTTGCAAAAGCCTTCACAACCAGCTTACAGTCCGTTTCAATCCAAACTCTAGTCCAATTCTCAAAGATAGCGTTTTCAATTGCAAGAATAACAGCCATGAACTCAGCTACCACCGGCAAACTCGGGCCAATATACGCAGCAAAACTGGCTATATGATTGACTTCTTCATCTCTAAAGATACCACTGCAGGCAGCAGTCAACGGACAGCCTGAAACAACACTAGCAGTGTTGCACTTCACCAAACCGCGAGAAGGCGGGCACCGTAAAACCTCCAAACAGATCAAAGGACTACTTGGGCTGATAGCAATATCGAGAGCCTTGAGCAAAGAGAAGCTTTGAAATCTGAATTTAAAATTAGTTAAATTTAAGTTTAAAAATAATTTTAAATAAATTCGACTTAATTTCTAACTGAAGTAATTTTAATCCAATCAAACCGAATTGAGACAAATTTGACTCGACTCGACTCGACTCGACTCGACTGAAATCCTATATAATTACCTAAAATGAACTTTATTTGTGTTTTATTTTTTAAAATAAAAATATCATATATTCTGGCTAAGGTTTAACATATTCAAGTAACCATACATTGGTTATCTAATTTGAATAACAATAAAAATTGCCACGATAACACAATATTTTGACCAATTGGATGAACGAGTTCAATGTACTATACACAGACACTAGTTCATGCGCACACACAATAATTAAAGGGAAAGAAAATAAATACTTTTAATTTTGCATTTCTACCGAAAAAGAAAACTAATTATAAAATAACCTTAAATGCAAATAAAAAGAAATGTCACATTTAGCTCATGGAGGTAGGTGAGTGTAGAAGAATTACTAGTGCTTATTTAGTATTATGTAAATGATTATGCTTAATTAACAATTAAGGGGTTGGTAAGTGTTGATATGCAATTGAATTGAGATTTAAGGGGTAGGTATGTATATGCCATTGCATTCTATTCTACCAACTCAACATGGATGCCAGAAAAGCAAATCAGCTTTTGAGAATTGAGATTTTTTTATTAGTTGATCAGTAGTTTTGCTTTTTCTAGTCCCATTGTTTGGTTAGATACAAAAATGATTTATACTGATCAACTTACTTAATTTATGGTATATATATAACGAAATTCAAAACTATACGTGCAACCAAGTTTATAAACTATATATAGCCTAATCTTGTTTGTTGGTATGTGTCATATAGAATACATTTTTTTTATATATGTATACCGTTTCGGGCCGATTAAAGGTCAAAAGCGACAAGTTTAATGATGAAAGTCCATCAAGAGCCATCTTAAGTAAGATAAATGATCAGATGAAACTTCGTTAGAAAGTTGAACATTTGATCATAGTCGCTCAAACATCGTCTGCCGTCGTTAGATCTGATCGGAGAGCTCCTCGTATCATATGTTAGGTTAGACGGAGGCAGTTTTTACGTCCTGTCATATATAAACCCACCACACGCTATTTGTATGTATCATCTCACTATCACTCTAAACAACATATCTCTTACTTCACTAGCTTAGAGATTGGAATGCTAATAATATAGGTTCTCCTCGCTCTGCTGTACCTAAACTTTCGTTGTCGCACTAGAAGAGCCCATTCTCCCAACACCTTATTTTTGTTCCACCGCAGAACATTGACATCGTTTGTGGGATCTGTCTTCTAATTTTCACGTATTTCCACATTAAACTCATATAATTCTAAAAGTCACGTCTCATCAATAGCGATCTCGCATGAGCAACGATGAAGATCTTCGCTCCAGCTACCAGAGTCACCTCACTTATGTCTACTTTAAGATTGCCAGCAAACCTCATCATTTTCCTCATTGGCGGGGGATCATCCAACAAAAAAGAGTTGGATAAAAAACCTTTTGCTTAGAATTTCTCCAGATCCCTGACATCGGAAGGAAAATCGAAGAAAGAAATACTTATCATAGGATTTTGAGACAATGAGAAGTCACCTCACTTATGTCCCACTAGTGGTGGTGCCCATTGTGGCTAATCAAACTGTTTCAAGAATTCTTATTGACAACGGAAGTTTGTGCAACACTTTGTACACCAATACCTATTTGAAACTAGGGAAAACAAATATGTCCTAACACTATACAGAGGAAGGAGCAGTATAAGTTCCAAAAATACGTAAAATACATAAGCACTTATTAACTTAATTCACAAAATAATGACGTTGTTGTCGGGACTGGCATTAGTTTTTAAAGATATTGCGATAAGTTTTATCATTTTAGGTATTGTGTTTATATATGTTTATATTTCTGCATATTTTTGTTTATAGTAAATAACCTACTAATAGTGTTGGCCAATTACGTTAATATTTGTTTATGAGAGGTAAGATTCCCAAAGAACAACTATTGTTCGATCTTGAAATTAAACGAACTGCATATAGAAACAACAACGATACAAGAAAGAAAAAATTATTAGCCAAAAAGAAAATAACTAGAAGTCTTCTGTTTCAAAATTAGAAACCATGACAAACACTGTTAACAACAAAAACAACAATGAGTAAAAGGTCACAATGTAAACATCAACAATGGCAAAAATGGAAGCAACAATAATGGTAAAAATGAAAACAACAACTCTGGTGGCATGTCGTGCCACAGCAGTCCAAGACGATTAGTTCATATAGATGGACCACAAAGGAATGTCCGCCAAACTAAAATAAAATATGTTTTTTGCAAATTCTTTATGTTAATCCTTTTGTAGAATTGGATCATGAAAACCTTTATACACATCTCACAAAGTTTTATGAGTTGTCCAGTACACTTGGAGCTCTAGAATATGAGGAATAAAAGGTATTCATGAGATTGTTTTCATATTCATTAATTGAAAAAAACTAAAGAATAATATCTTGATCAACCAACATCAGTGGTGACCAACTGGAACATACTAGAGAAAAAAATTATTCGATAGGTTCTTTCCTCTAAAAAAGTTCATGGAAGTTAAAACAACAATTGTTGCATTCTCTCAATTTATAACATGATGATTTTCTAGGAATTTTCATTGTCATTATTTTTTTGAGAATGCCATTGATGTCATGTTCTCGTCTATTGAGAATTAAACCAGTCACTCTTAAATTCTTGGCACCCCTATATACCTTTATTAATATTTACCCTAAAAAAATATACATTTCTTAAAGAAACTCACTATGGTCATGCAGTAAAACTAAAATCTATCGGTAAAATTCAAAATTTCAGAAATTTATCAAAAATTTTGAAATTTTTAGTATATCGAAAATTTTGCATGAGCTTGAAATTTCCAATATGTGTGCAGATAAAATTCTTTACCTTTGTATTCTTATATGTATGACAGTTATTATATGTATATATTAAGTCGGGTAGTATTTTTACCGATTGAATTTTTTGAGCAAAAGTAATTGAAAAAAGGGGAAAAGCCTTACTGATGCTATATTAGAAATTTCAAATTTCCCGGAACCGGAAATTTGAAAATTCCTGTAGATAACGACTTGTTACGGTAAAAAAAAAGTAAATTTTTTAAATAGTCCGGTAATATTGTGAAATTTGCGATACGTTATTAAAGCATTAACATAAAAGCATGGGGGTGTCAGATTCAACTCAGAGAGTGGCAATATTCGTTTGTCACTTTAGAACAACAAATTATTCCTTTTCCTTTTTTTTTTAACAAATGACATCATATTCTAAAATAATATCCATTAAAAGTTGAATAGCAATAGTTGCAACTCCAACGTACATTATTTCTCTTTCCTTCATTCCTTTGTTGCAAAATCGTCACATAAGCCTTAAGAGAAAAATCACTGCCAGTACTTCCTGTTGACTTGTATATTTATCAGTCAAAGATGTAGCACTACGATTTGTCCTACTTCCTCCTCCGCTAACATTAGTATTTTGTGAAAACATCTACAACAAAAACATCAAAAAATTACAATCGACTTTGAGTATTACTATAATTATTATAACTCTTGACAAAAAAAATTCAAAATAATTTTTACAACTATCAGTATTATATTTTAAATTTTGTTCACTGAATAAATATTTAATTAACAATTTGTTTGTATACTAAATAAATATTTAATTCATTATAATCATTATTAATAAAAATTAAGTAGTAATTTTATAAAAAACAAATAATAGAGACATCCAAATAAGCTAGTAGTCATAGAATGGAGAAAATAAATTTAACATGAATAAAATTAGTATTCTACAAGTTGAAATTATTTCAGGAGATGATAGTTCACACTTTTCCACTGGGCTAGACTACACGCTTTGCTTTTCAGCCCTATCAAATATTATTACACGCATGCTGCAAATACTGTAACAGTTAACATGCATTTCCTCTCCATGCTAGTGAACTTAAATTTAAAAACACCATTGTTAAAATTTTTTTTTCTGAGAAATTACCATTGTTAAATCTTATTGCATGAAGAATGAATGGAATGTTTTCATTGTAATTGGCGGTAATGAATACATTTTGAATAGAATGTAAAAGTGAAAAGTAAGAGAAATTAATTTGCATCCCCCTCCCATATTTTTTTAATCCAATTTTATCTTTGTTGAAAAATGTTGAGATACAAAGAATTTTCAGTATACTGAAAATTTGAAATTTCCGATATATATTAGAAATTTCAAATTTATAGTATCACAGTTTTTTATTTTTTGCAAAAAATATCGGAAATTTTGAAAAATCTAGTAATTTTTTCAAAATTTCTGGTAAAAACTCACGGAAATTTTTAAAAATCCGGTATTTTTTCGTATATTTTTTAAAAATTCGTGACTTTAAACAAAGGTATAATGATAAAAGCATAACTTTGGGGGTGCCAGGTATAATTTTGGGGATGACAAGTTAAATTCTCGAAAAGTAAAGTGTAAGATACAAGAGAAAAACTAAGCTTTATACATGTATCAGTAATGGGCCTAAACATCAGTGGCCCGGTAACTTAAAGTCCAAGTAGATATAGAAAATAGAGATTAGAAAATAGAGAATTTCTTTGTAGACCTCCCTATAGGGAGAACCTCCAACGAAAACCCAAAAATACCCTACTTCGGAAATACATTTTCGAAGTAATTTTTTTTGTTCAGATTTTTCCAGAATTTGAAAATACATCTCCGAAAACATCAATTGAGGTGTTTTCGGAGATACATTTTCGAAATCACATTTTTTTTGGAAAGGGAGTGTCTTCGGAGATGCATATCCGAAATATTCCAATTTTTGATCTTGAAATGTTTCAGATATCATAAAATTGATATAATATATAAGTTATGAATAATAATAAAGATAATTATACAGTTGATATTTCTTTTCTAATTCCAATTATAAATTGAAAAAAAAAACTCATAAAATTTAATATTTTTTGATAAATTTCATATTAATAATTACTAAATTATAACTAATACAATATAATTATAATTATATAAAAAATAAATATATTAATAATTATTCTAAGAAAATTTAAAATAAAAGAGATCAAGTAAAAATAAAATTGTTTACTACTTTATTCTTATTTTAATATAAAATTTAAATTATATTAATTTTTCAAATGATTTTTTATGTATCATAAAAGAATAGTAAATAATATGTTAATTTAAATATTTATTAGGCTAATATTATTATTATATCTTGATTATAATGATATATATTTAATAATATAGTTTAATTAATACAATTAATTATACTATTAATTGTATTGATTAACCTTGATTTTAATTTTTTAATAATTATTGAATTTTTCGGATATGCATATTCGAAATATTCCAAGACCAAAAATTGGAATATTTCGGATATGCATCTCCTCTATTAAAAAAAAGTGATTTCGGAAATGCATATACGAAAATATTTTTTTTGTAACTTTTTTTCAGAAAAGTGATTTCGGAAATGTATTTCTGAAATATAAGGGTATTTTCGCTGCGGATGTCCAAGAAAGTTGGGAGGTCAATAAAGAAATTTCCAGAAAATATTATGCTTCTAATAAATCTATAATTATTTCTCATTCTAATTATTTTCTCATTGTAGCTAGACTCTGGTAGCTTTAATATATGCAAACACAGAGACAACCATGAGTTCTCCATGTATGCAAACACAGACAGAGACAACCTTAGTGCTGCCAGGAATGAATAAACAACAAAAAAAAAACAAACAAGATTAAGACACAGTAGGCAACCATGAGTTTGTTGTTGTAGCTCACAGATGTTTGTTTCACGGTGATGAAAGTAAGATTCGGTGCGAAACTGGATCGGAGGTGCATGTCACTTCATTTTCAAAACAGTGAACATTAGAGACCATTGTTGGTTGTTGGTGTTGTGAGTGTATACAGGGTCGTCCCGACTTTTTAGAGGTATGAAACAAATAATAAACAGGTTTATCTGATTGATAAGAAATTTAGTTTTATGCTAAAAAAATAGTAAAAGCACAAATGATAATGAATTTGATTTTATCAAAAAATCAATAATAAATAAATAAAATGTATGATAATTTTTTAAATATTTAATTATAATATATAAATAATCTCTAAAATTTATATTAAAATAAAATTATAAGGATTATAATAAATAACTATAAAAAATAAAATTTGATTTAAAATGTCATTATAAATTTTAATTAATTATATACAAATTATTTTATAATTAAAATTTGAGAAATAGTAATTGTCACAATTTATAACTCTCCCTATTATTTTTAAATGAAAGATAATTTGGTTCCCTATTATTTTTAAATGAAAGATAATTTGGTTGTCTCTTTATTTACTGCAATTAGATATGAAAGAGGAAAGAACGAAGTGTTATGTTTTTATTAGGGATGGCGAAATCGGTCCGGCCTGCGGGGAAAACTCAATTTACCCGTACTTTTTTGCAGGGCGGGGCAAGGTTTTAGACCCGCTCCCTTTATTGTGTCCGCCCTGCCTCGACCTATTTTTTTTGCGGAATTTTACGGGCATGAGGTTTTTCATACAACTTTATTATTTCTAGGCCTAAAAGGTTCAATGCCCGTGGGCATTCTTCGTCCCGCCCTCACTTTTTTGTGGGACGAGACAATGTTTTAGACCCGCACTCTCAAATATGCCCGCCCCGTCCCACCCCATTTTTTTGCGGACTTGTGCGGGGCGGCGGACCTAAATGGGACGGACGTGTCCGTTTGCCACCCCTAGTTTTTATTTACTGCAGTTAGATATGAAAGAGGAAAGAATGAAGTGTTATATAAAATAATGCTAATTAAAAAAATTTGAAAGACAAGCCCTTTTAAGTATCAAACCACCAACAGTTAGCTCCCAAGGCATTGTTTAAACCGCTCGGGTGCAAACAACAAGCTGTTCAATAATTTCGCAATTAAATATAGTTTATATTTCTTCAGTATTATAATTTCTATTGAGGCCCCTAATATTTTGAGATCCTGGACGGTAGGTATTACATGTTATCGGCGGAATGAAATTGCAGAGCCATGGAGAAGAAAGTGTAATGCGAAAAGCGGGAAAAATAGAAACTGCTTTGAATAGAATGTATGTATTTGACCTAGATACAATGTTAATATATACAGGCCTCTATATGGGCCTTGCCCGATACAAATATAGGATGGGCCTTGAGAAAATAACTGTATGCTAATAGCCCCCCATAAGCTAGGGGTAAATGGAATGTAAGCCTAGCTTAGTAATGTTATGCAGAAATGGAGTATGGTCGAGAGGTTTTGTGAAGACGTCCGCAAGTTGTTGCTGTGAGGTGACTGGTAGAAGATGGAATAATTTCTGTTGTAGTTTCTCGCGTACAAGATGGCAGTCAAGGTCTATGTGTTTGGTGCGTTCATGGAACGATGAGTTGCTTGCAATGTGTCTTGCGGAAGCGTTGTCACAATACAAGTTTGCAGGAGTTTGGAAAGGTATATGTAAGTCGTTGAGAAGGTTGGTGATCCATTGGATCTCACATACTGTTGTTGCCATTGAACGATATTCTGCCTCCGTTGAACTTCGAGATACAGTTGCTTGTTTCTTCGATTTCCAGGATATGAGAGCAGAGCCTAAGTATATGCAGAAGCCAGTGATGGAGCGTCGCGTGTCTGGGCAGGTGGCCCAGTCTGAATCAGAGAAAGCCTTGAGTTGCAGAGGTTTCGTGCTGGGGAAGTAAAGACCTTGTCCAGGGGCAGACTTTAGATAGCGCAGGACACGGTGTGCAGCTTTGTAGTGATCTTCAGTTGGTGAGCTCATGTGTTGACTCAATTGTTGAACAAAATATGCGATATCTGGCCGAGTGTTAAGGAGATAGATGAGTTGTCCCACTAGACGTCTGAATTTAGTAGGGTCTTCCATGAGTGTGCCAGTTGAAGATAGTCTCGTGTCGCGTGTCATTGGTGTAGGAGCAGGTTTGCAGGCTAGGTGTCCCGTGTTGGTAAGAAGATCAAGGGTGTATTTCCTTTGGTTAATGCTGATTCCACTATTATTTCTGGCAATTTCTAGTCCTAAGAAGTATTTCAAAGGACCTAGATCTTTGATGTGGAAGTGTTTGTGTAGGAGATGTTTTGTTTTGGTGATTATGTTGAGATTGTTTCCTGCAATTAAAAGATCATCAACATAAATTAGTATAAAAGTGTAATGTTCTGCAGATTTGTGAATAAACAAAGAATGGTCACAAGCACACTGTCGAAAGTTATTAGTGAGAAGGACTTGAGAGAGCTTCTCAAACCATTGCCTACTAGACTGTTTGAGTCCATACAGTGATTTGAGAAGCTTGCAAGCCTGGTTAGGTGTAGATGTAGTCATGCCTTTAGGTAAAGCCATGTATACTTCTTCATCTAAGTCACCATGTAGAAAAGCATTGTGAACATCCATTTGAAATAGAAATAAATTTAAAGAGGCAGCAAGGGCTAGAATGATTCTTACAGTTGTTAGTTTTGCAACAGGAGAAAAAGTGTTAAAGAAGTCAATACCTTCAATTTGTTTGAATCCTTGTGCAACCAATCTGGCCTTATGCCTTTCTATAGTGCCATCAGAATTGAATTTGGTCTTAAAGACCCACTTGCAACCTATGCTTTTCTTACCTGGAGGTAATGTTGTGATAACCCAAGTTTTGTTGGCTGTCAAGGCTTGTATTTCATCATTCATGGCTTTAATCCAATGAGGATGTATACAAGCCTCTTTATATGTAAGAGGATCGGATGCAGTGGTTATAGCGGATATATATGCATGATGTGAAGCAGAGATATTATTGTAAGACATGTATTTTGAAATATCATATACAGGTGCAGATTGTTTTATATTGCAAATAAAATCTTTTAAGTATGCAGGTGTGGATTTGGGCCTAGTAGATTGTCTAACACCTATTGTGGTAGAAGGGGAATTTTGTGTGGTGTTAGAAGTAGGGGCAGCATTAGGAACAGGGGAACTTGTTGGGTCAGTAGGCATATTTTGTTGTTGATGTTCAGTGGTAGGTGTATGAATGTTATTTGGTGGAGGGGCAGAGTTGAGCTCAATGTCAAAAAGGAAGGGATTGTTGGAATTGTTGGTGAAATCTGTATTTTCAAAGGTAGTGGAGTTATTATCTAAGGCTTTGTATGGAAAGGAGGTTTCATGAAAGACAGTGTTTCTAGAAGTGATGATAGCTCTTGTGTTGAGATCAAAAAGTAAGTATCCTTTGATTCCTAGCGTATATCCTAGAAAGATGCACTTAATGGCCCTAGGATCTAATTTATCTCTGTTTCTAGCCAAGGTAGAGGCATAAGCTAAACAACCAAAGGTTTTGAGATTATCATATGTGGGAGTTGTTTGAAATAACATTTCATAGGGTGTTTTGTTATGGATGGTGGGACTGCATAATCTGTTTATAAGATAGGTAGCATGGCAAAGAGCAAAGGACCAAAAACACTTAGACAAATTAGCATGAAAAAGTAATGATCTTGTGACTTGTATTAAATGTCTATGTTTCCTTTCAACTATGGAGTTTTGTTGAGGTGTCTCAACACAACTCCTTTGATGTATTATACCTAGGGATGCATAGTAAGATGTCATGATAAATTCAGGACCATTGTCACTTCGTATCACTTTTATTATGCTAGAAAACTGAGTTTTGCAAAAAGTTATGAAATGTTGAATGTGTTGTCTAGTTTCAGATTTATTGTGCATGAGAAATATCCATGTATACTTTGAAAAATCATCAACAATGGTTAGAAAGTATTTGTATCCATCTAGGGAGGGAATAGCTAGAGGCCCCCAAATATCCATATGAATTAAGTCAAAGATTTGAATGGATGATGAGTGACTGGTAGGAAAGGGTAGCTTGCATTGTTTGGAAAGATGGCAAGTATGACATGGACTATGTTTCTGAAAAGTTATATCTTTGAAGTATTTAGACATAGATGATAAAACTTCATTAAAGGGGTGTCCCAAACGATGGTGCCACAAAGAATCACTATTATTAACAGAATGTGCAGAAATCAAAGTGTTACAAGTGTTTGAATGTTTAGAAATAGCTACAGGATTTCTATATAAGATGTAAAGGCTGTTAAGAGGAGTGATTTGGCCAATCTTCTGCTTGGTAGACACATCCTGTATATAACAGGAATTGTGTAAGAATGTGACACTATAAGCAGAGTGTTGGCAAAGTTTTGAAATGGATATTAGGCTAAACTGAAATTGAGGTATGTAGAACACGTTTTGTAAACTAAGTATATCATTAAATTCTACTGTTCCAGAGTAATGTGCAGTCAGGTTGTTACCATTAGGCAAATTGATGGATACAGGTCTAATAGAGTGTAAAGATGAAAAACAAGCTATATGTGGACATACATGATGTGATGCACCTGAATCTAGGATCCAAATAGAGGGATTAGAGAGTGTGTTACCTGTGGTATTCATACCTGAGATTGCTGCCTTATCTGCACTGGGAGTCTCTTTCTTGGATTGTTGGAGAAGATTTAAGAGAAGTTGATAGTCCTCTTTGGGTATAGTTGGAAGAGATTCTGCAGCATATTGTTGTTTCTGTTCAGGAGTAGTCTTGGGATTCTTATTGCGATATCCTGGTGGAAATCCATGCTTGAAGTAGCATGTGTCGATAGTATGGTTGGTTTTGCTGCAATTTGTGCATACCATTTGAGACTTTCCCGTTCCACGGCCTTTACCTTTGGGGTTGGTGTTGTTTGCATATAGGACAGTGGATGGTGTTATTGAGATTTGTTGTTGTGCAATCAACGAATATACACGGCTAATGGGTGGTAAGGGATCTAGGAGGAGAATTTGTGTGCGGATGTTTTGGTAATTGTCATTCAACCCTTTCAAGAAACAGGTTACATACTCGAGTTGTTTGAAATTGCGCACTGCTTTTGATAAATCGCAGGTGCAAGGAACAGAGCAAGAACAAGAAGGGGTGGGTCGTAGGGTTTCTAATTCATCCCAAAGAATCTTTAAATCGGTAAAGTATGTGGATAGGGATCTATCACCTTGTTGTATGGAATGAATATCACGAAGAAGATCTGAAACGCGAAAATGGTTACCTCGAGTGAATCTTTCGCGAAGATCTTCCCAAAGATCATATGCAGAGTCGAAGCAGATGGTGCTCTGCGCGATGTGCGAAGACAAGGTGCCATTTATCCATGAAACCACCATGCTATTTGCGCGTTCCCAGAGTTCAAATTTGGCGTCGGATTCTGAGGGTTTAGGAAGGGAGCCATTGATGAAGGAGACCTTGTTCTTGGAGGTAAGAGCTCGTTTCATCGATTTGCTCCAATTGTGGTAGTTATTGTCATCAAGAGGTGGTGCGACGATGATAGCTCCAGGATTTTCTCCAGGGTGTAGATAGTACGGATTGCGTGGGTTCATGGTGGGGTCTTGGATTGGATCTGTGTTGTGGATGGATTCTGAGTCACTACTGTCAGAAGCCATGGAAGAGAGTAATATGCAGGGATGAAGATGCAGATATGAAGGAAGGAAAACGAAAAGATGAAAGAGATGAGTGGGTATAGTCCTCTGATACCATATTACATGTTATCGGCGGAATGAAATTGCAGAGCCATGGAGAAGAAAGTGTAATGCGAAAAGCGGGAAAAATAGAAACTGCTTTGAATACAATGTATGTATTTGACCTAGATACAATGTTAATATATACAGGCCTCTATATGGGCCTTACCCGATACAAATATAGGATGGGCCTTGAGAAAATAACTGTATGCTAATAGTAGGTATGTTTGTCCGGGCCCAGGGCCGGCCCTTAATGTATATAACATGTGTAGTTTGATCTCTCTCTCCCTGCCTCAGCATTGGTTTGCGAGCTAGCTTGCGGCTACTGATTAATTTACACTGTCGTTTAGCAAAAAAAACATGGTCCCTTAAGACTACAAATTGCATTAGAAAGCATTTGGCTAGTGAGACAAAACCTTCAACGTCAAAATTTCAATAACAGATATATCTAATCTTCTCCCAGATTCGAGACATAGGAGTGATTCATATCCCTCATACGTAGCTTGTTTCTTGATCATATAAAATTAATCTATATATGGTGATCATTATATTAGGATCACTATACTTATGTTCAAACTTGTTAACATTATCAACAATTTCAATCCCTAATGAGTGGAGCCAAATTAACAAGGATATAACTTTGCTATTGATTTCATTAATTAATTAACAAGGTGTTGCATGGCAATGCAAATCATTAAATCTGTTATCATACATATAGTTTCCAATTAAGAGAGTATGCTAAATCTGTTCTCATACATATAGTTTCCAATTAAGAGAGTATGCTGAAACAGAAGGCAAGGGTGAGATGGATAAAAGAAGGAGATAATAATTCAAAATATTTTCACGAAGACAAGAAATAGAAGGAATATGTTAGTTTCTATCCAAACACCATAGGGAGTTGTGGAAGGAGTGGAGGAGATAAAAAGTGAAGTGAAGAGGCATTATGAAGGGAGATTTAAGAGGCTGGTTACACCAAGACCGAAATTGCAAGGGCTGGAGTTTAATAGGCTCTCAAGGGAAGATATATCATTGTTAGAGGAGGAATTCTCAAGGGAGGAAATTATAGAGACTGTGTTCAATTGCGAAGGGGAGAGAAGCCCAGGGCCAGACGGTTTTAATGTTGCTTTCACCAAAAAAATGCTGGGATGTGGTGGGGAATGATATAGTGAGGTGTGTTCAAGACTTCCATAGCAAAGCTTCTCTTCCAAGGACATTAACAGCTTCGTTCATTGCTCTAGTTCCCAAAGTTGGTCATCCTCAAGGATTAGAGGAATATAGACCTATCTGTTTGATTGGTAGCATATACAAAATAATATCCAAGCTCCTAGCAGCAAGATTAGGGAAAGTCATTGGCAAGTTGATATCAAAGTCTCAAACAGCTTTCGTACTAGGTCGTCAGATCTTAGATGGTGTGTTAGTTACCAATGAGATTATAGATTTGGCAAAGAGATCAAAGAAGAGCTGTCTGTTATTTAAATTAGATTTCGCCCAAGCCTATGATTGTTTAATAGTAATATGTCAATCTTGGTGAACGAGAGTCCGTCAAGAGAATTTCAAGCTCAAAGGGGACTACGGCAAGGTGACCCGTTGTCACCATTTCTTTTCACTATTGTGGCTGAAGGACTTGCAGGATTGGTGAGGCAGGCTATTAGAGGAGGAGTGTTTAGTGGCTTCAAGATAAGTGAATATGTGTCGTATGACTTATTACAATTTGCAGACGATACAGTTTTAGAGGGAGATGGTTCATGGAGAAATGCATGGGCAATCAAGATCATGTTGCGAGCATTTGAGATTGTATCGGGGCTGAGAGTAAACATGTGGAAAAGTAAGCTATATGGTGTAGAGATTGATCAATCCTTTCTACAGGCAGCAAGTCAATTTCTGTGTTGTAAAATTGATAGCATACCGTTTAAGTTCCTAGGGATAACGATTGGTGGTAATCCGAGAAGATTAAGTTTCTGGAATCCGATTATTGATAATATGAGGGCTAAGGTGTCTCCTTAGATTTGAAGGTTGCTTTCAATAGGTGGAAGAGTTACAGTCATCAACTCTGTGATAACAAATATTCCTGTTTACCATATGTCCTTCTTCAAAATGCCAGCAAAGATGTTAGATGCAATTGTAAAGCTGCAGCACAATTTTCTATGGCATAATGCAGGGGAAAAAAGGTGTTGATTGGATAAGTTGGAGCACAATTTGTATGAGGAAAGAAGATGAAGGGTTAGATGTTAAAGACATGGCAAAATTCAACAAGGCTCTGTTAACTAAGTGGCTATGGAGGTTCTTGAAGGAAGAGGGAGCAATATGGCAAGGGATTCTAGAGGAAAGGTATGGTCTTTTATATAAAAGATTATTATTTAAGAAACTAAGTGGTAGACACTCCTTAGAATCAATATGGTGGAGAGACTTGATGAATATTGGTGATAGCAGTAGCGCTATAGGATTCACTAGAAATATTTCAATTCATATTGGCGATGGAAGCAAGGTGCCGTTTTGGAGCAGCAAATGGTTGGGTAGCAATGCATTGCGCTGTGAGTTTCGTAATCTGTTTCAGGTTCTGGATTGTGAAGGCAAAAGTGTGCAGGAAATGGGGGAGTGGGTGAACAATCCGTGGAGGTGGAATATTGTGGAGTGTGAATCAAATCTGACCTAGGCAGAGTTAGAAGAATGGGGGGAGTTGAGACAGCTTCTATTAGATGTAGCACCTAAGTGGAGGGAGAAGGATTTCTTTGTTTGGCCATTAAACGGATCGGGGGTGTTCAATGTAAAAGATTATTATGGGAGCATGGTTTTGGAACAGACTGAAAGGGAAGACGAGCATGCGACCAAAAAAGCTTGGTCAATAGTGTGGAAGTCATGGATGCCGTCGAAGGTCAAAATTTTTTCTTGGAGATTGTTCAAAGATAGATTGGCAACAAGGGTAGAGCTTGTAAAGAGAGGCATTATAGAAAACAACGATGCATCATTTTGTGTATTTGGAAGCCAATGTTAGGAAAATATTCACCATTTGTTCCTTTCTTGTGGTATAGCAGTCGGGGTGTGGGGGAAAGTTTATCAGTGGCTTGGGATTGCTCAGCAAGTTCACACAGTATGTTGCGAAGACTTTTTGCATATGGCGGGTGTGTTGAAAAGGAGCTGCGTGAAGAGGAGGGTGGGAGTGATATGGGTGACAGTTTGTTGGTGTATCTGGAAACAACGTAACGACTTGATCTTTAACAATGGTGTAGTAGACTTAGAGGAAATTGTCCACAATGTGAAAATGTTTACATGGTGGTGGTTAGCAATTGGTAACAAACAAAAGATTTACTGTAATTTTTATGAATGAAGCCATTGTCCTCTAGATTATTTGTAGGTTTTAGGAGTTTACATGGCTGCTAGTTGGATATGTTTGTATTGGTCTGTAACTGTTTGAGAATTTTTGATTCTCTGCACAAGATGCATCTATTTAAATACAAATCTCATTGATTATCGAAATTTTTTTTTCCAATTAAGTATGATTTGTCAAATATTTGTTGAATGTGACTTTCAAGAACGAGGGTTGATGATATGTGACTGCAAGCCATGCATGTTGTGTAATAAGACGTGTATAGTATGGGCTTTTCAAAAATTCCACTAAGTCAGACTCTAGGGTTTTCCAACACCTTCTTAGAAATCCAAAATTTTACCCATCTAGTCCTATAATCTTGTCCCTAACACTATTACAAATTGCATATTTGATATCTTCTCAAGTGAACACTTCCTCCAGCCTAAACCTTTCCTCCGCAGATAGCATCTTAAGTTCTAATTCTTTTAACACAGGTCTAGTCCCATTTTGTTCCTTAAATATCTCTTCAAACAACATTTTCACTTCTTCTTTCACCTATTCAACTTCCTCTATTCTGTTCCTAGACGTTTCAATTGATACTAGTGAATTCATTCTCCTTCAAGAGTTTATGACATTACAAAAATATCTGTTATTAATGTCCCATCCAGTGATCCACTTTTTCCTTGATTTTTGCCTCACTAGACTCCTATTCCTTTATAAGTTATTACATATAAAGTTGATCATTTCCTTTATTTTCTCCACCATCTCAATTTTTTTAACTTGATTCATGTCAGTCATTAATATATCTGTTTCATCTAGCTCGCTCATAGACTTCCACTCTTTCAAATCAATCCACCCATACAGTTCTTTATTCTTTTACATTACCTATCTCTCAATCTCTTGAGTTTTTCATTAACTACATAGGGTTTTTTACCATACACATCCATTTCTTTCCACTTAGTCTCCACAAATAGATCAAAGTAATGGGAGAAAGAGCGAATAAAATCCACAGAAGTTTTTAAAATCAAAACTAATAAACTTATTAGAGATTTGGGTAAGGGGGTTTGTTATAAAGGAGAAGGTTTTAAGCACCTCTCATATCCATGGTACTCCATGGGAACCTCTTTGAAAATGTTATTGTTTTTGTGTACATCTATTTGAAAAGCATATGTGAACTTGTTTTAAAAAGGAATGTGGGGATGAGAAGAGAAGTTTTAAAAGTGAGCTCGGTAAGACATCGCATCTTAGACCTACATACCCCTTTAACAATAGGAAAGTCATAGCTTTTGTAGTTCCTCTTAAAAAGGAAAAATAAAAGGGGGCCAAAGTGGCCAAAATATTTTTGGGTGTTAAGCTTTAACAATACTCAACAAGTTTTTTAATAAAAGGGACCAAACTTTAACAATACAAGGTCAATGGACTAAGAGTAGTTCCATCGGGAATAATTCTTCTCGTAGTACCAAGGTTTCAAAACAAAAGGTTGACTGAGCTTTAACAATACAAACAACTTTATCGTAAAAATTTATCTTGGGAGTTTTGAAGGGGGGTATCCATTTATTTCATTAAAAATTTAGTTTGTAATATTTTGAGTAACTCTTTCCCTATTATGCTTGACGGTTCTTCAGAATCATCACCTCCAGTCTTTCATTGAGGTTTTGAACAGCTTCTGCATCATTCTTGGCAGTGTCAACATTTTGTGTTTGTTGTTCCCCTAAATTTTGAGAAGCTTCCAACTCCTCATACTTAGAAACTAACTGCTCCAGCTCATCATTGAGATATAAAGCCTCAAAAAGTGTTTCTTCATCATTTGTTGTGCTTTGCAAAATCTCCTTGATAACATAAAGTGATTGTTGCACTTATCCAGCAGACTTAAAGTTAATTCTTCCTGGAACCAAACAAAAATAGTACAATCTATCAGCAAAAAAATTAATTCTATCATGATAATAGTAGCCTTGCGTTGAAAATCATGTAACTGATTTATGAGTAGTTCTTTAAAAATCTGTGCAAGAAGACTTCATATATACAATAAACATCACATAGTAAACAAAACAACAATTCAGTATTCAAGAGATGTTGTGTTTCTTTAATTTCAGAAAAAGATTACCTTTAAAGGTTTTGGCTCTGCCTCAGAATTTAATATGCTAGAGAGAACTTCAAGACTGTTTCGAGCAACCACAAGATGCTCTTTCTTCTCTTTAACAGAAACAGGTTGGTGGTCAGTAAAGAAAGCTTTTGAGTCATCCAGAGCAAGAGCATGTAACCCTGCTTCTGGAACTGGGTATCTTTCAGGGGGATTTGAAGATTGTTGGTAAGTATGTGACTTTAAGGCATACGAAGTTGGTGATGAATTTCCTCCCGTTGTGTCAAGTGATTCACCCCTTCCTTTCAAACTCTATCATCAATGAAAGAGGAAGTAGATTTCAAATTAATGAAAGAGAAAAGTAAGCACAAGAATACGTCATACAAAAATAAAAAATAGAAGGCACAAAATTCAAAAGAGTAGATAAAAAGAATGTGAAATTCACTTCAAATATAAAATGCTGTAAAAATAAAATCCCAAAGTCACATAGGAAATGCTAATTAGTAGTGAAAACCTATGACGGTTCCATCGGCAACGGCAATGGCGACTCTGCATTCAGTTTTCGCCTCCACATGATGACTGAACATATTCAACACTCTCACTCTCCCCGCCATCTCTATTGTCGACTCAATCTCCATCATCGGCCCAACTCTACTAACTCCATCAGTACCATTCCCCTCCAACCCCACCGGAAGAGACTGAATACTAAACGTGGCAACCATGTATTCCGTACTCCTTGCATTGATCTTCCCGGCAGGGACAAATATGAAACTGATTTGTCTTCCATAGTAGAGAAGCTGAAAGGAGCTATCGTAGTGTGAGAATGTTCCTCTGTTAGGGTTTCTTACGGAGGCGTATTGGGAGAAGGTTAAATTAACTGTGGTGGCGTTGTTTGTGAGGGAGAAGGATGGGAGTTGGACGGCGGTGACTGAGATTTTAGGATCTTGGGGTTTGAAAAGTGTGAAGTAGAGAGTTTTCATATCCCAAAATTTGTCCGTCATATTCCAAGATATTTTCACTCACCTGACTTGTAATTACTCAAGACAGTACAAATTCACTCCTCTCCAAAGCACACAATCATCTCCATGCGATAAAAATTGAAGAGAATACGACTTGTACAAGTTAGTCGATTTTCAAGAGACGTATGAAAGTCAATATAAAAAAGGTTGCATTTTTGACTTATGGGCCCATCATTTAGATTCTAAGCATGCCTAGGACCTTATAATCCATCATGATTTTATTTCCTATTTTACTAATTTATTTTGATTTTTTTTATTCATAGAAATCCAATGATAAATTAGATAAATTATGAAATAGATTATTTAAACATATGGGCTTGGATTTAAGTGATATTGGCTATCCAAAAGGTGTTGCAAATCGTGTGAACTTTATTTCCAAGTAAAACCTAGACCAAAATTATATGTGAGAAAAAAGGTGGAAAATAGATTCAATCCAAACAAGAAATATTTGATAGAAGAAAAATCAAAGAAATTTTTTCCAATCAAATCTCTTTGATCTCTCTCCGATATTTTTGCCTAAATTCACCCCTTATAAAAACAAAAAGGTTGCAGCATAGAAAAAGGATTTTTTTTTTGGTGGCAGACCCTATTCGAACAAGAAGAAGAACCGTGAAGAAAAAGGTGCTTGCATACTGAATTCTAAATCGAATTCCAGGCCAATTCAAGTGATTCCGAACATCAAACAAGGTTCTCGATCCCGTTCTGAGGATAACTGAATCGTTACCATTGGCCATAGCGTCTGGAATCGAACGTACTGAGCATTACGG
Source organism: Vicia villosa (assembly GCF_029867415.1). Taxonomy (NCBI): domain Eukaryota; kingdom Viridiplantae; phylum Streptophyta; class Magnoliopsida; order Fabales; family Fabaceae; genus Vicia; species Vicia villosa. The sequence continues at coordinate 187,576,546 of NC_081183.1, read as the reverse complement.
TTTGCATATTTTTTATCCTTTGATTTTGGCAATTTATGCACCATAAGCATGTTTTGATTATATATTTGTGTTTTAAATGATGTTTGCAAGCCTTCTGTGTGGTTTAATTTGATTTTGGTTGCGGATTAAAGATTCTACCATAGCTAGGGTTCATATTTGTGATTTTGGGGAAAGCGGTTTAGAGCCAAAATTGGACGAAACCAATAGCGCAGTTGAATTCAGGGGTCGATTTCACATTGATTCATGATTTTATCTTGAAGTTATGCGTAGTATTTTTCTGGTTTTGATTGGCGCAGGTCTACTGCAACGTGAAGCAACCGGGGGCGAAAATTCCAGTCTTCACGAGGAAGATAAAGTCTGGGCGCTACTTTTTTTTTTAAATCTATTAACGTCATTTGATTGGTTATATAAATCCCGGTCCAATTCCATATCATTAATCATAACTGGCTCAGTTGGCAGCGCATTGCGTCCAAGTACCTTCGTACGCAAGGGCAGGGGTTCGATCCCTGCCTCTTGCAATTATTTCCTTTAATTATCATGGATTTTGTTGTTCACAGATCCAGTATGGCAGGCTCGCGCATGCGCCTGATGGACCCCAACCACATCAGCCATTAGATCAAGACAGCTTCAGATCCAACGCATAATAATCTACTTCTCCACCATGGTCCTTCAAGATCCATACCACACACTAGGGGTGCTCGCGGTGCGGTTTGAGCGGTTTTGATGAAAAAAATCATCCGAACCGCAAGAGAAAAAATAGTGCGGTTTGGTTTGGTTCGGTTGACTTTAAAAAAAAATCCGAACCAAACCAAACCAACCTAATGCGGTTTGGTTCGGTTCGGTTGGTTCGGTTTTTTACAAATATTTTATTGAGCCATACATACACATATATATGACAACATAATTTTATATTTAGACATTCATACACTAACAAATAACAACAAAACTCGTCATATTTTGACAACAATTTTCCATATAATATGTAAAAATTAAATTAGACAAAAGTGGAATATTAAACATAAAATAATAGCATAAAACAATATAAAATTATTATAATGAAACAAAAAAATAGAAGAGACGAAAGATTAGTGAAGGTGAAAAAGAAAAAGAAAAAGTGTTGAGAGATTAGAGAAGAAGATGTGCGATAAAAATGAAACTGAAATACGGAACATTTACATAAAAATGAGAAGGTGAAAAAGAAAGAATATAGGAGAGTAAAGATTATAGAAGAAGAGGGAAGATGTATGTGACAAAGAAGGTGAAATAATGTTATTAGAGATTTGAGAAGATCGGGATTGAAATTATATGTGTAAGGATGGGAAAATTGTTCGTATTCATAAGGCTAATGTATAATAGGTTTAATTTTGGATTGGATGTGAGTTAAGTAAAATTTAGGTTGTAACATAATGCGGTTTGATTCGGTTTGGTTCGGTTTACAAAATACAAACCGCAAACCGAACCGAACCGTGCGGTTTTGTTAAAAAATGACCCAAACTAATCCGAACCAAATGCGGTTTTTTGCGGTTTCGGTTTGGTTTGGTTTGGTTTGCGGTTTTCTATTGGGTTGGTTTGGTTTTGAGCACCCCTACCACACACAATCACAAGCTAAGATTTTTTTAATTTTTTTTTAATTTTTAATTGCACAAATTGCTTTTATTTATTTATGTATATATATTTGCTTTCTTTTTACAAATATTTTTTTTACCAAAACCTTTTATTAAATTTCTTTCTTTTTTTCATAAATAACAAAATTATTTATTTTATTTATTTTTATTATTAAAATTAGTTTTTATTTATTTAAATTCTTTATAAAATCATGTTTATTTTGTTTTAATTAATAAAAATTATGAGAATGCTTTTCTTGTCTGATTAAAAATTTTCTTTCCCTCGATTTAATTGATTAGGTTGCGAAACCAATAATTAATTAAATCGATCATTTATTTTATTCACTTAACGCCCGAATCAGGGTTTGCGAGAATTTGCCATACACTAAAAAATATTTCTTTGTGCATTTTTTTTCAGGGTTAGCAACAGGGTTTCCTCCGATCACACGCATCGCCTATTACAAAGCTAAGTCCCGATCTAATCCTTATTTAAATATTTTTTTATTTTATTTTATTTTAGGGTTTGCCTTTAAATATAATGAACTCCGCCTACACTCAATTCTTTTTCTGTTTGCCTTTTTGCCCATTTTTCAGGGTTCACCCCGAAGCTACCTCCGACTACGAACCATGTCAGATCAAATCAAAGCTAAGTCTTCTTCATATTTATTTTAAATTTCCTTTTGCCTATTTATTTAAATTAGGATTAATGGTATCTGCCAATGAACTGATAATGCACTCACTCTTTTATTTATGCTTTCTATTTTTCCCACCTTTTCAGGATTTGCCAACCGCCAAAACTCGAATAGTCGGTAACCCTAAACTCTAATCTCTTTTATTTTTCTGCCTAATTATTACTTGAGTCAGATCCGCTGGTTTCTTCTTCCCCTTCCCCATATTGCTTTAGTTATATTGTTTATATTACTGTGTGGTTAGTAATCCTAGGGAGTGCAAGCTTGTTAATCAATTTAGAATAACTAATTATAAGATAATTTCTGAATTAATCACGTGATTGTTGCACCCACGCACACTTTTTGGTAACCCCTTTTGTTGCCTGTTGCCTTGTTGCCTTGTGTTTTTTTGCAGAATAGCCATGTCCCTCGAATACGAGGATACCTCAGCCATGTTGCCTCGATTATGCAAAGATCATAGGTCCCTAATGATGCTGCCTTCGATACAATAATATGATCTCGTCCCTCGGAAGTTGCCTACGAAAGGCTGAGGTATCCTCTGGTTTCCTAAACGAAAGGCTATTCTGATCCTTCCCTTAGAATACCTGCCTCTCTATGGCATGGGACAGTCTTATGGCGAACGATGTTGCGACGACCCTTCAACCTCCAAATGAAAGGCTTCTTGCCCTCTTATGGCATGGATAGACCCTTTCACCCTGAAAGGCTAAAAGATTTTTTTTTACAAATATCAAGGTAATTTGCCCTTAATTGCATGATCTGGTTTAAATTCCTTTTTCTACCCTTTTCTTAAAAAAACTTCAATATGGCTACGCTCATTTACGAGCTAAAGTCCGTATTCACTTCTTCTACATTTCTAAACGAAAAAGAGCAAAGCAATTAAGAGCCCATGGAAAACCATGGATGCAAAGGGTGCCTTACACCTTCCCTTTGCATAAATTACCCCCCGAACTCAGTTTTCTTTAAAAAGATTTTTTTTCTGTTCTTTTAGCCTTTCTGATATTTGGATAAAATAAAAGTCGGTGGCGACTCTTGCTAACCGCGACATTTTGGATAAAGTCAGTTCACCGTATTACAAGAGTGAAGATGATAATGAAGATGAAGATTAAGAAAATGGTGGCGACGACGCATGAGGCGAGGTTGGTGCAGCTTGACGGTGGTCTTTCGGGTTTAGGGTTTTTCTGAGAATAGAAAGAATGAAGAAAGAAAGAAAGAATGAATAGAATCTATTTTTTAATTTTAATTTTAAATGACTTTAGGCAGCGCTTCTATAAAGCGTTGTCTAATGTGGGGCTTTAGCAGCACTTTTGTTAATATGGACCTTTATCAGCGCTTTTGATAAGCGTTGTCTAAGGTGGACCTTTTAGCAGCGCTTTTGATAAGTGTTGTCTAAGATGGGCCTTTTCCACATTTTCGTACATACTTTTCGTGTTTTATTTTTTATTTAACTTATAGCAGCACTTTTGGAAATAAGCGTTGCCTGCTGCCTAAAGTCATTTTTGGCGTAGTAGTTATAATAGTGGTCTATTAAAAAAAACTAAATATAAAAATATATGTATGCAATTTTGTTTAGTTTTTTAAAAATAATTCAAATCAAGCGGTTTTTAAAAAACAAAATCCAAATACATTCAATAGTTCTCTTTCTTTAATAATTTTTTATTTATTTTAATTAATTTACAATTAAAAATGAATCAAAACATAAAAGTCTAAATATAACTTTAATTATAATATTTTGATTCAAATATTCAATTTATGGTAAAATATTATGTATAGATTAAAAAATATATTTTTTTATTTCTAAATGAAAAATTAAAAATTATTATCCAACATATTTTTATTAAAATATCAAAATTATTTTTTATAAATATGGTATTTATATTAAAATAGATAAATAATTGTTTATCGTAGAATATGGTACTCAAGAAATTAGGAATAAACAATATAATAAGGAAAAAAATCCAATATTTAAAAAGATAATTCATCCAAAGATATGAATTGATTAACAAATTTTTATGGCAACAAAAATATATTAACAAAAAGAAAAAAATTTCCCTTGAAATATTTAAATATTTTCTTAAAATAATAATTATTTCCTAATAAAATAATTGCACCGCGTTTAGCATACGTTGCTTCTAGACATAAGATAATAATAAACTAAAAAATGGTAAAAAATCCTTTAAAAAAGTAAATAAAAATAAAATATTCAAGTATCTAAGCAAATTACTCCAAAAAACTGCATTAGGCTCCTTCAATATCCTCCACATCAACTTACTAATGAGTGCCTTATTCAGAACTTCAACATCTTTAATGCCAAGGCCACGTTGATTACGAGGCTCGCACACGACTTTCCAACTCACCCAATAAACGGTTCTTTTGTTCTCACTAGCACACCACAAAAAATTACTTTGATTACGCTGAACCTCGATAACACTTTTGAAGGCCCTTTGTAGAAGGATAACAAATAAATAGGTATGGCGTTCAACACCGATTTAATTAAGACAACGCGACCAAGTATAGAGAGATGTCTCCCTTTCCAAACAACAAGCCTACTTCTCAGGTTTTTAAGTAAATCGTTCCACATTAATAATTTTCTAGGGCTGTCCCCAACCATAACTCCAAAGAATTTGAAAGGCAAGCTATCAATGTTTCACGTAAGGAAGGACGACACAACATTAAGGAACCAATTTCCCATGTTAATACCATACAATTTGCTTTTGCAAAAGTTAACTTTCAGCTCAAACATCATTTCGAAAACCCTTAACATACTCATCAAGTTATCACTACTATCGCCGACCATGATAATAGTATCGTCTGCAAATTATAATATGTTCACTTCTTCCTCTTCGTTAAGCTTAAAACCACTAAAAACTCCTAGCTCCACAGCCTTGTGCGTTAATCCGATTAAACCTTCCATAACGAGAACAAGCAAAAAAGGGGATTGTGGATCCCGTTGGCGTAAGCCTCTTTCCACCTTAAAATCTTTCGTTGTATTACCGTTAACTAACACAAACATTGAGCTATAAAGACGCAACCCTTCATCCAACTAATTCACCTATCTCCTCCGAACCCCATCTTAGGGAACAATAATATAAAAAATCCAACTTACACTATCATAAGTTTTCTCGTAATCCACTTTCAGTAACAAACGACTCCTTTTTCTTTTTTTGTCAAATCCATAACCTCATTCACCATTAAAACACCATCCGTAACTTATTATCTCTTTTGGATGACTCAATTAAAAAATCATATTCTAATATGATTCACTTAAATGAAATTTTATTTAAATCAATTTTTTATTTTCATGTTACATGTATAAAATAACATATAATTTATTAAAATAACAAAAAAAACAAGTTATTAGTAAAAAAAATTAAGCAAATAATACAGTAATGAAATATATTATACTAATAACTAAGTATTAAAATATATGTATGCGATTTTGTTTATTTTTGTAAAAATGAATTCAAAATCCGATTTTGAGTGGTTTTTAAAAAAGAAATCCAAATACATTCAATAATTTCCATTTTTTAATAATTTTTTATTTCTTTTAATTAACTTACAGTATTAATTTGGATCAATATATAAAATTTTAATTTCACTTTAATGTATAATATTTTTACTCAAATATTCAATTTATGGTAAAATATAATTTATACATTAAAAAATATTAATTACTTTATTTTGAAAATTTATAAATTAAAAATTTAATATTCAACAACTTTTTATCAAAATATAAAAATTATTTCTATATATATGATTATATATATTAAAATGAATATCCAATTCTTCAATTTAGAATCCGGTACCGAACAAAATAGGAATAAAGAGTATATTAAGAAAAAAACCAATAATTAATTTGAGAATTCAGCCAAAGGTATGAATTAATTAAAAACTTTTTATGGCAAAAAAAAAATCTTAACAAAAAGAAAAAATAATTCCGTTGAAATGTTTAAATATTTTCCTAAAATATTAATTATTTCCTAATAAAATAATTACACCGCGTTTTCATTCGTTGCTTCTAGACATATGATAATAATAAAATGAAAAATGGTAAAAAATCCTTAAAAAAGTAAATAAAATTAAAAAAAATATTAATTTATGAGTGAAATCCATGTGAAGAGTGTGTATATAAACGAACGTAAGAACTGGAAAACAACATATAGGGCAGTGTTGTTTGTATTATCATAGTGTGTTTGGAGTATTTTCTTGTCTCTTTCTTCATTTTATTTGTATTTGTGTCTACGAAAAAGAGAATTGCAATCACGTGAACGTCTTTTTGAGACAACTCTTCTCTTTTTAGCCTCTCATATAAGAACCCTACTACCTTTTGATTACTTTCTCTCTCTCTCTCTCTCTCTCTCTCTCTCTCTCTCTCTCTCTCTCTCTCTCTCTCTCTCTCTCTCTCTCTCTCTCTCTCTCTCTCTCTCTCTCTCTCTCTCTCTCTCTCTCTCTCTCTCACCCTATCTCTTTGTACTGTCCACTGTTTCTCTCTCATATCCAGCCATGACTCCTGTAACTCCGAATCAACCAGGTTCCAAGTCCTTGCAACAAGGTCAAAACCAGTCCTTAGATGTTTCTCCTGTTAAACAGGACTGTCCTACCTTGTTTAATTTTCTTGATCAGTTTCAAGGAAATCATGATCCTAAGGCAAGATCATATTTACATGATCCCGCTAATTTTAATTTATTTTTCTCTTTTTTATCTTCGTATATATATTTTTATCATAGATTATCACTAATTCTCTATAATTTTTTATTTATTTGTTCCGATACTATGTATCTACATAGGAGCGATGATCATGATCAGAGATCATGATTGTATAAATTATTTATAAAGCTTTGATGAGTTAATATGAAATTTTATATAAAATGATATAATTACGATCTACGCCTATGGTCTGATTTATAGTCTTGATTTTTAGATATTTGTGATCTAATGCAATATTTTTTTTATCTCCCCGATTTTATTACTTTAGGATCATAAACTGGGACCTCATTATGGTGGATCATCATCATCAACCAATCATCTACAACTCTATAATTCATCGAGTGGTGCAGCTATGGTTGATCAAAGCATTCCGCGTGACACAAATCTACCATCATCCATGGAGGTGGAAGATAGCGGCAAAAGAAATGACAAATGGGTGTCTTCAAAGGCGAGGTTGATGAAAATGCTGATGATACCTGAAAGAAGTTATGGAGACATAAATGAAGACAAAGCAATTGTCAATGCAACTGCTAGTGCTGCTGCCACAACTCCTTCAAATGAAGGAATTCAAAATGAAAGGTACAATCAAGGAAGCCTTACTTCTAGGGTTTGTACTGAGTGTCAAACTACCTCTACCCCACTTTGGAGGAGTGGCCCTGTGGGTCCTAAGGTAATTAATTGATCTATTTTCCCCTATTCACTATTCTTTCATTTACTATCACGCAGTCTCGAATGTTTGATTTATTAAAATTCGGCCATTGTCGATTCGATTCGTTTGATTAAAAATCATCTTTTAGTAAAGAAATCAAATTTAAAGATAAATTTTATTTTCCACCTCTATTTTTCTCGATAATTACACATTTATCAAACTATATATACGAGTAGAAATATTTTTCAATCGACAAAATTATATTAATTTTAATATTAATATAAGTTTTTTATTAATTGAATATTTCAAGAGATCACATTAGCTGGACTCATGAAAGTGTTATTCCACATTTATATTGTTTTAGTTAATTAAATACTAATTAATATAGTTTAATTTGATTGATAGTTGATTAACATGAATATGTTGTTGTTGCAGACACTTTGCAATGCTTGTGGAATTAGGCAGAGGAAGGCAAGAAGGGCTGCTGTAGAGGCTGATAATAGTTTGGGACATGGCAAAGAGAAAGAAGAGAAACTTCTTGTGAACAAATGTACACAATTCAAGAAGAACAAGACTTCTTCAACTTCAACTAGTGCTGCTGCTACTATTACTGCTACGACTACTAATGATAGTAGCTTATCTGAAGAGATGATGGAGAGACTTGATTTTTTCTTAACAAAGGTGAGGAAAAAATCGGGTTTTGAGTCTACTACCGAGGAAGTAGCTGATACAGCTCTACTTCTGATGGATATCTCTTGTGGGTATGTTTACCCTTAATTAGAAGAGGGAGTTGGATTCTCTCATGTAAGAATTTTACAATGAGGGGTGAGGATGGTTGATAAATTTTGAGTTTTGGTATTTTTATTTGACTTTTATATCAAAAATAATTGGTCAATGTTTTGTTTGGTATTGTGAGTTGTGAAATCAAGTTGATGTACTTGCATCACAACCAAAATAAGGTTTTGTTGCATTATACATGCATTGCATTTATTAAATGAAATAAAGAGAAATTTTGTGTGAGCTTTTAAATATCTTTTGTTTCATACAGTATATTTTTCACTGAGATATCTTAGGTTTTGGGGGTAAAAGAGAATCTAGTGGTAAAATTTTACTGAAATTAAACGCCATTATAGCGTAATAAATCATATGATCAAACTCAATCTAAGGTTTCATATTCCTTAACTATAATGCATTGTTTTGATATGGTTTAACTAGTCAGAACCTTGAATCTACTTTTATTATAGGCTGGTTATTTTGAGTGTCCGTTGAAAATTTTGTCTCGCTTCAAAACCGATAAACGAAGATTTAAAACATTCATTGTTTTTTTTTGCTTAACCTTCATTGATTCAATGTATAGGTTAGTTTTAAATTATTATTATTATAATTGCTATTAAAATTTTTTTTTTTAGTGGTAAAATATATTTTAAAAAAGAAAGACAGAAAAATACAACCATCAAAGGGGAAAAAATGTAAAACTACCATTATTATTATTATTATTATTATTATTATTATTATTATTATTATTATTATTATTATTATTATTAAAACTCTTTTTTTTTTTTTTTTATATATAAGCAATTACATTAAATTGGATTGTAGCAGCTAGGATGAGATTGAATTTAGACTCTAGTTTTCCATTAGTGTTGTTTCAGGATGCACCAAACTTGGGTGTTAATTGGATCAACTGATTTCTTTGAGCACACCATTCCTCAATCATCCTCATGTATTGCTAGAACTTGTTTTCTATTGGTTTTTGTTTTTAGGAAAGTGTTCCCACACTATTGTTGTGGAAAAATACATGAGTTTTTTATCTGTATATATTGGTGATCTTTCTCTTGTATGTGATGCTCATTGTAAGCATCCTATTTTTCTTTATTTTGGGATTTTTAATAGTAGCAATGACTTAGAAAAGCTTTTTATTAAATGCATTAAATTTATTTTATATTTTTCATGATTTTTTTTAATATAATTCTTTAAACTCAACACAAGTCACTGAATTATTATTAGTATCACACATAGCATGCTCCTCTATAGCTATAAACCAATCATACCAGTTGTGATATGCTTGTAAACCAATTCTAATAGCATCTTCTCGGACATCTTGCCAAACCACATTATTTCTACTTCGCCAAAGGACCTCAAGCATAACAGCAAATCTACCAGCATCCCTACGGTCCTCTCGACTGCTGCCCGCCAACTTTGATTCCGCCTATGATAAATCAGTTGAAGTGCAATGTTGATGCAGGTTTTAATAACGTTTGTGGTACGACTAATAGAGGGTGGTGCTTTAGGGATCATTTGGGGAGATTCATCAGAGCAGGTGTAGCTTGGGATGTGGGTCTTTTTTCTGTCCATGAAGCTGAAGCCATGGCTTTGAAGGAAGCAATCCAACATGCCATCTCCTCCAATTTCTCTCATGTTATCTTTGAAAGTGATTGTCAAGTGGTCGTAAATCTTAATATATATAAATGCAAGGTTGTCATGATGGCAACCCTAGCCACATGTCAACCTGATAACAACTCTAAGCATAAACCCTAATTTTGATTTTACTAATTTGACCTTATATTCTAATTTTAATTTTACCAATTTAACCCTACATTAAAAATAAATATAATAATAATAATAAAACCAATAATAGTAATATAAATAATAAGTAATATATATATATATATATATATATATATATATATATATATTTATATAAGTAATATAATTTATACAATCCCCTAATTCTAACTTTTATTATTTGATATTATATTGAATATAACTAATAATAATAATAATAATAATTTTATAAATAATGTATAATAACATAATGTTTAACTAATAATAGTAAGAGATAATAATAATAATAATAATAATAATAATAATAAAAATAATAATAATCTCCTTAATATAAATCTAAGAATGTCATCATGACAACTCTAGACACAAACTTAATCCTAATGCTTATTATTTAATATATTTTAGATTTAAAAATAAAAATAATTTTTTATAAGTTTATATTTTATTAATTTTGTTAAAAAAATTCAAACTATTGTTATAAATGATTAATAATATTTTAATTAAATTAAAAAATAAAATGATTGTATGTAATTTGTATGCAATTTGTAACAAAAAATTAAAAGTCCTTATTATTTAATTTATTTTAGATTTAAAATAAAAATAAATTTAATATAAGTTCATATTTTATTAATTTGAAAAAAATTCAAACTATTTTTATAAATGATTAATAATATTTTATTTAAATTATAAAATAAAATGGTTGTAAGTAATTTAGTTAATCATTGGTATACAAATGAAATTAAAAATATTGAGTATTAAAAATCAATTTTTTTATATCTAAACCTTACTTATTTCATTCATTTTTTCAATCATTAATTAATTACTTTTATAAAAAGAACTAATTCTAATATTAGTAAAATTTTTATATTGTATCCAAATATTAAAAATCTTACTTATTCCATTTACTTTTTCGTTAATTAATTAATTAATATTATAATTTTTGAATTAATTATAATAAATATAATGACAACCAATCGTTACATATTATTCAAAAAAAAAAATCAAATAATTGTTATTAATTTTATTTATAATATTGAGCATATATATTTTTTAAACGGTGAAGTATAATCTAAATAAAACAAAAACGGTAGATTATAACAAATGTTACAATTATGAATTTTATTAAAACAAAATTCAACCATCATTAATTGATTCCCTCATATTAGAAATCTACGTCTGATCAGTTTTATAGTTACTCTTTTTCAACTTTTCCACACTAACTCCAAATTAATTTTTTTTATTACTAAATATATTTTGTTAAAACGGTGGAGTATTATTTCAAAAAAAAAGGTGGAGTATCATTCATCAATCATATTTATATAATTATAATAATTCATATTTATATTAGTTAATATTTTGTAACTTCCAAATATATATACATATATATTAATTCATATTTATATTAATATTTTTTTATTCTTTATAAATATGTATTTCATTATCTCTGTTTGGTCATCTTATTACACACATATTTATATTTTGTCATCTCATATAGCCTCATGCTTATGTGTCATCCTTACAAAATTATACCAATTAATTAAACCTCATTTACCAAAATAATAATAATTAAAATAGTAATAATAATAATAATAATAATAATAATAATAATAATAATAAACATAATAATTATAACTATAACTAATATAATTAATTCTAAAATTTTAAATACTTATTTTGAATATATGTTAATCTTAATATATATAACTCCTATTATCATTGATATTATAAACTATATTTTATTTATTTTATAAATTAGTAATAATAAAAATAATATAGTATTCAGATATGAATATTTAAAATAACAATAATAATAATAAATATTCTATACAATTCTATATTCAGTTTCCTTGGAATGTTGGCAATCAAAGGAACAAATGACTTTAATTTGTTTTAATATTAATTTATTCTCAGTCAACTTATATAACTTTTAGAATATTTAGAATACATATATATTTAAGTTATATATAATTTTATAATATATTGATTTAAACATTGGGTTATATTTTTAAGATACACACTTTTAGAATTATTACTTCAATTATTATTATTGTTATTATTATTATTTACATTTTATTAATTTGTTAAAAAAATTCAAAATATTATTATAAGTGATTAATAATATTTTATTTAAATTAAAAAAATTAAGTTGTTGTAATTAATTAAATTATGAGTATTAAAGCTACATATATTTAGTGAATATAATGTTGTTTTAATAGACCGTTTTGAATATCAATGCATAATTGAAATATAATCACCATTTAATTAATTCACCTCTCTATTAGAATCCTACGTTAACAAAACTGATACATTTATTTCAATAAAAAAAACTGATACATAGTACTCATATTTACGTTAACATTCATATAATATAATTTATATTTATATTACTTAATATTTTGTAACTTTCATATAGATATTAATTCATATTAATATTAATATTTTTATTATTCATTATAAATACCTCTTTTATTATCTCTCTTTGATCATCTCATCACACACGGGCCTCTCATCACACACGAAATTTTTTAAAATCAATGAATAGTGTTGTTTTGTTGTTTGTTTATATTTCTTCTACGATAACTCTAATATTTGAGATTTTGAGTGGCAAGATGTCAAAATTACTACCAATGGTTAGTATTGTAAACATATCATCAGTATATCATATTTTGTATTTTATTTTACATGATTAAATTTATGCTTTGTCATTATTTTGTTGTTATATGGATTACACCTGATCGCACAAATTCATGATCAATTGGGATAAAGTATTTCTTTGGTAAGAGTGAGGGCCTAAACCCGATAAAAAAACATTATACAACAATATGCCTCGGGGTAGCATGTCCCCTAAGATCAGCCTCATACGACTCTCTAACGTGCGGAAGACAATTCTCAAAAACTGTAAAAGAAGCATTAAAAGTACGTCTCGACTAGCACACTTATTTACCTCCCGATAACAATGCAGAATATTAACCTTCCAATTCCTCTTCATCATATCTCAAATATACCTAATTAAAGGTAATTCTTTTTATCTATATTATGTATTTTTATTTTGGGTTTATTACTTTTATATTATGTATTTAAAATTAATAAAAATATATGAAAACTTTTATTAGTATTTATCGCTAATAATTACCTTTTAAAATGTAATTTAGGAAGTTATTGAAGGTGGTGATTCAAATTTCAAAGATGAAGTGGTTGTTGCTAATACTTGCCAGACTCCAACTAGCAACTCACTTGGAGAGCGAAAGCTATGAGTTTGGAATCTTTAGAAACAATTGATCTCGAAGGTGACAATGCATCCATCACTAAAGAGTCAAAATTGTTATGTTTGAAAATAAAAGAAACAAAATGATTCACTCTCTTTTCAATTTGATGATTGATACTCTTTTTGGATTTGTTTTACGTCTTTTTTATCTATGTAATAACAGTCAAATATTTTATTAATAAATAAAAGATATTAGCCATGATTTTTTATTAATAAATAATAAATATTAGCATGAATTTTACTTTATTTTCAATTATACACTTATAAATTTTCATTCATTTCCTTTTATTTGCAATTATGTATTGATATTTAAAACAACTCATTAAAGAAAAATCATATTCACTAAATATATCTGGCTTTAACACTCATAAAGTTTTTCTTTCTTTCAATTTATTACCAATTATTGTCTAAACTTTATTACAATTACTTGATTTTTAAAATTACTTCCATAATTAAAAAATAACTTTTATATAAATAATTTAAAATAGAGAATAATTAAAAATATAAATATAATTTTAATATATATTTATCATTTCTAAAATATAAGCTAAAAAATCTCCCTCTTCTATATTTCATATTTAAATTTAAATAATAAGTAAAAAAATTAATTTATATTATGAGTTAAATGTTAAACTCAATATAGTTCAGGTAGTCATATTTTGTAAAAAAAAAAACTTACTTATTTTAATATATAAATGAAACCATAATAAATCTTCTAATAACCTAAAAAATAATATTATAAATACTTTTTGTATTATTGTTTCACATTAAAAATTTAATAATATAATTGCAAAATACTTTAAATATCCTACAAGACAATTTTATATATAAATAAAAGTTAAATATCAACTATTATAAAAAAATGTAATTATAAAAAATATAGTTTTGTTTCTAATATATCCGTGCTCCCCGTGCGGAGCACGGGTCGACAATCTAGTTCTATTAAAGCCAAGCATGTTGGCTCTTCTGAGTTTAGTTTTATTATTAAGTCTATTCAGAATTTGTTATGTTTTTTTCCGAATTTTGAGGTAAAGTTCATTAAGCGCCAAGCGAATTCGGTTGCCCATTCCTTAGCTAAGGCGGCCAATTCTTGGTCTAGGCGTAGTTTCCTTAATATGATACCTCCTTGTATTGAGATTTATTTGATGAATGAAAGCTGTTAAGTTTGTTCCTGTCAAAAATTTTAATTTTATAATTTTACTAAATCTTAATTCATTTATTTTGTTTTATATTTTGAATCACAAATAATTTTTTTAAAATTGTCTTTTAAAATTCATAATGGATCCTCAAGTAAAGTTTTGTTCTTGATGATTATTTATTGTAATCTTTAATTGAGGCAAAATTTAAGAAAAAAAATGACAAGTTAATTTAAATTAAATCAAATCTTTAATGTATTGAATTAAAGAGTGTTGCGCAAAATATTAGTATCGAGAATCTGCTTTCATTATTTATAATTTGATGTGTTGTTTATATATATATATATATATATATATATATATATATATATATATATATATATATATATATATATATATATATATATATATATATATATATATATATATATATATATATATATATATATACCTTAAGTGCTCAGAAATTTGAATGAAACTTATTCAATGATATGAAAGTTTATGCACAAAGTTTCATTATTTTATGATGTATGAACACTTAAAAAATTGTTTGAATTGTATGTGAATTTTTTTAATGAAAGAGATTAATGAAAAACTAATGTATTTTGACTTAAATACATCTCATTATGACTCTTCGATTCGATACAATGAATTTGAATCACAATGGTTCATATGTTTCAAAATAGTATGTTGTATAAAAAAATTGTAAAAATTACAGTGGTTTCAAACTGCCATAGCTTACAAATCAAGTTGTTGTTTCAAAAAACAGTAAAATTGTGACGGTTTCAAACGGCCACAGTTTATGAACCGGTGTATTGTTTAAAAAAAAAACAGGAAGATTGCGGCAGTTTCAAAATGCCATATTTATGCAAATTAGTTATTCAAAATGAGAGTAGATCAATCAATTGATGCTAAGAGTCAATCGAATGACTCCTTTAAAAACTTGAAAATTTTCCTTTTAAAAGTTGTGCTTTTAATGACAATCATGCATGAATATTTAAGAAACATATAATGGTTTAGATAAAAAATATTTTGAACACTTAAAGCTTATATACATATGAATTACCATTGTACCTTAATCTTCATGATTAAATCCTTTGATTTCCAAAGCTTGTCCCAACTTGATACTTGATTTTAATCTTTTTCTTCTTTGATCTTTCTTCAATGATAAGCTTTTGTCTTCATCAAAACTAAGCTAAGATAAATGAAGCACTACAACGTGCAAGGGCTTTAAAAGCGCTTTTTTTGGGCTTTAAGAGCGCTTAAAAGCGCTGCCAAAGCCAGCGCTGCCAAAGCCAGCGCTGCCGTAGGTAACGACAGCGCTTTTGAAACTCCAAAAGCGCTCTCGTAGCCCCCCTATAGCAGCGTTTTTTCCAGAAAAGCGCTCTCATATCCCCCCTATAGCAGTGTTTTTTCCATAAAAGCGCTCTCGTAGCCCCCCTATAGCAGCCCTTTTTCCAGAAAAGCGCTCTCGTAGCCCCCCTATAGCAGCGCTTTTATCCAAAAAAGTGCTCTCGTAGCCCCCCTATAGCAGCGCTTTTTCCAGAAGCGCTTTCGTAGGTTGCGCTTTTTTTTTTATCTTTTATGTTTTTTTTATCTTAGGCAGCGCTTTTAGTTATAAAGCGCTTTAGTAGGTAGCCCTTTAAGAGCGTTTTTGAAAGCGCTGTCGTTGCTAAACGCAGTATTTTAAAGTGCAACCTGTAATTTAAGCCTCCCTGTTCGATCTGTAATTTATATTTATGTTCAACCTGTAATATTTTCGACCGGTAATATATTTTCAACCTGTAATGTTTTCAACCATAGGTAGGACAATATATATATATATATATATATATATATATATATATATATATATATAAATATATATATATATATATATATATATATATATATATATATAATTCAATTCACATGTAACTAACTCATGTCAAACAAACTCAATTAGATACATATAACTAACTCATCTCTAACAATAACTAAATCTGAATATAAGCCCAAAATGTAAAAAATCCGACGAGCGCACGGTCCTGGTCCTGCAAAGTATGAACAGAACAACACGGTCAATTAAAGGCTCCAACATCTATACTTCAAATTTTCCAAGAAAATAAATTGTCATTTAGTAACATCAACAATATTATTAGCAACAATTTCATGTGATTTGCAACTCAATCCACCAATGTAATGTGTCATCAATCCAGTCTCAAATCAAACTATCAACACCACTTAACAACAACAAAAACAAACTTGATTCATATAACAACGTCATCATCGTCAACTAATATTAAGCAAAATGAACCAACATCCACCAAAGAAACTCAAGCACAAAGTCATTATCAAAATAATGTATTCATAAAACTGTTCACACAATAATGTATTCATACCTATATGAATAGTTGCTGAATATAAAATTGACACAATTCCTCTTTGATTTTTTCCAACTTAAGTCTCGTGTAAGAAGCAGCATAGAAGTCATCAAAGTACTACATAACAAAAACATAATATGAATGATTTAGTTAAATGTAATAAATTATAAGAAATTATCTTAAGTTATAAATTCATACCGTGATTGGAATCTCCAATTGATTCGTTTGAATGATTTCTTTCATAAACCTCAAAACAAAGTATCCGCAATCTGAACAGTTTCGCTGTTGCGGACACTACATAGAAAAACAAATAAGATTTTATAATTGTCTTGTTTTATCAAGTAGCATAACTATTATAAGCAAAATTGTGAAAATTAATGTACCTGCACTTTGATCCAAGTAATGTTAGTTTGATTTAGTCCGGGATACCTGTGTGTCTCTTTGACTTCGGAACACTTGTATTGATCTAACAAAAATATAAAAGCATATATTTAGATCAATCTCACAAATAATTAAATATATAAATATACACGAATATTTAGAACGATCCCACTTACGTATCAATCATTGACTTCATAGCTGGATAATTGGTCCACTCACCATCTACCGAATTCAGAAAATATACCACTTCTCTTATAGGGTTAATAGCAAGCAACAACCAGTGTGCTCTATAAATTAAAACAAAAGTTTATATGAAAATTTTGCTACGCAAAAGAAACAAAGATTAGATGAACCAAGAATGAGAAACTAACCCTACTGGTCGGGTATTATACGCCCAAAGAAACAGACTATCTGTATTGCCGGTGGACAGGAATCTATCGACTAAGTACTGTCTAACTGATTCCGTTTCCGTAGCAATTGTCTGTCCGCTGCAATGGGCGAAAGACACAAAACGGAATCTGTTTGACAATGCAGTCCCGCGCAACACTTTGTCATACAACAACCTTAAATAAAAACATAATAAACATTAGATTATTTTCATTGTCAACTAATTAAATAATATATCGGATGAGTGAATATTACCGGATGTATGAGTGAATATTACCGACGCCTAGTTGGTCATGCGAAAAAATCTCATGCATGTCATCTAGTGCAATATTTGACAGGAATTCAATACCAAAGATAGCTTCAAGCGCTTCTGCAATCTCTTCGACTCGATCATAATCGTATGTGTCTGTGCAACCGTCGTTTGAAGCATACTTTGTATTACACCTCGACTCAACATTCCCGTTACTTTGCTCACCATGCAAATTCCAACATGTTTATCTTCTATCAATTCCAAACCGTAGTAAATGCGATGCCAACTGATTCCCGTCAACCTTACCCCCATAACAGCAACCCAAGCAAGGACACGTCATTCAAATCTGGTCTTCGGCGTGCGCAACCGCAAACTTAACGAATTCCCATACCCCTTTCTCGTACTCTTTCGACAATCGGTTTGAATTCATCCATGTCTTATCCATGTCTTAATTAAGCTAAACAAAAACAACTAAGTATTAAGGCACAAAACGGTATAATGCGTTTCTGTCAAAACGCAAAGTATACCAGTAATTTGAGAAAGAAATTTACCTCGGATTTTACCGAACTCAAGAAAACGTAGAGAATGAGCGCTGTATATCGAACTAGGACGAGAAACGCTGCTAATTCAAAGGAAAGAAAATATAATTAAAAGCACTTCAGAATTACAATATAAATCAGAATTTTAAACAAAATTCAAAACACTTTAGAATTTCCAATGCATTTATATTGCAGCTACAGTGTATGCTAATAGAATTTGAGAAGTATATAAAAATATAATTAAATGCTGCATGATGCAATAAGAGGAAATAAGATTTAAATGTGTATACAGAAAAGAAGAGTAAACTTTATGTATATTTATTTATTCTCTTTGAATAATTATAACAATATCATAACGGATTATAGAGACACAAATTATAACTAGGTATTTTAAAGAAGGAAGGAAATCAAATGAACAGCGGAAATCAACAATAGTCTGAAGTGTGTACATACTCGTAAATATGTAGTACCAGAGTCAATGATACGAGCTCCAAAGAGATCCAAAGTTATCAATCCAGTCAGACCTATACAAGAAATTCAATTCAATGTATGATTATAATAAGAACGGGTGAATAGTGCAGATTCCATAAAACACAGTTTCAGAATTTGAGTTTTCCCATTGACACCAATCACCAATTCCATGACCGACATAAATCACCAATAACTCTCCCCATAAAAGAGCAAACTTAATCGTCCTTTCTCTTGAGTTGCATGGATCAATAGAAAGGATACAAAAGCATGAGACATATTGATATAGAAAAATACAACATAGTCATGTTCTCATTTTGATATAGAAAACACACAACATAGTCATGTTTTATTTATATATAGTTAACTGTGTCTCTTCCACAAAGATACACATCAATACTCTATCTTCAATTCTTAAAATAATAGGTGTTTAAATTCTTTCTATCTAATGAACACTTTTATAATGACACGATGGTAATTAAGTTCTCAAACATGAGAAATTTGAACACATTAAAAACAGTCCCAAGACCATATGCCGGTTTATCGTAAACTACACCAGCAACTACCTCAGTGCTAAATCACTCAATAATGTTTTCATCCTTAAATCATATATCACATCCCACAATCAATTACAATGCTAATGAACCTAATTATTCCACAAGGGCTATCTACTACATTGAAGAACACTTTGCCGAAAATAACCATTCATAAACAATGTGATATACTGCTCATATCATGTGCAGATTTTATTAAGGAACAAATCATCAACAATGTTTCACTAACAATTTCTTAAATAACATAGAATAAAAATTAACAGTACTGCTAGTAGAGTAGTAGAGGGAATGTGAAATCGACTCACCGAGAGAGAAGAAGAAGTGTGACAGGAGAAGTCGACGAAGGAGAAGACGAAATTCAGCCGGAGGCGGGGGTATATGTCGCTGTTACTCAGCCACGAAGTGAAGGAGAAGACGAAGAGCTTTGAGAGGCGGAAGGAGAAGACGAAATTCAGAGATTCAGTATCGAAATTCAGCCCCAAACGAAATTCAAGGATGGAATGGTGATTCAATATCGTGGAAGGCGGAGATTTTCATGGAGATATGCTAGGTTTACGTTTGGGGAAGAAGAATGGTATCCTGATTTCTGAAAAACGTAATAACCTGGGAATGTTTTGTTTTAAAAAATATAATTGTAAATACCCTACGAGAGCGCTTTTAAAAAGCGCTTTGGTACCCAGCCCTATACCAGCGCTTTTTAGATAGAAAACGCTTTGGTAACCTACCCCTTTACCAGCGCTTCTAAAAGCGCTTTGGTAACCGCCCTATAGCAGCGCTTCTATAAAGCGCTTTGGTAACCATCCCTATACCAACGCTTTTAAAAAGCGCTTTCGTAGGACCCCCCTATAGCAGCGCTTTTTTCCCTTCATTTTTAGTTTTGTTTTTAGCGAAACCTATAGCAGCGCTTTTTCCTAAAAGCGCTTTCGTAGGGGTGCTGCTAAAAAACAAATTTGGAGTAGTGAAGAACATCTTCTTCACAAGCTAATGTGGATCTCCAATGTCTACCTAGATTTGAAGATTCTTAATTGTTCCAAGTTTAAGTGGTTGAAGGAAGGAGATGCCATTCATGCTTGTGTCAAGAGTATAAATAGAATAAATTCTATATTGGCTCTTCATGCGGAGGATTCTTGGTTGGATGGAGTTGTTGATATTAGACATGAGGTTATCAGGTTTTTTAGTCATTATTTTAAAGAACCTTTTTCTGATCAACCTCGATTGGATAAGGCGATCTTTAAGACTTTCTATTATGAGGATAATCAGGTGATAACCTCTACTTTTCCATTGAAGATTGACTTGATGTTCTATTAGTGTGATGGAAATAAGATCTCTAGCCCTGATGGATTTAAATTTCCCTTTCTTAAGATATTCTATCATTTCCTTAAAGAGGAACTGAGTTTATAGTTTGGGCAGTTTCATTGCAAGGATTTTGTCCTTCGTAGTTTCATTATAAGGCTATATAATTTAATCAATTGGATTATTGAAAGGGCATATTTTGGCTGATGGGTAATTTCTTAGAATGAAATAGTTGATTTGGCTAAGAAAACCAAAAAGGATTGTCTCATTTTAAAGGTCAATTTTAAGAAAGCATATAACATTGTCTGTTGGAATTTTTTAGATTTAATGATAAGTGGTGGGACTGGTTGGGTGGTTGTGTGTTTGTTGGAAACCTTGATGTCCTAGTTAATGTTTCTTCGACTCGGGACATTAGTATTCATAAGCAAGGAGACTCACCAGCTCCTTGATAAACAAAATGAGTATTTTTCAAATCAAATAAAATCAATCGCTTTAGCATCCATTCACATTCACAAACAAAATCAAACATTGCACAGTCAATCTAAGTACTTCTTTTTCAAATAAACATACATTAAACACTTGGTCAACACCAAGTTTTTTTTTGCATAATCAAACTAATACAAGTTTCTTTTCATAATAAAAACCAGCCAAAAAAAAAAGAATGGTTATGACGTACTTATCCTCTTTGTTTCCTGAGTATTTGGATTGCAAGCCGTAATTAGCCTGAGGTTCAATTACTTTTCTTCTGTTCAAAACATGCTAAATATAATCGAATTTTATTCGGTCTTTAAGGGATGAAAAGGAATGGTTAGGACGTATTTATCCTCTCTGTTTCTTGAGTATTTTTTTTATTGCTAGCCGTACTTAGCTTATGGTTAGAATTCTTGCTTCCTGCTAAAGGCTTATGACTTAATTCTTCTCACAAATTTCCTAAACAACAATTGGGATGAAAAAGGAATAGTTTTGACGTATTTATCCCCTCTATTTCCTGAATATTTTTATTATGAATATGTTGTTGGTGCAGACACTTTGCAATGCTTGTGGAATTAGACAGAGGAAGGCAAGAAGGGCTGCTGTAAAGGCTGACAATAGTTTGGTCACTTCCACAATAATTAGAGGACATAACAAAGAGAAAGAAGAGAAGCTTCTTGTGAACAAAAGTACACAACTCAAGAAGAACAAGACTTCTTCAACTTCAACTAGTACTGCTGCTGCTGTACTACGACTACTAATGATAGTAGCTTATCTGAAGAGATGATGGAGAGACTTGATTTTTTCTTAACAAAGGTGAGGAAAAAATCGGGTTTCGAGTCTACTACTGAGGAAGTAGCTGATACAACTCTACTTCTAATGGATATCTCTTGTGGTTATGTTTACCCTTGATTAAAAGAGGGAGTTGGATTATGTCATGTAAGAATTTTACAATGACGGGTGAGGATGGTTCATAAATTTTGAGTATTGGTTTTATTTATTTTACTTTTATATCAAAAATAATTGGTCACTGTTTTGTTTGGTTTTGTGAGGTGTGAAATCAAGTTGATGTACTTGCATCAACACCAAAATAAGGTTTTGTTGCATTATACATGCATTTATTAATAAAGAGAAATTTTGTGTGAGCTTTTAAATATCTTTTGTTTCATATATTTTTTACTGAGATATTTTAGGTTATGGGGTAAAAGAGAATCTAATGGTAAAATTCTACAGAAATTAAATGTCATTATAGCATAATAAATGAAATGATCGAATTGAATTTAAGGTTTCATAATTCATTACTATGATGCATTGTTTTGATAGGGTTTAATTAACTAGTAGAACCTTGAATGTGCTTTTATTAATCGATGAAAATTTTGTTTCTATCCTTAAATTTCTGGGTTTTTTAAAGAAAAATTTGGGGAAGAAGATGAACAAAAATAATTAAAATCTAGAAATAGCTTTTAGCTTCCGTTTTTCCGACGCTAAATCCGTCACAGTATTTGGCCAGGTCCACATGTCACTGCCACGTAGACTTTTAACAGACTTTGACTAACGAAGCTGACAGAAAGGACAAACGCAGTCTTTTTTGAACAATTAAATGACTACTTTGACACTTTTTAGAGATAAGGGACCAGAATGGATCTTGGGGTATAGTTAATGGATCAAAAAGGGTATTTTGCCTTAATTTTAATTCTCTCTAGACTAGTCTTTTTCTTCTAAATATATCAGTTATACTTGAATCGAACAAATATTTACCCTAATGTTGGAGGAAGTGTTGATATTTATAAGAGGAAAATAGTCACAGTTTCTTGGAGGAAGTGTTGTCAATATACTGCTGCCGGAGGGCTTAGGATCAGATCTGGTTACTCTAAATGAGGCATCAAATCTTTTGAATTTCTTGAATATGGCTAACTCTCAAGATCATTATGGCCATCATCATTAGATCAATATTTTATAGATATTGTGGTCACATAAAGCACCACATTTCCTTTTCTCTTTGGACTGCTATGCAATCTATTTTTAATGTAATAATCTCCAACTATGCTCAGATTATTAGAAAAGAGACAAGATAAACTTCTATATGGATGATTTGGTATGGAACAACTCTGGCTTATCATTTGCATATTCCTGTGAGTACTCATGGTAACATGAGGTCTATGCTTAGCTCTTTTATTAATGACCATAAGCTAGTCCTCCCTACTAGCCTACTAGCTGCTTTCCCTAACTTTCACTCTCTAACTCAAAATGTCACTACAACGCGGAAGGGCTTTAAAAGCGTTTTTTTGGGCTACTAAAGCGCTGCCAAAGCCTGCGCTGCCGTAGGTAACGAAAGCGCTTTTGAAAGCGCTATGGTAGCCCCCCTATAAGAGCGCTTTTTCCAGAAAAGTGCTCTGGTAGCCCCCCCTATAAGAGCGCTTTTTCCAGAAAAGCGCTCTGGTAGCCCCCCCTATAAGAGCGGTTTTTCCAGAAAAAGCGCTCTGGTAGCCCCCCTATCAGAGCGCTTTTTCTGGAAAAAGCGCTCTGTTAGCCCCCCTATAAGAGCGCTTTTCCAAAAGCGCTTCCGTAGGTTACGTTTTTTTAATATTTTTTATGCTTTTTTTTAAACTTAGGCAGCGCTTTTAGTAATAAAGCGCTTTAGTAGGTGGCCCTTTAAGAGCGTTTTTTAAAAGCGTTGTCGTTGCTAAATGAGGTATTTTAAAGTGCAACCTGTAATTTAAGCCTCCCAGTTCGACCTGTAATATATTTTCAACCTGTAATATTTTTGACCTGTAATATATTTTCGATGATATATTGTCAACCATAGGTAGGACAATATATATATATATACTAATATAATACCATTATAATATCCAAAATTATATATATACATTGTCATACCCCAAAATTTGCCCACACTATTTCTCCTATTCAAGTTTCAAATCCATATGCAAAGCTCCTATACAAATTCTCCTATACAAAGTTCTGAACTAGGGTTTGGTTCTTTCAAAGGAGAATCACTGAATCAATGGCTCAAGATGGTTCCATAGGGTCACCAACATCCCAAAGAATCTTCATGTAAAATTGCAAGTCAATCAGAGCAAATTGAGTCCCTCAAATCTTGATTAGGTCAACAGTCGACTCTCAAAGGCAAAATAGTCATTTCAAGTCAATATACAGTCAAAGTTCAAGATATTTGGTCAACAACGTCCTCATAACCCTAAAATCATTATTTGATCAAGGGTGGATCATAATGATGCAAGGAAAGATCAGAAAAGTCAAAAGTCAAAAGTTACTATTTTGGGCATGAACTGAAAAAGTCAACCAAACTTTGAAAATTCACCAAATATTCACACTTCATCAGAAAAATTCCCACTAAAGCCTATTTTAAAGGGAATTCATTCCTCTATCTAATGGTCTAAGAATCGGAGCTCATAGGTCAATGGTTTAAGAGATATGGCTTTAAACATTAGAGGTCCTTTTCAAAAGTCAACAAAAAGACACTTTTTTCAAAAGGGCATAAAATGAGAATGGAAGAGGATTTTGATATGAGACCAAAGACATTGGTTAGAGGACTCTCTAAGGTTTCTAAAAAGTCTTGGAACACCTTCATACGTCAAAAAACGAGAGAGATAGACCTTATCAAAGTTGGGCTATTTTGGAGGGAAAAATATGAAAGAGCTTTAAAAAGATTGCTAATGGGCCTATATTTTTAGGATCCAAACTTGTTCCTTATGCTATTAAGGGCCCATAAATCATTTGCCACGAATTTATGTGATTTTAATTAATTTTATAAGAATTTTATTCACTTAAAATTCAATAAAATTAAGGAAAATTAAAAAGATTTGGAAGAAAATTTGTTTTGAATCAAATCCAATTCACATTTACTCCAAAATTCAACCAAATTTCGTGCAAGGCTAATTAGTGGAGAAAATATTGGATTTGGACTCATTTAGAAAGTTTTAAAATATATTTTTTCCAAATCTTGCAAATCAAGATTCAACAAGATTCTTTGCAGTTTTATTAACCCTAAATCCTTCTCTATAAGTATGTGAGCCAAGGCAAAGCATAGGGGACACAATTTTTGCAGTTTTGAAGGCCATACCCGAGTGCAAAAGTCAAGGGAAATTTCAAGATTCAATTCTGCACTACAAGCCAATTCAAGGTTTCCAATTGATCTCAACACGTTCCCAAGGCGTTTAGGAAGCGCTTCCAATCATTATCGCACGTTGAAGCGTCCAGAATCGCTCACGACCCGCCACGGTTTGCACCTTTCTAAACTCGCTCGATTACGATGTATCATGCATTCATATTGGAATTTGCCTACATATTATTGTTTGTGATAGTGTATAGATCGATTCTGGACTGTTAATTGATTTTTCATGCGTGTTTGCCATAATTCCCGATTCTAGGGTTCATAATTTTGATTTAGGGCTTAATGATTTAGGAAGAATTAAGTCCTTAAACTGTTACCATTGTATTCGTATGGAAAAACCGAGCGGAATAGTGGTTTTATTTTTTATTTTTCATGCGCGTACGAGATCTTGGTGAAAGGCAGGTGTAAAAGGTAAGGGTCTATTGCAGCGTATGTGCAAAGACCGGTGTAAAAGGTTTTGTTGCAGGTCTGAGTGGAGAAGATGACGAGGTGTCATCACGCGATTGGCCTGTTTCAAATTTCTTTGGCGCGCGTTCTGGGTGTGTGACATCCACACGTACCGTTATGCACCCTCATCATCCTAGCCGTCCGTTTGATTCACTAATGGATCCAACGCTGCCAGGCCTGAAGGCGCATCATACACCTCTGCGCGCTCCCACACCAGATCAAAAGTTAAGTTTTCCAGAATTTTTTTTAATTTTAATTACACAGCCTTTTATTTTAATATTCATATTTATATATATATATTATTCCAAATGCTCTTTTTCTTAATAACAAATAACTATTTATTTTTTTATTTTGTTCTAAAAAACTTTTTCTTTTTATTTTTATATGATAATAATTTACTTATTATACGTTATTTATTTTTATAATTATATACTCCTTTTTAAATTATATTATATTTATTTAATTATATTGCCTATTTATTTTAATTTAGATATTTAATTATTTAATCTTTAAAAAATCATATCAAATGCTATTTTAATTCCAAAAACTCCTAAAAATATGTTTACTCTCGATTTAAATTTTTTTGTCTCGATTTAATTAATTAGGTCGCAAGACCAATAATTAATTAAATCGATTTATTATTATATTCCATTTGAATCTTAACCAGGATTGATAATACACTGAAAATATTTTTCCTTGTGCCTTGCCTTTTCAGGGTTATCGACATGGTTCACTTCGAATACGCGCCTGATTCAAAAACCCAAAGTTAAGTATTTTACTTAATTTAATTTAACTTTCTGTTTGGTTTATTTTATATAAGGATTTGTTTCGCCTTCATCTTTTTCGACCTTGTTTCTTTTCAGCCTTAACCTTAAAGGCGCCCTATCAACCATATCAGATCAAATGCAAAGCTAAGTATCTATTCTTCTTTATTTATTTATTTAGCCTTACAATATTTATCCTTTATTTTAGGTTTAGTTATTTTGCCTTCGAACCGATAATGCACTCATTGTACTTTGCCTTCTTGTTCTTCCTCCTTTTCAGGGTTTGTCAATTGCCAAAGCTACGTTGTTGGTAACCCTAAACCCTATTTTTTTGCCTTTTATTATTATTACTTGTGACAAACCCCATTGGGGATCCGCTGGTTTCAATTTCCCTTCCCCTTTATTGCTTTATATTATTGTGTGGTTAGTAATCTTAGGGAGTGCAAGCCTGTTAATTGAATTATAATAACTAATTACAAGATAATTTGATTGAATTAACCACGTGATTGTTGCACACACGCACACTTTTGGGGTAACCTCTCTGTTGCCTTGTTGCCTGTTGCCTTGCTGTTGCCTTGTGTTTTTGCAGAATAAGCCAAGTCCCTCGAATACGAGGATACCTCAGCCATGTTGCCTCGATAAAAAGGTCACGACCCTAAATGATGCTGCCTTCGATACACAAATGACCTCGACCCTCGGAAGTTGCCTACGGAAAAAGGCTGAGGTATCTTCTGGCTGCCTACTAATAAGGCTTATTCTGATCCTTGCCTTAGATTACCTGCCCTTCTATGGCATGGGACAGTCTTATGGCAAAGGATGCTTCGACGACCCTTCAACCTCCAAACGAAAGGCTTCCTGCCCTCTTATGGCAAGGATAGACCCTTTCATTCTGAAAGGCTAAAAAGAGACCTATCATCTGAGTTTAAGGTAATTGCCCCTAATTGCCTTGCAATGTTCAAACCTTTTTATTATATTCTTTCTCATAATTTTTCAAAAGGGCAACGCTTATTCACAAGCTAAAGTCCCTATCTCTTTCATCTACATTTTCTGAACAAACGAGCAAGCAAAGCAATTAAGAGCCCATGGAAAACCATGGATGCAAAGGGTGCCTTACACCTTCCCTTTGCATAAATTACCCCCCGAACTTAGATTTCTTTAAAAGGTTTTTTTCTGTTTCTTTTTGCCTTTCTGATTTTGTTTGGATAAAATAAAAGTCGGTGGCGACTCTTGCTTACCGCGACATTTCGGTCGATAAAAAGTCAGTTCACCGTATTACATACATCATTATAGTTCCTGTCAAACAAACTAAATCATGTAAAGTATGATATATATACAGAAAGTTTCACATGTAACTAACTCATGTCAAACAAACTAAATCAGTAACATCAACAATATTATACTTCAAATATTGGCAACAGTATGAACAAAGTTAGTAACCATCCTAGAGTACTATAATATTATACTTCAAAAGTTTGATCGTTTCTCGAGCTGGTCCTGCAAAGTATGAACAGAACAACACGGTCAATTAAAGGCTCAACAACAACAAAAACAAACATGAACCAACATCCACCAAAGAAACTCAAACACAAAGTCATTATCAAAATAATGTATTCATAAAAATGTTTACACAATAATGTATTCATACCTATATGAATAGTTGCTGAATATAAAATTGACACAAATCCTCTTTGATTTCTTCCAACATAAGTCTCGTGTAAGAAGCAGCATAGAAGTCGTCAAAGTACTACAGAACAAAAACATAATATGAATGATTTAGTTAAATGTAATAAATTATAAGAAATTATCTTAAGTTATAAATCCATACTGTGATTGGAATCTCTAATTGATTCGTTTGAATGATTTCTTTCATAAACCTCAAAACATAGTATCCGCAATCTGAACTGTTTCGCTGTATCGGACACTACATAGAAAAACAAATAAGATTTTATAGTTGTCTTGTTTTATCAAGTAGCATAAATATTATAAGCAAAATTGTGAAAATTAATGTACCTGCACTTTAATCCAAGTAATGTTGTTTGATTTAGTCCGGGATACCTGTGCGTCTCGTTGACTTCGGAACACTTGTCGGATAATTGGTCCACTCACCATCTACCGAATTCAGAAAATATACCACTTCTCTTATAGGGTTGATAGCAAGCAACAACCAGTGTGCTCTATAAATTAAAACAATAGGTTATATGAAAATTTTGCTACGCAAGAGAAACAAAGATTAGATGAACCAAGAATGAGAAACTAACCCTACTGGTCGGGTATTATACGCCCAAAGAATCAGACTTTCTGTATTGCCGGTGGACAGAAATCTATCGATTAAGCTCTGTCTAACTGATTCCGGTTCCGTAGCAATTGTCATTCCGCTGCAATGGGCGGAAGACACGAAACGGAATCTGTTTGACAATACAGTCCCGCGCAACACTCTGTCATACAACAACCTTAAATAAAAACATAATAAACATTAGATTATTTTCATTGAAATGTGTAAATAAATTGTTCGACTAATTAAATAATATATCGGATGAGTGAATATTACCGGATGTATGAGTGCATATTAGCGACGCCTAGTTGTTCATGCGTAAAAATCTCTTCCAAGTCATCTAGTGCAATATTTGACATGAATTCAATACCAAAGATACCTTCATTCATATTGATTTCAGGGAAAGCACCATCGTTTAAATCAGACATATCAACAAGTGTTCCGAGCGTCGTCCGGTATCGAGGCACAAAAGCACCACCTTTTTTTGCCGCTGGCTTCGGAGGACCCTTGGGTGGTACGCTACGAACTTGTTGCGTCACTTGTTGTGACCCCCGAGCAGATGCCTAAAAATCATATAAGTTAGGTAAAATATAAAATCATGCAGTTTTAGATTCAGATTATATATTAACACTTTAAATGTACCTCTTTTAGTGATGCAACAGACTCCTCCTCCTGTAAAATCCCTTTACCCTTAATTGCGGGTTTTGTAGGAGCAGTCTAAAATTAAAATGTAAAAAATAATTAATAAACGGTGCATAATATACATTCGAAAATTAAATGATTCATAATGGTTTTCAATATACCTCATCACTAATGGTAATGAGCTCTGAGGGCCATGCAACAAATGACCCTATTGCATCTCGCAGCAATGTCGTCTCTGAGACCATGACAGGTACCGGTAGCACCGCATCATGATCTAATACAACATCCACTGATACTTTCAGGTGTCCATCCGGGAGCGGTCTATGGTGAAGTAAATCTCCCAAAGTGTTGTGCACTTTTCCCTTGCCAACTAGGCGATAATTCGGTGACGATAAGTATAGTTGGCAAGATGAAATATCCTAAACCAATAGTAAATATAGAGTCATTATCATTAATAAAATAGAACAATTTGTAAGGAAAAAAATTTATAATTACCTCGGGAAATTTTCTTTGACAGTTGATACTAGCTTTATCACTAGTTTCTTTCACCGATGAAGTATTGCACTTTTCTCTCATATACATCTCTTTATCTCTTTGCAATTCAGAGACTTGTGCTTGTAATTCTTGCAATTTTTGCAACACTTCTTCATTGGTAGGATTTCTTCTCCTAGAATGCTTGTAAAAAGAGGTTGGATTCACACCATGACCTTTACCCCTCACCCGACCAGGATACTCAGGAGCATCTAGTGCTCTACTAAGTACGCTCCTATCATCCTGGTCCTCACTGGTGGATACCGATTGCGACATGGTCTCCTGTAATTCATTTACATTTCAATAATTATTAGTGGAGATAAAAAATCAATTATATATTAAAAAACATTTGATTTAATTAAAGACACAGTGTTATACTTACACATTCAGCATAAACTCTTTGAACATCGGGATCGATAGCTGGATTCTTGCCCACACGAGCTTCCTTCCACAACACATGTACTGGAAGTGAGGTTTCCTCACTTTTCGTCTCCTCTAACTATGCATTGACACGAATGATAAAATCGTCAAATAAAACACATTTAGACAATTAATTAAACGCATTTCTATTTACTTACAATTTTTTCCTCTAAGCGTGCATATCCCAAACGCCCTTTTTTGTATGGATACGCGGGTTTTGATGCTCTCGCACTATTTGTGGCACTCCTTTTCCGAAAAGCTTCATCTCTTTGCTCTAAAAACTTAGCCCAATCTTTTTCATCAATGAATAGCTCATATTTTTTTGGCCGTCCCGGTGCCTCTTCAAGAAAGTTTCCATCTTTATCCTTAAGATAGGTGTTTGTCAAAAAAGCTTTCCACCCTCTATATCTTTTTTCGGCCAAACTAAGTATGTAGCGTCTACGCTCATCTGGTATGTCAAAAGACCTCTGCAAAAAAACATACGCATAGAGTGTGTTAGTATAAGTAATTTAAACAAATTATCGTCAAGATAATAACAACAACCATATATGATACCTTAAGCTCGTCCCAAATCATGTTTTTTTTCTTGTCCAACTCTTTGCTTTTCAGATTCCATTTAGCTACGGAGACTGGAATATGCAAACGAACAAGTGTACCAATATAGCTTGTCAACTTTGCAGAATTAGGACCAATTGGTTGGTTATCAGAATTCCATTCCAGATTATATATTAATCCTTGGTCTCTATGTCGAACGATTCCCTTCATAATGGTGATGCCTCGTGCAACTTCTTTTGATGATGTATCGGGTGGAGGATTTGTATCCGGAGCATCTCTATCTTGTGAGTTTTCTTGATTACTAGCCATTGAACCTGTATCAAACAAACTAAAGCACATCAGTACACCATTAATAAGCTAACAATCTATACAAGTCAAATGGAAGTCAAACCATGCATGTACAAGTAAATCGAAATCGAAATCGAAATCGATGAAATCAGAATAAGCGTAAAAAAAAAGAAAGTTGTCGGAATTGAACGAAATTTACATGGCTATGGTAAAACGTCCTCACGGACTCAAAAATGAAGTCGGTTTTCCAAAATTCAGACCCTAAGCCCGAATTTTGATCACGGGCAGAAGCAAAACCGATAAAAAAACAGTCCCGAGATGTAAAGATAAGTGAATGAGCAGCTCCGGAATCGTCAAAATAGTATAGTTACATGTAAAGAAGTCGACAAACGGATACATGGTTCAAAAGTTATGTACAAAACGAAAATATGCACCAAATTTGAATAAGTATTGTAACAATCGGAATACAAATTGAAAAAACTATACAAATTGAATATATAACAATCGGTACAAATTGAATAAAGCACATTAGTCGGAATATGTATACTATTACCTTTTTCACTAACGTCTCTTTCTTTTCTTGGTAGGATTGTGTTCTACGCGTCTCTTAACAACGCGGACGGTTGGATTGATCCAAATACCCTCATTATGATCATTTCTAGTACAAGATTCATTCTCATTTTGATCGTTTCTTGTACAAGATTCAATGCCAACACCAATATCACCTTGATCTCCATTGTTTTCATCAACTATTTTGTTAGATAAAAGCACTATAGACCATTTCGTACTTGTCAGATCATTGACATAGAACACTTGTTTAGCTTGAGAGACTAGAATGAAAGGCTCATCTTTGTACCCCACCCTATTGAGATCCACTTGCAAAAATCCTGACTTATCCATTCGTATGCCATTATTATTTTCAACCCACTTGCAACCAAATACAGGAATCTGAAACTTCGCGTAATCAAACACCAAAATGCGCTCGATAACCCCAAAATATGACAAATTTGCAAATTTCGGATTTAAGTCATTCGCACTTGATATGTGCATTGCTTCAGCTACCAAGGTAACACCACTATTTTGCATAGTACTTTTGTCATCCTGTTCTTTGGTATAAAATGTGTATCCATTAATTGTGTATACGCTATAAGAAAACACAATTATACTTGGACCATATGCTAAACATCTCAACCTTTCTGTTACTGAAGCAGGATCTGAACGATACTTTGAATAAATATGTTCCCTAAACCATGGTATGAAACTTCGATTGTGCTCTCGTACTATCCAATTCTCATTTCTATTCGGATTTAAATCTCGGAGAACAACCTTGTGCATTTCAACATACGACTCAACCTCAATCTCATTGTGCAGAACATACAAGTGCGCTTGATCCCGCTCGACCATTGATACTGTCACAACTTTATTTCCAATTAGCCTTTTTCCTTCTTTTTTTTCAACAATATGAGATTTGGGGAGTCCAATTGATTGAACATTTGACAGAAAATCAGTACAAAACTCAACCGCTTCTTCAACAATGTATCGTTCGGCAATACAACCCTCCGGTCGACTTCTGTTTTTCACGTACCCTTTTAATATTTTCATATAACGTTCAGCAAGGTACATCCATCTCATATAAGCTGGTCCGCACAATTGTGTCTCTTTCACAAGATGAACGACTAGATGAACCATTATGTCAAAAAACGAGGGAGGAAAATACATTTCAAGATCACATAAAGTAACAACTATCTCTTTTTGAAATGTTGGTAAGATCGCGGGATCGATCACCTTACTGCAAATTGACCTGAAGAAAAAACACAGTTTAGTTATTTAGCTTCTTACTTTTTCTGGCAGAATAGAACGTATACCTATTGGTAAAAATGTTCCATTATAACATGGCAATCATGCGTCTTCAAACTCTTTAACTTGAGGTCTTTCATGGACACAAGTCTTCTAATATCTGAAGAGTAGCCTTCTGGAACTTTAACTTCACTGAGGAACTTACACAATGTTTTCTTCTCCTTTCTAGATAGAGTGTAAACAGCAAGTGGCAGATATGTTCGTCTTCCTTTCGTCACGGGTCCCAATTCAGTTCTCATTCCCATATTTACCATGTCCTTCCTTATGTTAAGGCCATCCTTAGACTTTCCTTGTATATTGAGTAACGTACCTATAACACTGTCAAATATATTTTTTTCAATATGCATAACATCCAGGAAATGTCTTACGTACAACGACTTCCAATATGGAAGTTCAAAAAAAATTGACTTCTTCTTCCACCCACCCTTGACAAGTGAATGTGCAAAAGGCTTGCCAAACTGAGTGCTCACATCTTTCACCTTTTCAAAAATTTGATCACCTGACAAAAAAGGCGGGGCTGTACGATGTTCGTCCTTTCCATTGAATGCTTTTCTCCACCCACGGTAGTGATGATTAGAATTTAAGAATCTACGATGGCCGAGAAAGACATTCTTCTGACAAAGATCCAATCCTGTCGTATCGGTTTCATCTTCACAAACAGGACACACTTTTTGACCTTTATAGCTGTACCCGGATAGATTTCCGTATGCTGGAAAATCATTAATTGTTCCAAACAACATCGCCCTCAAGTTGAAACTTTCTTTCCTATATCCATCGTAAACCTCCACACCGTTCTCCCACAAAAACTTTAAATCTTCGATTAAGGGTGCCAAGTATACGTCTATGTCATTCCCTGGTTGTTTAGGCCCAGAAATTAACATAGATAACATCATGTACTTACGCTTCATACATAGCCACGGAGGTAGGTTATAAATCATAAGAATCACAGGCCATGTGCTATGCGAGATACTTTGAATACCATGCGGGTTCTTTCCATCAGTAAACAATGACAAGCGAAGGTTTCTTGCTTCTTTTCCAAAATCAGGATAATCACTGTCAACTTTCATCCATTGTGATGAGTCTGCCGGATGTCGCAACTTTCCATCAATAATTCTTTAATCTGCATGCCAAGTCAGGTGTCTTGAATCGGTTTCACTATGATACATGCGTCTAAATCTCGGAATTATAGGAAAATACCCTAAGACTTTGGCCGGAGACAACTTTTTCTTATATTGAGGGGCACCACATTTAGGACACTCATTCAACGTTGCATACTCGTTTCGAAACAAAACGCAATCTTTTGGACATGCATGTATCTTATCATAGCTCATGCCAATAGAGGACAACAACTTTTTGGCCTCATACGTTCGATTGGGAAGAACATTATCATCTGGTAGCATATCTTTCATAAGGGCTAATAACTCTGTGAAACTTTTATCCGACCATCCATTGTCCGCCTTTAAGTTGTACAACTTTAACACCGCAGACAATCTTGTGAATTTTGTACAACCATCATACAACGGTTTCTCTGCATCGCTTACCAACCTCTCGAACATTTTGGGACAATCCTCAAGATCTTCTTCAAGCGCTTCTGCAATCTCTTCGACTCGATCATAATCATACGTGTCTGTGCAATCGTCGTTTGAAGCATACTTCGTATTACACCTCGACTCAACATTCCCGTTACTTTTCTCACCATGCATTGTCCAACATGTATAACTTCTATCAATTCCAAACCGTAGTAAATGCGATGCCAACTTATTCCCGTCAACCTTATCCCCATAACAGCAACCCAAGCAAGGACACAACATTCGAATCGGGTCTTCGGAGTGCGCAACCGCAAACTTAACGAATTCCCATACCCCTTTCTCGTACTCTTTCGACAATCAGTTTGAATTCATCCATGTTTTATCCATGTCTTAATTAAGCTAAACAAATGCTTTTGCTTCTTGGTTTCTCTACCAGGTTCTAAGGAATTCTGTCAAGATAAGAAATAGCTATTATCATTATGTCTTGATCAGAATACCTAATGAGATCCTATAAAGTGTGAATAATAGAAATAAATCTTGTCAAACCACTCAAGTCTTGAAATAGAATGTTATGCAACTATAGTACAAAAATATACTACTGTGAATAAGCAACACTTAAGCAATACCTAATGAGATCCTATAGCTTTCATATTGGTTAAGTTGATAGTTAGCTAAAGATAGGAAGTTACAGTTGTCTCGATTGTTTGAGTCTCTAAAAGAAGACAGTACCTTATTTCAGCCTACCCCAGATTTCTTAAAGAAGACATTACCTTATTTCAAAGTAATATAAGTCCACAAACCAAAAAACTGATTGAGAGACACTAAATTGAAATTAAATAGAACCATAAACAATAAACTATAAGCAGAAAACAACAAACTATAAGCAAGAAGAAATGGCTAGTAACCTGAGTTGGACTTGATGTGGGAGACAGGTAGGTTTGAATCGGCGTTGTTCAAGTAGAAACCAGAGGCTTCAAAGTAACTGTAAAATTAAACACACACGATGCAGTTAAATACACCACTACTAACACAATATCAAAAAAACCCCAATCTAGAACTCAATTATTTAAAATGATATGAAATCAATTATCAATTAGCTAGTAACTACAAACACCCGAATTTACAAAATCGAAATGCTCAAATATGTTCTAGACTCAATTAGCTAGAACTCAATTTTTGAAAAATGCAGTAAGTAGTTCATATGTTCTAGACTTTTCAAATTTACAAAACCGAAATGCTCAAATATTTGGTTCTAGAAAAGTATGCTTAAAATGATTTTATTACGTGTTAGATTGAACATATTAAAGTTAGTTTCTATACTGCAAAATATCTAGATGCTTTGGCTAGAGTTTTCCTTTCAAAATATTATAACCTCCTCCTTAAACTTGAGACCGATACACAATTGGAACTTAGCAAATTCAAAAAATTCACACTGTTTCATAAACCTTTTATTGCAAATAAAATTCTGAATATGCCTCGGTATGAGACAACAATTTTGATCCTCACAGACTGTAAAATCTATCAAAACATAACCCACAGGCCCTAATATACAAACAAAGCAAAACTTACAAGGCTTTGACTATTTCAACTATTTCAATATTAGAAAGTTGTAATACATTTAGTTTTTATATTCTAATCTTATACGTTGTTTTTTTTTTTTATTTCAGGTGATTTCGACATCATTAAGTCAATTCCTGAGCATTGAGTAATTTTGTCTATGCAATTTTTGTTTCATTGTGTTGAACAAAGCAAACAAAGCAAAACTCAGCAAAACTCAGCAAAACAATGTATCAAAACATATCCCACAGACCCTAATATACAAACAAAGCAAAACAGGGTTTGAAACCTCACTCTCATCCTTGCTACCTCACTTTCATCTTCAACCTCACATCAAAATTAGGGTTTCAAATAACAACAAAATAGTGAAAGATGATAGAAGATTTACCTCCAAACGAATTCAAAGTTGTTGTTGCTGAGAGGAGATGTTGAGAACGAACGGCGCCGGCTCTGAACGAAGAAGAAAACGAACGGATACGGCGAACAGAAGGCAAGAAGAACGATGAAGAACGAACGACGACGGCCCTGTGGAGGTTGGCGGCGGCGGCGTCTTGTGAAGAACAGTGACGGCGTCTTTGTGAAGAAAAACAGTGCAGCGACAAGAAGAAACGATGAAGAATAATGAAAGACAAAACGCGTTTGTTTTAATTTGTTTTAAAAAATTTAATTTTAAAATGAGCTACGCCAGCGCTTTTCAAAAGCGCTTTCATAGCTACCCTATACCGGCGCTTTTTCCCTAAAAGCGCTTTCGTACCCTATACCTATACCAGCGCTTTTATAAAGCGTTTTCTTATTGTGCCCTATACCAGCGCTTTTAGAAAGCGCTCTCGTACCCACCCTCTACCAGCGCTTTTGTACCCCCCCTTACCAGCGCTTTTTAGAAAGCGCTCTCGTACCCCCCCCCCCCCCTTACCAGCGCTTTTTTTCCTTGTTTTTAAGTTTTGTTTTTTGCGCAACCTATAGCAGCGCTTTTCCCAAAAGCGCTTTCGTAGATGCGCTGCTAAAAGACAAATTTGTTGTAGTGTGTGACCATTGCTATGCATTGAGAGGATATGTTAGTTTGGTTCCCTGCATTCGATGGACGTCTCAGTTTAAAGTAGGCTTATATATGCATCAATCAGGATTTTCCCATCTCATTCATTGGGGCAAGAAAATTTGGAACAAAATCATTCCTCCCTCGACCTTTCTTTTATTTTGGAGACTGGTGCATGGTAAATTACCAACTGATGAGCAACTTTCTGTTAGGGGTATACTTTCTGATGAGCAACTTTCTTTGATTTTACTTATTCCAAACATCGTTGGGCTTGGGTAAGCAACCTCACTAGCAGTCCTATGATAGAATCTCTGTTTGACTATTAGTATGTGTTGGATGTTTAAGCTTCCAACCCGCTCCAATTTAATTATGCAAACAACTATTTCAAATCTGTTAAATGGTACATTACATGGAGGGCCAAAAATAATGGTAGATTGAATGTAATCTTTGACAGATGTGAAGCCAGTACAACTAGATTTTTCTCCCAATTGGTCCTTTTAGGGAGGACTTCAAAGATTCCAAACTCTTTTGTTAGTTTGTCCATCACAGACTTTTCTCTCATGAAAACATTTATTCTTCCCATTCCTAAGATGGTCAAAGAGATCTCGTGGTCTCCTCATTTATTGAACTGGATTAAAGGAAATCCTGATGGCACTTACGTTGGGTCTCCGGGTAATGCTTTCTTTGTTGAGATCATGGGTGTCATTCTAGTAATGGAACATGATATCTCCTCTCATTTGCCTTTTTTTTTTTGTTTGGAAATCGGTTATATGCTTGTGAACTCTTTTACTAAGCCATCTTTGGTTCCTTAAAAGGTAAGGAATAGATGGAACAATTGTCTTCTTGGTATCAACCCAATTTCTTTGTTGCTTATCCACATTTATAGAGAAGGCAATCATTGTTTAAATATCTTAGCTAGTTTAGGCTTAACATCTCGGAATTATTCTTGGTGGGATCATATTCATTCTAATGGATGTACTGAATACAATAGTAGCTTGCAACTTGCAAGGCTTGTCTAATTTTAAAGAGGTGTGTTATGTATACACCAAATTCACTTACACCATATATATATATATATATATATATATATATATATATATATATATATATATATATATATATATATATATATATATATATATATATATATATATATATATATATATACACACACGGTGTAGTTGTAACTTTTTATGTAAGCCTAGCCTTTCTCAATTTTAAATACGGCTAATTTTTGAGGTTTTACCCTAGTTCATCCTTTTTTGCCAAAAAAATATTTTCTGGGGTGGTTGGAATTGATTTCGAAGTTAATTTTTTTACATGAAGATAAAATCACACTTGATTTGATACAATTTGGATGACCCAATTAAAAAATTATAATCTAATATGATTCAATTAAATGAAATTTTATTTAGATCAATTTATTATATTCAGATTACATCTAAAAAAAACTATATTGTTATAAATATTAAAAAGACAGCAAAAAATTGATGTATAAAACAACATATAATTTTTTAAAATTAACATTGTGAAATACATTGATCGGTTTACCTTTAAAACATATAAAATAACAAAAATAAAAACTAGTTATTAGTAAAAAAAATTAAACAAATAATACATTAATAAAATATATTATACTAATAACTACATATTAAAATATATGTATGTAATTTTGTAAAAATGAATTAAAAATCGGATTCGAGCGGTTTTTAAGAAAGAAAATCCAAATACATTCAAT
The DNA here is from genome assembly GCF_029867415.1 of Vicia villosa. Taxonomy (NCBI): domain Eukaryota; kingdom Viridiplantae; phylum Streptophyta; class Magnoliopsida; order Fabales; family Fabaceae; genus Vicia; species Vicia villosa. The sequence continues at coordinate 187,537,460 of NC_081183.1, read as the reverse complement.
AATTATCATTTTTTATATATTTTTTAATTCTTTTAATTAGTTTACAATTTTTATTTGGATCCATATCTAAAAGTTTAAATTTCCATTTTAATTTATAATATTTTATTCAATTATTCAATTTAGGGTAAAAATATTTATACATTAAAAATATTATTTGTCTATATTAATGATGATATATATTAAAATAAATATACAATTGTTCAATTTAAAATCCGGTACCCATAAAAATGGAAAAAAGAATATAATAAGCAAAAAAAAAAAAACCAATATAAAATTCGAGAGTTCATCCAAAGGTATGAATTGATTAACAACTTTTATGGCAAAAAAAAATATATTAACAAAAAGAAAATATTTCCGTTGAAACCTTTAAATATTTAAAAAAAATATTAATTATTGTCTAATAAAGTAATCAGACTGCGTTTCGCATAATATTAAAAAATATTAATTATTATTTAATAAAATTTACTAATAAACAACTTTTTATTAATATATTAAAATTATTTCTATATATATGATAATATATATTAAAATGAATATTGTTCAATTTAGAATCTGGTACCGAACAAAATAGGGAATAAAGAATATAATAAGAAAAAAATCCAATAATTAATTTGAAAATTCAGCCAAAGGTATGAATTAATTAAAAAAAATTATGGAAAAAAATATCTTAACAAAAAGAAAAAATATTTCGTTGAAATGTTTAAATATTTTCTTAAAATATTAATTATTTCCTAATAAATTAATTGCACCGCGTTTAACATACGTTGCTTCTAGACATAAGATAATAATAAAATAAAAAATGGTAAAAAATCCTTAAAAAAGTAAATAAAATTAAAAAAAAATAATTTATGAGTGAAATTCATGTGATGAGTGTGTATATAAATGAGCGTAAGGACTCAAAAACAACATACCGGGCATTGTTGTTTGTATTATCGTAGTGTGTTTGGAGTTTTTTCTTGTCTCTTTCTTCATTTTGTTTGTATTTGTGTCTTTGAAAACGAGAATTGCAACCACGTGAATGTCTTTTTGAGACAACTCTTCTCTTTTTAGCCTCTCATATAAGAACCCTACAACCTTTTGATTACTTTCTTTCTCTCTCTCTTACCCTATCTCTTTGTACTGTCCACTGTTTCTCTCTCATATCCAGCCATGACTCCTGTAACTCCGAATCAACCAGGTTCCAAGACCTTGCAACAAGGTCAAAACCAGTCCCTAGATGTTTCTCCTGTTAAACAGGACTGTCCTACCTTGTTTAATTTTCTTGATCAATTTCAAGGAAATCATGATCCTAAGGCAAGATCGTATTTACATGATCCCGCTAATTTTAATTTATTTTTCTCTTTTTTATCTTCGTATATATATTTTTATCTTAGATTATCACTAATTCTCTATAATTTTTTATTTATTTGTTCCAATACTATGTATCTACATAGCAGTGATGATCATGATCATCGATGATCATGATCAGCGATCATGATTGTATAAATTATTTATAAAGCTTTGATGAGTTAATTTGAAATTTTATATAAAATGATATAATTATGATTTACGCCTATGATCTGATTTACAGTCTTGATTTTTAGATCTTTGTGATCTAATGCATTTTTTTTATCTCTCTGATTTTATTACTTTAGGATCATAAGCTGGGACCTCATCATGGTGGATCATCATCATCAACCAATCACCTACAACTCTATAATTCGTCGAGTGGTGCAGCTATGGTTGGTCAAAGCATTGCGCGTGACACAAATTTACCATCATCGATGGAGGTGGAAGATCGCAGCAAAAGAAATGACAGATGGGTGTCTTCAAAGGCAAGGTTGATGAAAATGTTGATGATACCTGGAAGCAGTTATGGAGACATAAACGAAGACAAGGCAATTATCGATGCAACTGCTGGTGCTGCTGCCACAACTCCTTCAAATGAAGGAATTCAAAATGAAAGGTACAATCAAGGAAGCCCTACTGCTAGGGTTTGTACTGAGTGTCAAACTACCTCTACCCCACTTTGGAGGAGTGGCCCTGTGGGTCCTAAGGTAATTAGTTGATCAATTTTCCCCTATTCATGACTACTCTTTCATTTACTATCAGGTCGTCTCGAATGTTTGATCTATTAAAATTTGGCCATTGTCGTTTCAATTCGTTTGATTAAAAATCATCTTTTAGTAAAGAAATCAAATTTAAAGATAAATTTTATTTTCCACCTCTATTTTTTCTCGGTAATTCAACATTCATCAAGCTATATATATGAGTAGAAATATTTTTCGATCGATAAAATTATATGAATTTTAATATTAATATAAGTTTTTTATTAATTGAATATTTCAAGAGATCACACTAGCTGGACTCATGAAAGTGTTATTCCACATTTATATTGTTTTAGTTAATTAAATACTAATTAATATACTTTAATTTGATTGATAGTTGATTAACATGAATATGTTGTTGGTGCAGACACTTTGCAATGCTTGTGGAATTAGGCAGAGGAAGGCAAGAAGGGCTGCTGTAGAGGCTGACAATAGTTTGGGACATGGCAAAGAGAAAGAAGAGAAACTTCTTGTGAACAAATGTACACAATTCAAGAAGAACAAGACTTCTTCAACTTCAACTAGTGCTGCTGCTACTATTACTGCTACGACTACTAATGATAGTAGCTTATCTGAAGAGATGATGGAGAGACTTGATTTTTTCTTAACAAAGGTGAGGAAAAAATCGGGTTTCGAGTCTACTACTGAGGAAGTAGCTGATACAGCTCTACTTCTGATGGATATCTCTTGTGGGTATGTTTACCCTTAATTAGAAGAGGGAGTAGGATTCTCTCATGTAAGAATTTTACAATGAGGGGTGAGGGTGGTTGATAAATTTTGAGTTTTGGTATTTTTATTTGACTTTTATATAAAAAATAATTGGTCACTGTTTTGTTTGGTATTGTGAGTTGTGAAATCAAGTTAATGTACTTGCATCACAACCAAAATAAGGTTTTGTTGCATTATACATGCATTGCATTTATTAAATGAAATAAAGAGAAATTTTGTGTGAGCTTTTAAATATCTTTTGTTTCATACAGTATATTTTGCACTGAGATATCTTAGGTTTTGGGGGTAAAAGAGAATCTAGTGGTAAAATTTTACTGAAATTAAACGCCATTATAGCGTAATAAATCATATGATCAAACTCAATCTAAGGTTTCATATTCCTTAACTATAATGCATTGTTTTGATATGGTTTAACTAGTCAGAACCTTGAATCTACTTTTATTATAGGCTGGTTATTTTGAGTGTCTGTTGAAAATTTTGTCTCGCTTCAAAACCGATAAACGAAGATTTAAAACATTCATTGGTTTTTTTTTGCTTAACCTTCATTGATTCAATGTATAGGTTAGTTTTAAATTATTATTATTATAATTGCTATTAAATTTTTTTTTTAATGGTAAAATATATTTTAAAAAAGAAAGACAGAAAAATACAACCATCAAAGGGGAAAAAATGTACAAACAGCTAAATCCTACCCAAAACTACCATTATTATTATTATTATTATTATTATTATTATTATTATTATTATTATTATTATTATTATTATTATTATTATTATTATTATTATTATTATTATTATTATTATTATTAAAACTCTTTTTTTTATATAAGCAATTACATTAAATTGGATTGTAGCAGCTAGGATGAGATTGAATTTAGACTCTAGTTTTCCATTAGTGTTGTTTCAGGATGCACCAAACTTGGGTGTTAATTGGATCAACTGATTTCTTTGAGCACACCATTCCTCAATCATCCTCATGTATTGCTAGAACTTGTTTTCTATTGGTTTTTGTTTTTAGGAAAGTGTTCCCACACTATTGTTGTGGAAAAATACATGAGTTTTTTATCTGCATATATTGGTGATCTTTCTCTTCTATGTGATGCTCATTGTAAGCATCCTATTTTTCTTTATTTTGGGATTTTTAATAGTAGCAATGACTTAGAAAAGTTTTTTATTAAATGCATTAAATTTATTTTATATTTTTCATGATTTTTTTAATATAATTCTTTAAACTCAACACGTTTTTATATTTTAATTTGATAATTTTACTAAATCTTAATTCATTTATTTTGTTTTATATTTTGAATCACAAATAATTTTTTTAAAATCGTCTTTTAAAATTCATAATGGATCCTCAAGTAAAGTTTTGTTCTTGATGATTATTTATTGTAATCTTTAATTGAGGCAAAATTTAAGAAAAAAATGACAAGTTAATTTAAATTAAATCAAATCTTTAATGTATTGATTTAAAGAGTGTTGCGCAAAATATTAGTATCGAGAATCCGCTTTCATTATTTATAGTTTGATGTGTTGTTTATATATATATATATATATATATATATATATATATATATATATATATATATATATATATATATATATATACCTTAAGTGCTCAGAAATTTGAATGAAACTTATTTAATGATATGAAAGTTTATGTACAAAGTTTCATTATTTTATGATGTATGAACACTTAGAAAATTGTTTGAATTGTATGTGAATTTTTTTAATGAAAGAGATTAATGAAAAACTGATGTATTTTGACTTAAATACATCTCATTATGACTCTTCGATTCGATACAATGAATTTGAATCACAATGGTTCATATGTTTCAAAATAGTATGTTGTATAAAAGAATTGTAAAAATTACAGTGGTTTCAAACTGCCATAGCTTACAAATCAAGTTGTTGTTTCAAAAAACAGTAAAATTGTGACGGTTTCAAACGGCCACAGTTTATGACGGTGTATTGTTTAAAAAAAAACAGGAAGATTGCGGCAGTTTCAAAATGCCATATTTATGCAAATTAGTTATTCAAAAAGAGAGCACATCCACTACAAGAAAATTAGGGTTTTACGACACAAAAATTGTGACAGTTACTTGATAACTGTCGTAACTCTAATATAGAGACGCGTGTTACGACGGTATACAACTACCGTCCTTACATTTTTTAAAAATTATTAAATATAACGACGGTTATACAATTACTGTTGTAGAAATCAATTCACGACGGCTTAAAAACCGCCCTAAATTGTATGTTACGACGGTACATTAACTGTCGCCCACCAAACCAAATAACACACGTCTTGGACCATGAGAAACTTATCAAAGGTCACGACGGTGAACCAACCGTCGCGCTCACTTACTTAAAAATTATCAAACTTCACGACGGTGAACCTACCGTCGTCCACAATTACAAAATAGTTATGAGGAGAATATTCCCTGTCTATTATATTATTTTATATAAAATAAAATAATTTTAAATTTCTTTATAATGATGTTGTAGCTTTAATTTTAATTCAACAATTGCAAAATAGTTATGAGGGAAATATTCCCTCTCTAATATATTATTTTATATAAAATAAATTAAATTTAAATTTTTTTATAATGACATTATAGCTTTAATTTTAATTCAACAAAAATAGTATTAAGTATCTTTTAAAATAAAAAAATATTTTGCCAAACCCTACGTACCAGCTTCTACCTCCTCTCCTTCTACGTGAAAACCTCCTCTCCTTCTATTGTTAAGTGTATTATTCTCGAATAACAAATCAACAAAGTGTGGTTTTAGGGTTTTAGGGTTTTGTAATGGCGTTGAGACCGGAGCGAGTAGCACCACCAGAGATATTCTTCGACGATACCGAAGCTCACAAGTACACTTCTTCTTCCCGTATCATCGAATTCCCTTCTATCTCTTTCTCTCTGATAGGGGTCCTCTTCTGTTTTAAAACCACTGTACCGAATTTCCTTCTTCACGACTCACTTCCCGGTAGCAACTTCCGCGAGAACGGAATCCTCGAAGAATAATATGAATCCCTTTCTTCCATCGATGGAAACGATTCCAACAAATGCACCGATTTCTACGATATCTATTGTCCTGAGGTTTATACATCTTATACATATTCTTTGATTTTTCTATTTGGAAATTTAATTCCCCTTTCTGCATGTTTAGAAAGTCAATGCAATTTTGTGAGTCTCTTCAAATATGTAACTGGAGTTGCTTAATCTCTTATTGCAGGCTGAAGCCGAAGTTTTTTTCAAGATAGATCAACTCTCAATTCTGCTGTAGGTTCTTCCCAACACTTTTTTAATTTTAATATTCATGACTATGGCATTTTACAGGACATTCAAGGACTAGTTTCTAAATATTTTTACTTCTTAAAGTGGAGTTATGCGTGTCTTTAAATTTATAAGAAGTTAGACAATGTTGATAAGTGAGTGACATTCCTCAGCTTCCAGGTCGATTTTGTAGGTTGAGATAGGCCGAATCCAAACTCCTCGATAGGAAATAGTGTTAGACCATCAAATTAAACTCGTGCGGCGTATCAGACTTTGTTTCACTGCAATCACTAATACAACACTCTCATGATATGCAGAATAAACCTCTTATTCACAAAGTGGTTAGGCTCTATATGCCAGGCCTGGATGCAGCTTTGTACTTGTCATTGTCCAGATCGCTTCCTAATTTAAAAAATTTAAAAAAACCGTGTGGCAAACCAGGACCAGTCCTTGCTCTCAGGTCTGTTGAAACTTGAAAATGCATTCTGTTATTTTTTTCCTTCAAAATGTTGCGTCTCTGAATTCAATTTCTTTTTCATTTGGTTAGATGTATATCAGATAATATGTAGACAATAGAGTGATAGACACACTATTAACATGTAGGCAGAAAAGAAAAAGGGATCTAAATGGTTCAGTTACACCGAAATCTAATTAGACATCACAACAAGGTTTGTAGAATAATTTTCTTGAATTTTGTATTCATTTTAAGGTCATCTTCTATTTACTTTAACTAAAAAATATTACAACCTATCAGTGCAAATGCAAGTAAATACCTGTGATTCCTTTTACATCTCTAAAGCAGAGTTATTAATAAACATTCACATAAGTTTACTGCTTTTACCGTGTTGATTCTCTTGGAGCAATTACTATTTAGTATTTACTGCCCATAAACTCGATTGCATCATTTTCAAGTTTAAAGCAATAAGTTAATAACAATATGAATTTGGACTCTGTATGAAACATGTGACATCTTTGTGCAGAAGAAGGTTGTAGTGCTACCCTCAATTCACGGAGCTTACTAAATACACACCTTTCCCTGTATGAAACATGTGACATTTTCAGGTTTTTAAATATTTCAAGCTTAGATTATGGTGTTTTTGAACCTATTGTATTCTTTTCTTTTTTGTGTGTCTTTAACTATTAATTAATGCATTTTTCTTAGGGGACTGCATCTGTTGTTCTTGCTAGAGTTGTAGCAGCCTTGAAGCTCATCGGTGGCACTCATTCCTCTTCCTTGATGCTGGAGAAGTACGATCATAACTAACCTAGACAGGGTTATGTTTTCAGGCGGGAACTGGTATAGCTGAGCCAATTGCTCTTGAGATGTCAAAGCAGGTGAACCAACTATTCATTGTTTTTTACATTAGTAATTCCTATTTTATGAAAGATCAAGTTCATTTTAATTGGTGATGTCTTTCTATTTATTTCTGCAGCAGACTAAAACACCTAATGAAGAGAGTCGTAGGAAGATATGGCTTGTAGATTCAAAGGTAGTGGAAAAAACGATAAGTTTAATATTTTGAAAATTAATTTGTTCTAAAGTGTCTATTTCTTCTCTTACAGGGTTTAATTGTTAGTTCACGGGCAAATTCACTTCAACACTTCAAGAAGCCTTGGGCTCATGAACACGAACCTGTTTGCACTCTCATTGAGACTGTTAAGGTAAAGTTTATTATTCTGGCCCGGTTCTAAAATCTTCTTCACATTCGTTACAATTTCTCATTTTCAATCAAATCATTTATATATGATTCATTCCTTGTCAATACATGCCAATAATGCATACATTTTTCCAGCTTGTAAGCTTGTTCTGATTTTGTTACCTTGTTTATTTTTATTACTTCAATAGAAAATGTATTAATCACCTATTCCTTATATCATTCTAATGTATTACCTTATTTAATGTGGATTTAATATTTAATTCTTTTTTCTTTTTGTTTCCCTGTTCTTTAGAGTCATTGGTGCTTAACATCTTTAAATAATGAATTAACTATGAAACAAATTGATTCTTATTTTATCTCTCTTGCAGGTCTATCGTCATTTTGATATGAAACAAGGGAAGATTACTCTTTTAGAGTCTAGAGTAGAACAATTGTGTCAACAATAGTTTATGCCATATAACAAGGACCAGAATGAAGACTTATTGGATTCCTTGCTACTTCATTGAAGCTGCTTAAGTTACCTGTTCCACTGATGTTGGCAATAAAATATGACCGAGCTTTATTTATTGGAAAGTCACTTTTGGTCATGAAGGAATCACATTTGACTTGAGAGTTAGGTAATTTACACAGGTAATTTTTATTTGCTTAGACAATAAGTCTTCACATTGTATCTTTTGCATCTGAACTTGGGGTCCTTGAGCTACTCCATAGTTTATTTTTCAGAGTTCAGTCAACTATGTTCGAAATTAATGGACTAAATTACACCTTTGGTGTGTTGGTGTTAGGATAACATTTGTTTAGTTAGAAAAGTATTTGTATAAATGGAGAAATACAATGATAGAGTGGGGTATGATAGATGCAAATATCTTTATTTGTTGAAGTTTATTTGAGAAAGGAAACTCAATTGGTAGAAAGTTTTAAATGTTGGAACATCATATCTATGATAAACTTGTAAAAGATCTTTGTCATATGTTTTGGACCATCATTCTTTGTAAGCATTTCAGATAGCTTTCATTAAAATTATTTCATTCTATTGGACCTTACCACCATATATGTATAGTAATTAATGGTCAAAATTATACATTTATCTGCAGATCCTAGCTCTCTATCTTTTTAATGTGCTAACTTATCAAGATCACGAAGAGTATCAGATGATGGTTAGAGATGAGCTTTGGGAGTAATTAATTAGATTATGAATTTTATTATTTATTATGTATTTTTGGCATAATGATACTTATTATTATAAGATTAGGATTTGATATATTTTCGGTTTATGGTACTACATGACATGATTATGGAACTCGCATTTTACATGATAATGGAACTCACTTTTTTATCTTGTGATGCTTATTTGATATTAAATGTTTTTTATTAGAATTAATTTTATTACGTTAAAAAGTGATAGAAAAAAAATACTATAGATAAAAAATTTATGTTAGAAATAATTTAAAGAAAATAAGAATACTAGATTTAAAAATATTTTAGTAGAAATAATTTAAATAAAAAATATAATACAATACATAAAAATTAATAATGGTTTAAATTGTTGTTAAATATATAAATTTAATAGTTAGTAGCGCTTTAAACCGTTACCAGGATATCACATTCACGACGGTTTTAAACTGTTGCAAATAATAAGAAGACAAAAATCAAAAGCATATTTACGACGGTTCCAACCGTCAGGATATAAGATTCACGACTGGTTTTAACCGTCGCGAACAACAACAAAAACAAAAATCAAGGGCATATTCACGACGGTTTTTAACCGTCGTCATTTCTTGTTTGAGTCAGTTCCAACCCGTCGTGAACTAGCGCGACGGTTGGTATGACGGTTTTGACAACCGTCGCGAAACAGGTTGGGGACACACGATTCTGCGACGGTACTTTAACCGTCGTAGAATGTATATTGAGGCAGTTTTAACCGTCGTAATCTGCCAAAATAACCGTCATAATCTGTCAATTTTCTTGTAGTGATCAATCAATTGATGCTAAGAGTCAATTGAATGACTCCTTTAAAAACTTGAAAATTTTCCTTTTAAAAGTTGTGCTTTTAATGACAATCATGCATGAATATTTTAGAAACATATAATGGTTTAGATAAAAAATATTTTGAACACTTAAAGCTTATATACATATGAATTACCATTGTACCTTAATCTTCATGATTAAATCCTTTGATTTCCAAAGCTTGTCCCAACTTGATACTTGATTTTAATCTTTTTCTTCTTTGATCTTTCTTCAATGATAAGCTTTTGTCCTCATCAAAACTAAGCTAAGATAAATGAAGCACTACAACGTGCAAGGGCTTTAAAAGCGCTTTTTGTGGGCTTTAAGAGCGCTTAAAAGCGCTGCCAAAGCCAGCGCTAACGACAGCGTTTTTGAAACTCCAAAAGCGCTCTTGTAGCCCCCCTATAGCAGCGCTTTTTCCAGAAAAGCGCTCTCGTATCCCCCCCTATAGCAGCGTTTTTTCCATAAAAGCGCTCCCGTAGCCCCCCCTATAGCAGCGCTTTTTCCAGAAAAGCGCTCTCGTAGCCCCCCTATAGCAGCGCTTTTATCCAGAAAAGCGCTCTCGTAGCCCCCCTATAGCAGCGCTTTTTCCAGAAGCGCTTTCGTAGGTTGCGTTTTTTTTTATCTTTTATGTTTTTTTTTTATCTTAGGCAGCGCTTTTAGTTATAAAGCGCTTTAGTAGGTAGCCCTTTAAGAGCGTTTTTTAAAGCGCTGTCGTTGCTAAACGCAGTATTTTAAAGTGCAACCTGTAATTTAAGCCTCCCTGTTCGACCTGTAATTTATATTTATGTTCAACCTGTAATATTTTCGACCGGTAATATATTTTCAACCTGTAATATTTTCAACCATAGGTAGGACAATATATATACTAATATAATACCATTATAATCCAAAATAATATATATACATCATTATAGTTCAATTCACATGTAACTAACTCATGTCAAACAAACTCAATTAGATACATATAACTAACTCATCTCTAACAATAACTAAATCTGAATATAAGCCCGAAATGTAAAAAATCCGACGAGCGCACGGTCCTGGTCCTGCAAAGTATGAACAGAACAACAGGGTCAATTAAAGGCTCCAACATCTATACTTCAAATTTTCCAAGAAAACAAATTGTCATTTAGTAACATCAACAATATTATTAGCAACAATTTCATGTGATTTGCAACTCAATCCACCAATGTAATGTGTCATCAATTCAGTCTCAAATCAAACTATCAGCACCACTTAACAACAACAAAAACAAACTTGATTCATATAACAACGTCATCATCGTCAACTAATATTAAGCAAAATGAACCAACATCCACCAAAGAAACTCAAACACGAAGTCATTATCAAAATAATGTATTCATAAAACTGTTCACACAATAATGTATTCATACCTATATGAATAGTTGTTGAATATAAAATTGACACAATTCCTCTTTGATTTCTTCCAACTTAAGTCTCGTGTAAGAAGCAACATAGAAGTCATCAAAGTACTACATAACAAAAACATAATATGAATGATTTAGTTAAATGTAATAAATTATAAGAAATTATCTTAAGTTATAAATCCATACCGTGATTGGAATCTCTAATTGATTCGTTTGAATGATTTCTTTCATAAACCTCAAAACAAAGTATCCGCAATCTGAACTGTTTCGCTGTTGCGGACACTACATAGAAAAACAAATAAGATTTTATAGTTGTCTTGTTTTATCAAGTAGCATAACTATTATAAGAAAAATTGTGAAAATTAATGTACCTGCACTTTGATCCAAGTAATGTTGTTTGATTTAGTCCGGGATACCTGTGCGTCTCTTTGACTTCAGAACACTTGTATTGATCTAACAAAAATATAAAAGCATATATTTAGATCAATCTCACAAATAATTAAATATATAAATATACACGAATATTTAGAACGATCCCACTTACGTATCAATCATTGACTTCATAGCCGGATAATTGGTCCACTCACCATCTACCGAATTCAGAAAATATACCACTTCTCTTATAGGGTTGATAGCAAGCAACAACCAGTGTGCTCTATAAATTAAAACAAAAGTTTATATGAAAATTTTGCTACACAAAAGAAACAAAGATTAGATGAACCAAGAATGAGAAACTAACCCTACTGGTCGGGTATTATACGCCCAAAGAAACAGACTATCTGTATTGCCGGTGGACAGGAATCTATCGACTAAGTACTGTCTAACTGATTCCGTTTCCGTAGCAATTGTTTGTCCGCTGCAATGAGCGAAAGACACAAAACGGAATCTGTTTGACAATGTAGTCTCGCGCAACACTTTGTCATACAACAACCTTAAATAAAAACATAATAAACATTAGATTATTTTCATTGAAATGTGTAAATAAATTGTTCAACTAATTAAATAATATATCGGATGAGGGAATATTACCGGATGTATGAGTGAATATTACCGACGCCTAGTTGGTCATGCGAAAAAATCTTATGCATGTCATCTAGTGCAATATTTGACAGGAATTCAATACCAAAGATAGCTTCAAGCGCTTCTGCAATCTCTTCGACTCGATCATAATCGTATGTGTCTGTGAAATCGTCGTTTGAAGCATACTTCGTATTACACCTCGACTCAACATTTCCGTTACTTTGCTCACCATGCAAATTCCAACATGTATAACTTCTATCAATTCCAAATCGTAGTAAATGCGATGCCAACTGATTCCCGTCAACCTTACCCCCATAACAACAACCCAAGCAAGGACATGTCATTCGAATCGGGTCTTCGGAGTACGCAACCGCAAACTTAACGAATTCCCATACCCCTTTCTCGTACTCTTTCGACAATCGGTTTGAATTCATCCATGTCTTATCCATGTCTTAATTAAGCTAAACAAAAACAACTAATTATTAAGGCACAAAACGGTATAATGCGTTTCTGTCAAAACGTAAAGTATACCAGTAATTTGAGAAAGAAATTTACCTCGGATTTTACCGAACTCAAGAAAACATAGAGAATGAGCGCTGTACGTCGAACTAGGACGAGAAACGCTGCTAATTCAAAGGAAAGAAAATATAATTAAAAGCACTTCAGAATTACAATATAAATCACAATTTTAAACAAAATTCAAAACACTTCAGAATTTTCCAATGCATTTATATTGCAGCTACAGTGTATGCTAATAGAATTTGACAAGTATATAAAAATATAATTAAATGCTACATGATGCAATAAGAGGAAATAAGATTTAAATGTGTATAAAGAAAAGAAGAGTAAATTTTATGTATATTTATTTATTCTCTTTGAATAATTATAACAATATCATAACGGCTTATAGAGACACAAATTATAATTAGGTATTTTAAAGAAGGAAGGAAATCAAATGAACAAAGGAAATCAACAATAGTCTGAAGTGTGTACATACTCGTAAATATGTAGTACCAGAGTCAATGATACGAGCTCCAAAGAGATCCAAAGTTATCAATCCAGTCAGACCTATACAAGAAATTCAATTCAATGTATGATTATAATAAGAACGGGTGAATAGTGCAGATTCCATAAAACACAGTTTCAGAATTTGAGTTTTCCCATTGACACCAATCACCAATTCCATGACCGACACAAATCACCAATAACTCTCCTAATAAAAGAGCAAACTTAGTCGTCCTTTCTCTTGAGTTGCATGGATCAAAAGAAAGGATACAAAAGCATGAGACATATTGATATAGAAAAACACAACATAGTCATGTACTCATTTTGATATAGAAAACACACAACATAGTCATGTTTTATTTATATATAGTTAACTGTGTCTCTTCCACAAAGATACATATCAATACTCTAGCTTCAATTCTTAAAATAATAGGTGTTTAGATTCTTTCTATCTAATGAACACTTTTATAATGACACGGTGGTAATTAAGTTCTCAAACATGAGAAATTTGAACACATTAAAAACAGTCCCAAGACCATATGCCGGTTTATCGTAAACTACACCAGCAACTACCCCAGTGCTAAATCACTCAATAATGTTTTCATCCTTAAATCATATATCACATCCCACAATCAATTACAATGCTAATGAACCTAATTATTCCACAAGGGCTATCTACTACATTGAAGAACACTTTGCCGAAAATAACCATTCATAAACAATGTGATATACTGCTCATATCATGTGCAGATTTTATTAAGGAACAGATCATCAACAATGTTTCACTAACAATTTCTTAAATAACATAGAATAAAAATTAACAGTTCTGCTAGTAGAGTAGTAGAGGGAATGTGAAATCGACTCACCGAGAAAGAAGAAGAAGTGTGACAGGAGAAGTCGACGAAGAGCTTTGCGAGGCGGTGAAGGAGAAGACGAGATTCAGCCGGAGGCGGGGGTATATGTCGCTGTTAATCAACCACGAAGTGAAGGAGAAGACGAAGAGTTTTGCAAGGCGGAAGGAGAAGACGAAATTCAGAGATTCAGTATCAAAATTCAGCCCCAAACGAAATTCAAGGATGGAGTGGTGATTCAATATCGTGGAAGGCGGAGATTTTCATGGAGATATGCTAGGTTTACGTTTGGGGAAGAAGAATGGTATCCTGATTTCTGAAAAACGTAATAACCTGGGAATGTTTTGTTTTAAAAAAATATAATTGTAAATACCCTACGAGAGCGCTTTTAAAAAGCGCTTTGGTACCCAGCCCTATACCAGCGCTTTTTAGATAGAAAACGCTTTGGTAACCTACCCCTTTACCAGCGCTTCTAAAAGCGCTTTGGTAACCGCCCTATAGAAGCGCTTCTATAAAGCGCTTTGGTAACCAGCCCTATACCAACGCTTTTAAAAAGCGCTTTCGTAGGACCCCCTATAGCAGCGCTTTTTTCCCTTCATTTTTAGTTTTGTTTTTAGCGAAACCTATAGCAGCGCTTTTTCCTAAAAGCGCTTTCGTAGGGGTGCTGCTAAAAAACAAATTTGGAGTAGTGAAGAACATCTTCTTCACAAGCTAATGTGGATCTCCAATGTCTACCTAGAGTTGAAGATTCTTAATTGTTCCAAGTTTAAATGGTTGAAGGAAGGAGATGCCATTCATGCTTGTGTCAAGAGTATAAATAGAATAAATTCTATATTGGCTCTTCATGCGGAGGATTCTTGGTTGGATGGAGTTGTTGATATTAGACATGAGGTTATCAGGTTTTTTAGTCATTATTTTAAAGAACCTCTTTCTGATCAACCTCGATTGAATAAGGCGATCTTTAAGACTTTCTATTATGAGGATAATCAGGTGATAACCTCTACTTTTCCGTTGAAGATTGACTTGATGTTCTATTAGTGTGATGGAAATAAGATCTCTGGCCTTGATGGATTTAAATTTCCCTTTCTTAAGATATTCTATCCTTTCCTTAAAGAGGAACTGAGTTTATAGTTTGGGCAGTTTCATTGCAAGGATTTTGTCCTTCGTAGTTTCATTATAAGGCTATCTAATTTAATCAATTGGATTATTGAAAGGGCATATTTTGGCTGATGGGTAATTTCTTAGAATGAAATAGTTGATTTGGCTAAGAAAACCAAAAAGGATTGTCTCATTTTAAAGGTCAATTTTAAGAAAGCATATAACTTTGTCTGTTGGAATTTTTTAGATTTAATGATAAGTGGTGGGACTGGTTGTGTGGTTGTGTGTTTGTTGGAAACCTTGATGTCTTAGTTAATGTTTCTTCGACTCGGGACATTAGTATTCATAAGCAAGGAGACTCACTAGCTCCTTGATAAACAAAATGAATATTTTTCAAATCAAATAAAATCAATCGCTTTAGCATCCATTCACATTCACAAACAAAGGTGAGGAAAAAATCAGGTTTCGAGTCTACTACTGAGGAAGTAGCTGATACAGCTCTACTTCTGATGAATATCTCTTGTGGTTATGTTTGCCCTTGATTAGAAGAGGGATTTGGATTCTCTCATGGAAGAATTTTACAACGAGGGGTGAGGGTGATTCATAAATTTTGAGTATTGGTTTTATTTATTTTACTTTTATATAAAAAATAATTGGTCACTGTTTTGTTTGGTTTTGTGAGGTGTGAAATCAAGTTGATGTATTTGCATCAACACCAAAATAAGGTTTTGTTGCATTAGACATGCATTTATTACAATGAAATAAAGAAAAAAAATTGTGTGAGCTTTTAAATATCTTTTGTTTCATATCTTTTTTACCGAGATATTTTAGGTTTTGGGGTAAAAGAGAATCTAGTGGTAAAATTTTGCCGAAATTAAAAGTCATTATTATAACATAATAAATCAAATGATCGAATTGAATTTAAGGTTTCATAATCCATTACTATGATGCATTGTTTTGATATGGTTTAACTACTAGAAATGTACTTTTATTAACCGATGAAAATTTTCGTCTCGCCTAAAAACCGATATGAAGATTTAGAAGCTTCATTGATTCAATGTATAGGTTAATTTAATCTTGTCTTGTAATATTAATCTTGGATGTTCACGATTCAAAAAAAAATGTATAGGTTAATATTAAAATATTATTATTCAAAAAATATTATTATTATTATTGCTATTATTATTATTATTATTATTATTAATGTTGAGCTTATGGTGTTATATCATGGTTTGCGTATGACCTGAGAACTTGACATCAAAGATCGAATGTGTTATTATGACTATAACTCTACTATCAAGCTTGTCTAAGAGTATGTTAATGTTTGGCATTTCTATGTTGCGATGTTTCGCAATATTAAAGAACTTCTTTCTAGGGAATGACGAGTTCAAATATTTCATACTCTTAGGGAGGAGAATGCTTGTGCTGACTACCTAAAAAATCATGGAGCTGGGAATGATGTAATGTATCGGTCTTAGGGAGGAGAATGCTTGTGCTGACTACCCAAAAAATGTCATACAAGTTCTCTTGGAAAATAGATAGCTTAAGAGAAATGAAGACAGCACCAAAGAAACCTTCCAATGAGGATCACCACTCCAACTTGTGAAGTCAATTCCTTAAAGACAACTAACAGTTCATGCACAATAGGGTTACCATCCACTCTAAGAAAGTGCAGGAAACAAAAGAAGTCTTACCAAGATACCACTTTTAAGACCAAAAGATAATTATGTCACCACTCCATCATTAGTAGATGTTAAGCTCGAAAAAATGTACTTGTTACAATTTTTTCAAAAGGCCCATACCACAAAATTATAGAACAAAGTTAAGTCATGACTAATTCTCGACATGGTCCCAAGAGACCTCGAAGTCTCTAAAAATGACTCAAGATATAGGCAACACAAACTTCAAACTGAGCCATATACAATAACCTAACACCTAAAAAGGCTAACCCTCGTACGAATTCTATCTCTAAAATGCAACCAGGAGAAGGAAATGACCTTATAAAGGGCCCTACTCTTCCAAATAAGAGGCGAGACTCTACCAATATTAGGAGGAATAACATGTTGTAAAGAAGGTCTTAAGAGGTAAGCACATGTCTCTTAAGTAGAATATAAACCAATATTATTATGTAACAAATACCACATATCCACATCAGATTAGCAACTAAAATCCCTAATGGTAATCAATATGTTACCGACAAGCTCAAATTCCCAACTAAAAAACTCGCATTCACCTAAGATCTAAGGACAAGACTCCGTTAACAAAAGAACTCCTACGAAAACTAAGGATATATTTAATAGTTCAAATATTAATAGCATTTGTCTCCCCCAAGTGTCATCTGTATATTAAATATGAGAGACCTAGGTCTGAGGTTCCCACTAGAAAGAAAAAAGATCAAGACCCATAGTGAAAAGGAACTGTGTGAAAGATTTATCCTCATTGATCCCTTTCTGGATATTAATCTCTTGTGTGGGATAACCATTGACCAAGATGGCCAGGCTCCTGTGAAAATACAATCTTCATCATATTATCAATGAAATTTCAACTGACAAAATCATAAGTGTTCTCAAAATCTACATTGAAGATAAGACAATCTTTTTTAGATTTTTTTGCCAACCTATTATGAATGGTTTAAACTTCCTTTATCCGACACAAATAATCTTTAGTGCCTTGTTTTTTTGTAAGGGTTGCACCCCTAGTGCGAGCTTTATCAATCAATTGCTTATTAAAAAAAAAAAGACGAACTTTAATGAAGGTTGAGTGATTAGGAGATATGATCTTACATCATCGTATCCAATCTAGATATCAAAACTAAAGATTCAATGAAATACAAGAAAATAGAGGTTTTGAATTGGGATGCAAGATTTACCACTTTAAAACACCCAAAATGCAAACTGGAAAAAATAGCATAAAGGATAAAAAACACAAGATTTTATCTTGGTTCACTGTTAACTGGGCTACCTCCAGTCCCCCTACCCAGGTGATTTTGCCTTATTAACAATGACTTAATTCACCAATCAAATACCCTTTGATTACAACCATAAAGACAAATCGTCTAAGTCTTTTCGAGGATCCTGACTAAACCTTTAGTCCACCAAGGAATCTTAACCAACCTGGTTAATCTTACAAACTGTTTATGATTACAAAATACTTTTTGAAAAGCTAATACACACAGTTACAATACATTTAGATTTACAAAAAATGAAAGTTATAAAGCTTTCAATAAAATAACAACTTTCTTCTTTGTGTTGATGCTCGACTTTTTGTGTTTCTCTCTTTTGAATAGATTTAACTTTGTTTGATCTTGATAATTCGTCCTTTTTCCATGGCTTTAAATATTCAATTAAATAGATGAAAATAGATCTGTTTGATGGTGAAGTTGGAATTTCATAAACCATAACTTCCATGGAGACGTTTAGTAATATAGTGGTAGAGTGGCGGTAGCAGCATTGTGGAAGGTGAGGATGGGACGTTTTGCAAAAGTTGGTACTGACAACAATCATTTTAACCTCTTTTACAAGGTAGTGAAAATGATGATGATGATTTGTACTATTTTAATATTTTCACACTATCTTCTTTCGTAGTAATATCTTTCAGATTGAGGCTTCTAATAGAATTTGGTGAAACTTGTTCAGAGTCCAGAGTTGCTAACTTTTCTTCACATCTTGACCACTAGAGTCAGAGGCTTCTGATAGATTGAGAAGAAGTTTGATCAAAGTAAGTCTTCCGTGCTACAGAGAAACATCGAGTCTTTAGATTCTTGAGTTATTAGAGTCTACATGCATAATCTTCACTTAGTAGATGACTTGATACTATATATGTAGAAGTAGATTTGTCATTGTAAACACTTATTTCTTCAATAGTTCAAAATGCTATCCCATAATCCTAAGTTATTTTTTCATAATCCAGAACTACATTTTTCTAGAGTTCACACTTTGTATACTCAGAGTCCATAATCTATGAGTAAAATCTGCACGCTTAAGAAAACTATTAGAGTACAAAATTGTTCTCCATACAAACATACTTGTTTTCATCAACACTCCATGATTAGTTGACAAACCAAACTTATTCCAACAAAAACATTGTAAAGACAACTAACCAAAGAGAATGGTCTCAAGTCACCTATAACTATAGTTGCGAAAGAACTATAATAACGATCTATTGCCCGTGGTAGTAAATTAGATAGCGTACTACATACAATCATAACTATATTAAACAACCGTTGTTGTATGTCTTTTAATAAAATTAAAAAATTGCAGCATTAGAACAATAACAACAGCAAGAACAACAACAACAACAGTGGTTGGAAGCTGGAGCATCCAACACAAACTAATAGTCAACCGGAGATTCAATCATATGAGTGCTAGTGAGGTTTCAATCATAGGTACTGTCAAATAAAAGGTGGCTTAGGCATTCTTCATAATTTATACAAAGACTGCAGATGGAAGACATATGCATACTTCTAAGGGAAAGTCGCTCATCAGTTGGTAATTTACCATGGATGAACCTCTAAAACATAAGAGAGGTAATTGGAGGAATGACTTTGTTTCAAATTTTCTTGCCCCCATGAAAGAGACTTATGGATGATGTCTGATACACATAGACCTTCTTTAGACTAAGATATCCATCGATTGTAGGATCTCAAACTAACATATCCTATATATCCCTAATAATGATCACATCCTTAGTCTGAGAGTGAAGGCTAGGGAAAACAACTAACAAGTAATATGGGAGGACCAACTTGTGGTCATGAATAAAAGAGCTAAGCATAGACCTAAGATTTCCATGAGTGCTCAAAAGAATATGCAAATGATCTGACACTAATTATTAAGGCGGGAGTTTATCTTGTCTAATTTGCTAACAAGCTCAGCAGAATTGGAACTGAATACATATTAAAGATAGATTTCATACCAGTCCAAAGAGCAGGGAAAATATGGTGCCTTATGTGACCACATTGTCGATAAACTCCTGTTCTAATGATGAGGTTTCAATAAAACTTGAGAGTTATCCATAATTCAAGAATTCAGAAGATTTGATGCCTCATTTAGAGTAATCAGAAATATGATCCCAAGCCCCCCTAAAAGAAGAATCTCGATAACACATCCTCTGAGAAATTCTAACCATTTTCCTTTTATACGTTTCACTACTCTAGATAAAATTCTTGCTCCATCTCTCAATGTCTTTAAGGAGAGACATAAGCCAGAAATAGAACATCAAGGCATGAACATGAATACTTTAGATTACTAATTTAACCATTAGAATTCTCCATGCAATGGACATTAGATGAGCTTTCTAAGTTACAAGTTTGTTCCTAATCCTATCAGCAATAGTTTGGAAGTGATTGGCTTAATTATGTCTCCCTTTAAAATGGAGGCACCTAGATAAAGGAAGGAACGATGACTTACCTTGATCTCATTCTATCAGCTAGCAAGACATGTCCTTGGGATGTTATAAAGACTGCATAAAGAATAAATCTAAGTGATTTATTTTCTCACCTGAACATGCATAATATCTATTGAAAAGATGCATAATTTCATCAATGGAGGTAATGTTGCCTTTGGAAAAAAATCATAATGGCATCAGCACTACTACAAAAGTATCTTTTGTAATGCCACTTAATTTTATTTTACCATAGCCAAAAGATCCATTGTGGTAGTTAGGCGCTTTATTTATTTATTTATTTATTTTCATTTTAAGTCCACTTTTTATCACAATTGGAACTTGCAATCGTGGTGAAAAGTGGCGCTTGGTCGTGAGTTTGAAACTTGTTGTTGTTGTTATTCTACTGCTGTATTTTTTATATTTTATCAAAAGACATACAACAATGATTGTTTAAAATAATCGTTGTTGTATATAGTGCATTGTCATGAGTTCGAATCTTCTTCTTTTTGTTGTTGTTCTAGTGCTGCATTTTTTTTATATTTTATTAAAAGACATACAACAACAGTTATTTAATACAATCGTTGATGCATGTAGCGCGTTTATTGAGTTCCCTCATTGTCCTTAAACAAATCTTGATCGTCTATTTAGTGATTATCAACACTCAAGACATTATTATTAGTGATCCACGTGAAACCTAAAACTTCGACAAACTTCATCTTCTACCTCCAAACGTCATATTTCACTTACGACACTATTTCTCCACTAAATCAAACTTGAAAACATCATTTCTTGTTGTAATTATTGTTGTTTTTGTTGTTGTTTTGTTCTTCTTCTTCTCTAGCTTGATTATGCTAGAAACTATTTCAAATGTAAAGTGGTATATGTAGGGCCAAACATAATGGTAGATTTAATGGAATATTTGACCGATGGGAAGCCAATATAATGTGGAATATCTCCCAAATGGCCCTTTTAGGGGAGGACTTCAAAGATTTCAAGATCTTTGCTAGTTTGTCCAACAGGACCTTGTTCTCCTAAAAGCATTTAGGCTTTCTAAAAACCAAGTACTAAAATATAGGCTTAATACCCTTTTTGATACTTTACCTATACTTTTGGGTCCATTTTGGTCCTCTTTCTTTTAAAAGGACCAATTAGATCCTTTATTTTTTCTAACGGTGTCATATTCATCTTTTCCGTCTATTTGTCACTAACGGCGTTAATTTTTATTTACATGGCATCCTAGTCATCATCTTCTTGGTTTTTAAAATATAATTTATTTTATATATTTTTTTAGACTATTCAACTAATTAAAAAGTAAAATCTTCAAGAACTGAATATCCATAGCTTTGGAACTCGAAGCAGATTCATGAGTGAAACATGAAGGCCGACCTTTAAGAACTATAGGACCCCATAAATCACCTATAGTTGTTAACTGAGCGATACAAGTCTATAATATCTCTGATGAAAATGCACGGATCATCCATAGTTTCATTCTCCCTCTTCCTGAATCCGAACCTAAACCAGAACAAACTCTCTCCTTTCGAACCTTCAAATTCAAACCCATCCAACCCAAATCTCGCCACTTGTTGCTTTTACTCTCTGGCTTACACATCGTATTCCTACTCCAATTTCTTCATACAGAAAAACTAAACAATAAACCCTAATTCCAGATTCAATCAATGAAATCAATAAACCCTTATTCTCCTCCACTCGAAATTGAGTTCAAGAAGAAACAATGCCGTTTGTTTTCCTAGCACAACGATTTTCCGAAAACAAAAGAAGAAAACGGCTACCACGACGGCGGCGTGAATCGATATCTGTTGTGGTTTTGTGTTTTCAAGCGGTTTACTTTTTTCTGTTCCCTGATAAAAACCCTCAAATCAGTTAGCAAAATGTTTGGATTTGGATTGAGAAGCGTATGGGTTCTTGATTCTTCTCTCTCAATTTTGGATTAAAAGCGTGTAGAATGTTGTTTACAGATTCTGGAATATCATTTGAAAATATTTGGTTGATTTAGTTTTTGATTCTTAGTTTTTGAAAATATTCCAGATTTAGTTGAAATGGATGTAAATCATTAAAAAAAGATTTTTTTTTTTTATTTTCAGATTTCTTGTTTCCAGATATGTAGAGAGACTACCATAAGAGTATATAAATTTGATTCTTGATTTATTTTCTATATTTTTTCTAAATAAAAAATTGATTTTAATTTTAATAAATTTAAACCATTGAAATTATCACTTACCACGTGTCACACATCTATTAAAAGAACTTGATTAAATGAAAGTATTTTATTGCCAAATGTACATGATGTGGCATATGTATTTGATTTTGACTAACGGAGTTAATACAAAGGACAAACGTGATATGTTTGAAAAAATAAGGGATTAATTTGACCCTTTTAAAAGAAAAGGGACCAAAATGGACCCAATTATATAGATAAATGACTAAAAAGGGTATTAAGCCTAAAATATATGTTGTGAATTTGTTTAGTTTTATAAAAATAAATTCAAAATTGAATCCGAGCGGTTTTTAAAAAGGAAAATCCAAATACATTTAATATTTCTCATTTTTTTTAGTAATTTTTTATTTCTTTTAATTAATTTACAATTTTTTAAATTTTAAATTTTAAATTTCACTTTTAATTTATAATATATTTCTACAATTAGTCAATTTATGGAAAAATATTATTTATACATTAAAAATTACTTATTTTGAAAAATTATAAATTAAAATTTAATAATAAACAACTTTTTATTAAAATATTAAAATTATTTCTATATATATGACGATATATATATATATTAAAATTAGAATCCGGTACTGAACAAAATAGGAATAAAGAATATAATAAGAAAAAAATCCAATAATTAATTTGAGAATTCAGCCAAAGGTATGAATTAATTAAAAACTTTTTATGGCAAAAAGAAAACTTAACAAAAAGAAAATCCGTTGAAATGTTTAAATATTTTCTTAAAATATTAATTATTGCCTAATAAAATAATTACACCGCGTTTCATACGTTGCTTCTAGACAAATGATAATAATAAAATAAAAAATGGTAAAAAATCCTTAAAAAGTGAATAAAATAAAATAAAATATTAATTTAAGAGTGAGATACAGGCGATGAGTGTATATATAAATGAACGTAAGGACTGAAAAACAACATAGCGGGCACTGTCGTTTGTATTATCGTAGTGTGTTCGGAGTTTTTTCTTGTCTTTTTCTTCATTTTGTTTTTATGTGTGTCTATGAAAAGGAGAATTGCAATCACGTGAATCTCTTTTTGAGACAACTCTTCTCTTTTTAGCCTCTCATATAAGAACCCTACCACCTTTTGATTACTCTCTCTCTCTCTCTCTCTCTCTCTCTCTCTCTCTCTCTCTCTCTCTCTCTCTCTCTCTCTCTCTCTCTCTCTCTCTCTCTCTCTCTCTCTCTCTCTCTCTCTCTCTCTCTCTCTCTCTCTCACCCTATCTCTTTGTACTGTCCACTGTTTCTCTCTCATATCCAACCATGACTCCTTTAACTCCGAATCAACCAAGTCCTAAGCAACAAGGTCAAAACCAATCCTTAGATGTTTCTCCTGTTAAACAGGACTGTCCTACGCTGTTTAATTTTCTTGATCAATTTCAAGAAAATCGTGATCCTAAGGCAAGATCATATTTACATGATCCCGCTAATTTTAATTTATTTTTCTCTTTTTTATCTTCGTATATATATATTTTTATCATAGATTATAACTAATTCTATATAATTTTTTATTTATTTGTTCCGATACTATGTATCTACATGGCAGTGATGATCCTGATCATCGATGATCATGATCAGCGATCATGATTGTATAAATAATAAATTATTTATAAAGCTTTGATGAGTTAATTTGAAATTTTATATAAAATGATATAATTATGATTTACGCCTATGATCTGATTTACAGTCTTGATTTTTAGATATTTGTGATCTAATGCAATATCTTTTTTATCTCTCTGGTTTTATTACTTTAGGATCATAAGCTGGGATTTCATTATGGTGGATCATCATCGTCAACCAATCATCTACAACTCTATAATTCATCGAGTGGTGCAACTATGGTTGATCAAAGCATTCCGCGAGACACAAATTTACCATCATCCATGGAGGTGGAAGATAGCAGCAAAAGAAATGACAAATGGGTGTCTTCAAAGGCGGGGTTGATGAAAATGCTGATGATACCAGAAAGCAATTATGGAGACATCAACGAAGACAAGGCAATTATCAATGCAACTGCTAGTGCTGCTGCCTCAACTCCTTCAAATGAAGGAATTCAAAATGAAAGGTACAATCAAGGAAGCCCTACTGCTAGGGTTTGTACTGAGTGTCAAACTACCTCTACCCCACTTTGGAGGAGTGGCCCTGTGGGTCCTAAGGTAATTAGTTGATCTATTTTCCCCTATTCACTACTCTTTCATTTACTATCAAGTAGTCTAGAATGTTTGATACGTTAAAATTCGGTCATTGTCGTTTTGATTTGTCTGATAAAAAAATCATCTTTTAGTAAAGAAATCAAATTTAAAAATAAATTTTACTTTCCGCCTAGAAATTTTTTGATTGCTAAAATTCTATAAATTTTAATATTAATATAAGTTTTTTATTAATTGAATATTTAAAGAGATCACACTAGCTGGACTCATGAAAGTGTTATTCCATATTTATATTGTTTTACTTAATTAAGTACTAATTAATATACTTTAATTTGATTGATAGTTGATTAACATGAATATGTTGTTGGTGCAGGCACTTTGCAATGCTTGTGGAATTAGGCAGAGGAAGGCAAGAAGGGCTGCTGTAGAGGCTGATAATAGTTTGGGACATGGCAAAGAGAAAGAAGAGAAGCTTCTTGTGAACAAATGTACACAGTTCAAGAAGAAGAACAACACTGCTTCAACTTCAACTAGTGCTGCTACTACTACTGATAGTAGCTTATCTGAAGAAATGATGGAGAGACTTGGTTTTTTCTTAACAAAGGTGAGGAAAAAATCGGGTTTCGAGTCTACTACTGAGGAAGTAGCTGATACTGCACTACTTCTAATGGATATCTCTTGTGGTTATGTTTACCCTTAAAATAAAAGAGGGAGTTGGATTATGTCATGTGAGAATTTTACAATGAGGGGTGAGGGTGGTTCATAAATTTTGAGTTTTGGTTTTATTTATTTTACTTTTATATCAAAAATAATTGGTCACTGTTTTGTTTGGTATTGTGAGTTGTGAAATGAAGTTGATGTACTTGCATCACAACCAAAAATAAGGTTCTGTTGCATTATACATGCATTTATTACGATGAAATAAAGAGAAATTTTGTGTGAGCTTCTAAATATCTTTTGCTTCATATATTTTTTACTGAGATATTTTAGGTTATGGGGTAAAAGAGAATCTAGTGGTAAAATTCTACAGATATTAAATGTCATATAGCATAATAAATCAAATGATCAAACTGAATTTAAGGTTCCATAATCCTTTACTATGATGCATTGTTTTGATATGGTTTAACTAGTCAGAACCTTGAATCTACTTTTATTAACCGATGAAAATTTTGTGCCGTTTAAAAACCGATAAACGAAGATATAGAAACTTCATTGATTCAATGTATAGCTTAATTTTAAATTATTATTATTATTATTATTATTATTATTATTATTATTATTATTATTATTATTATTATTATTATTATTATTATTATTATTATTATTATTATTATTATTATTATTCAAAAAATATTATTATTATTATTGCTATTATATTATATCTTGAATGGTAAAATATATATATATATTTATAAAAAAGAAAGAGAAAAAAAAAAACAACTACCAAAGGTGGAAAATGTATAAACAGCTAAATCCTACCCAACACTACCATTTTTATTTTTATTATTATTTTTATTTTAAATCAAGAAATTATATTAATTCAAAAAAGTTATACAACTCACGACGATCGCTCGGATCCAGCCAAACAAAAGAAGACAAGGAACTACATCATCATCCTAGCAATATGATCTCTAAGCCTCCTATTATACCAGCCCCTATATATAATCTTTTCTATAGTACTATCACTTGTATCATGACTATGTGTAGAATTCCAAAAAAAAAAATATTCATTCTGGTACTACCAGATGCCATACACTGACTCTGCCACAGTCAGCTTTATCAAGGCAGATTTCCAACATTTACCTTTTGTTTTTTCAAACAGCCAAGGGACTTCCTCACTCCAATTTTTAGGATTATGGTCAACCTCTATCCGATTCAGCACCTTTTTCCAAATTATACTAGTTATCTTGCACTAAAAAAACAAATGGTCAACTGACTCCTCATCAGTACCACATAAGCTACAAGTGTTGTCATTGATAAACCCAAAGCGCTTCAGTATAGCTTTGGTTGGGAGATTACCATGGAGCACAAGCCATAAAATAAACAGTGATTTCGGTCTTGCATTGTTATGATGAAGCATTTTGCTCCAGGTAACTCTGTTATTGTCCTCAATGAATAAAGCATACACATTACTCATAAGGAACCTGTCACAGTTGATCACTCTCTGCCAATTCGGCAGATCGGCTTTAATGAGGCTCCTTCTCTTCATTATCTGCTTCATGATTCAGGTCCTGCTATTTTTCTCATCAATCTCTAGAATATCCCTACCTTTAATATAGTAATTGTGTATCCATTGCACCCAAAGGTTATCTGCCTTCTTCTGAATATTCCACAGACATCTCAGCAAGGTAACATAGTTCCACACACTGAGATTTATAATGCTCAGTCCACCCTGTTTCAAAGGGCTACACACTTTAGACCAGGCTACGGGGCTTTTCTCGTTATATCAGTTTTACCATACCAGATGAAGGACCTACAATAAGCATCAATTTTCCTGATTACAGCTTTTGGCACAGGAAAGCATTAAAGCCAGTATTGAGCCGTCGCACAGCAGCCACTCTTTACCAGCTGAATCCTCTCTGAATAGCTAAGGAATTTAGTTGTCTAATGTATAATCTTGCTAGCAATACGATCAACAAGGGGGCATATAATGGTGAATACTGAGCTTTTTACTACTGATAGGGACACCAAGATATCGCACAGGCAGAGCACCTTCATCAAACTCAGTATGTTACAGAGCTTTTTACTACTGAGCTTTTTACTAGCGAGTTTAACTCGTTTAGGATTCGGAATTCTGACATAGGCCAGATAGCCCCAAGTTCTCAAATAAGACAAGTTTGGTTGTCTTTTCTTTAATATCTCATAAGGTGAGATCTTAATTTTTGACTTGGGTATTCTATTCAGGACATAGCAAACAGTCAATAAAATTTCCCCCACCAGTGAGGTGCAGCACCAGAATTCATCATAATTGCAACAACAAGTTCAGTAAGAGTTCTATTCTTTCTTTCTGATTTACCATTCATTTCAGGAGAATATGGAGCAGTCGTTTCAGGTACAATTCCATGTTTAATATAAAATTCATTGAATAACCCAGAATCGTATTCAGTTCCCCTATCATTACGAAGTCTCTTAATCTTCTTACTAAATTGATTCTCAATTTCAGTCACATACATCTTAAACATGTCAAGCGCTTCACTTTTATTTTTCATTAAGTATACATAAGTATAATCAGAGCAATCGTCAATAAAAGTGATGAAATAACGTTTACTATTTCTAGTTAAAGTTCCATCTAATTCACATATATCAGAATGTATAAGATCTGGGGGATTAGATTCTTTTATAATTGATTTATGCAAAGTCTTTGTTATTTTAGCTTGACTACAATATTCACATTTATTTGAATCATTAACATTTAATTTAGGAATTAAGGCTAAGTCGCTTGCATTATAAATAACTCGCTTATTAACGTGACAAAGTCTAGCATGCCAAATATTAAAACCACACAAAGAGTAAACAGAAGGAGAAACTTTATTAAAATCAACATTCAACTTAAACATGCCATCAGCGGCGTACCCTTTCCCAACAAAAATACCATTCTTAGTGATGGTGTACAAATCTGCCCATATAATTTAACTAAACCCTGCCTTATTTAAAAGAAAACCAGAAACAAGATTCTTCCTAATTTCAGGAACGTGCATGACGTCCTTCAAGATCAAAGTTTTTCCTGAGGTAAATTTCAGCTCAACATCTCCAATTCCAGCAACATTAGTGGTGTGAGCATCTCCCAACAGTACTTTCTTATCTTCAGCAATGGTGTATGTCTTGAACATAGCACGATCATAGCAGACATGACGAGAGGCGCCAGTGTCTATCCACCAACCATCACTTCTACCAACCATGTTGACTTCAGTAATCATAGCAACAAATGGCTCATCAGTCATGTTAATCTGAGAATTTGAGCCAGCAACAGGTTTAGGCCTGCTCTTACATTTTTTTTTCCATATGACCCGGTTTTTCACAATTGTAGCAAGTGAAAATCGGAGCGTCATTTCTTTGAGGTGGTGGTTGTTGCCTAGCAAATGGAGCAGATGGAGACCTAGAGGGATTCCCATTCTTAATTCGGTTCACAACATTGCGGTTCTGATTCTTTAATGGTTTACCAGTAGGCTTTAGAACCGCACCGAATTTCTTTTTGTTGTTAGTAACAACTAAGACTTCATCTTTCTGATCTTGTCTCCGAGCTTCCTCTTCAATTCGGAGGCGAGTAATCAGACTCCGAGAAATCTTTCCAACCAGGGGGCAGTTTGTCAATAATCACAGCAATTTGAAATTATTCATTGAGGGGTATACCTTCAGTAATGATTTCATGAGCAATTTTTTGAATCTCGTGACTTTGAGCTTCCACAGGCTTTTCATCCACCATCTTGTAATTCAAGTAGCGGCTCTCAACATATTTCTTTGCACCAGCTTCTTCAGTGCCATACTTCCTTTGGAGAGCTCCCCAAACCTGTTTAGCAGTGTTGTGATTACTGTAGTAGTCATACAGGTCATCAGCAAGACTGTTCAGAATATGATGTTTGCATAGGTAATCATTTTCTTGCCATAGGGCAATTTCTTTTCGGAGCTGTAAGTTATCTGCTGCGGCTTTTTCTTTTGCAGCAGAGTCTCCATCATATGTTTTAGAAACTCCATCCTTTTTAGAGGTTCCGTCTGATTCAGTAGTTGACTTACCATTAGTTATTTCGATTGATCGAGAAGGAAGAATAGGGATATCCTCAGTCAGAACGTGGGCAACCTTTTTCAGAGTTAAGAAAAACTTCATCTTTGATTGCCAATGTTTGAAATTAGATCCCTCAAACTTGAATGGTTTGTCATTCACAGAAGCGGACGCATTAGTACCGATAATTTCCTCAGTAGCCATGGCAGTTACAAAACGTCTTAAAATTGTTGTTTTTCGAATTTGAAAAATATTGGCACAAAGAAAATTATCGGGACGAGTCGCGTACTAGGTCGCTTTCTTTAAGACATTTCACCGTACTGCCACTAATTATGCAAAGCAGTTCGAGATACGATGACGTCTCCAGGATAAAACATCCCGTTCAGATAATTCGAAAATCACTTGCACTATGATGTATCGTTCGAATTACACCTTCAGATAGTATAAAAACCTGTCTTAGTATCTGGAATAAATTTCAGTCGTAAATCAGAAAAGAAAATTTATATGAGCAGAGTAGAGAGAGGAGAAAGAATTCGGTTGTGAATTCTGGAGTAGTGAACAAATGAATGAAAGAAATGTATTTATAGCCAAAAAGGATCCAATCGAGTGGACCAAATCATGGGTGAAAATATAGTGGGAGAGTTGAACCGGCCCAGTCAAGGTAGCCGTTATTTACTTGGTCAGCAAGTTTGGAGGACAAGTAAACCTAGTCAAAATCTAGGTTAAGACTTGGTCTTAGGACACGTCACTGTTGAAAGTATTTTGGGTAAATATTTTCTAATATATCGTATCCACAGAGATTGAGTCAATATTACTTCCGTTCTATAGTCGGATTATAATGAGTGGTAAAAAGCACTGGTTTTGATTGTTTATTCTAAAAGTGCGTATAAGAAAGTAATAAGTAATTGAACTGAAAGCTTGAAAAGTGATTAACAATGGTGATGAATATGTTGAGTTCTAGGGTTCATCAACCTATTCATATGCAATTGATCAATTAATCCACAAGTGGACCATTATATAAGCTATTATCTTCATTCATCCTCAAAACTGATATTATGTCTAAGATCAATTTCGAGCCACCTCTACCAGTATGATATTCGATCTCTCAGAATAACAATAAAGATAAAGGGAATTAAACACGATGATTTATGAAAACTTATTCACAATCCCATCTCTGCGAATTAAGAACAAGTCAATATAAAAACCTAGGGCAAAAGTATGAACCCTATCTCTCGATTGATAGTTTAACAATGATATAAAATAAAAGCAAGGTTCTTTATTGATAATAAAACTTAAACAATTGTTCACAGGAATTAATCAAAGTAATTGCATCTTCATAGGTTAACTACTACCTTAAACTCAACACAATGGGGTTTAGCTCTCCATAGACATGAATAACACACAAGACTTCATAGAGGGATTCATCTTCATCAAGGGAATGTCTTCAATTGATGTTGAATTCTCCGTCGGATGTTGTTTTCTGCTCTGGAATAGGATTGCTCTCTGAATTTCGCTCACCAAAGATCTCTCCCTTATGAGGATTAGGGCTTCTATTTAAAACAATTTTCTTTTTTTACGAAGTTGCCGCGGCTCGACACGGATTGGCGAGGCGCGAGCCCAAGTCAGAAGTGATGGCGCGTCTCGCCCCTTAACACCGCGGCTCGGCCTCTGCTTCATCCTCCTTCTTTGTGATTTCTCTTCTCCAGAATCTCTACGCCTTTGTGTTTCTTCGTCTTTACTTTTCAACTTTAAAATCTGCACAAATAACACCCAAAGTGATGCAAGTCGCTCTACAATTAGCATCGAACCTCTGGAGTTCAATTCTAACCATAAAATCCTTAAAAATCATAAGATATGTTTAAATTTAGATGAAAAGGTAGTTAATTTAACATACGAAAATACTACTAATTCATTCCTAACAATGAACTCACTCAGATTCATATTTTTCGCAATGGCTTACAACCACAACCTAAGCTTTTGTTAGATGCTACTGCTGGAGGTTCCTTGATGGATAAGACAGCAAAGGAGGCAATTGAAATAATTGAGAAAATGGCCAGAAATGATCATCAGATTCAACATAATTGATGAGTTGTTCAAAAGAAACTGGGACTTATTGAATTGGGGAACAACGATGCGATTGTTGCTCAAAGTAGGTTACTCTCTCAATAAGTGGATGAACTTACCATGCATATGGCAAGGCTCCCTCAACAACTCAAAGAGTTACAAGATCCTAACAAGAATAAATAAGTGGCTTTGTGCGAGCTTTGTAGTGGAGACCACCATATCGGATACTGTCCACCGGTGAATGAAGTGAATTATATGGTGAATCAAAATCAAGGAGTCTTTCAACAAAGACAAGCTCTTTATCAAAATCAAGGTGGATACCAATAAAGACAAGCTCTTATCAAAATCAAGGTGGATACCAACAAAGGCAAAATGCACAACCATATGGCCTAGGGTGGAGGCAAGACAATTATCAACAAAGACAAAGTCCATATCAACAACCACCTTCTCAAGACAAGCCTTCAAAGTTGGAGGAGACTCTAAATCAATTTATGCAAGCATAATGGTAAATCAAAAGAGTAATGAAACAGCAATAAAGAATTTAGAGACTCAAGTTGGTCAACTAGCTAAGTAATTAGCTGAGAAACAAACTGGACCATCATTCACGGCAAATACTCAAACTATTCCTAAGGAGCATTTCAAGGCGGTAATATCGCATCAATCCCTATGGAAAAAATTGTCACTTAACCGTGGAGTTGGAGCATAAGGCATATTGGGCTTTGAAGTTGCTTAATTTTGATCTAAAGGCAAGTGGTGAAAAGAGGAAGTTGCAATTGCATGAGATGGAAGAATTGCGATTACAAGCTTACGAATCCAACAAAATTTACAAAGAAAAGGTGAAAGGATACCATGATAAGAGGATTTTTGAAAAGATCTCAAGGAAGGACAAATGGTCTTATTGTACAATTCAAGGTTGAAGTTGTTTTCCGGAAAATTGAAGTCAAAATGGTCGGGACCGTTCCGAATCAAAGAAGTGAAGAATTATGGAGCGGTCGTGCTTGAGAATCCGGCAACAAATGAAACCTGGACGGTAAATGGTCAAAGACTCAAAGTTTATCTTGGTGGTGAAGTTGATCGGAGTGCGGAAGTCGTTCCGTTTGTCGATCCGTGAAGTCGCCAACGAACCGTCAAGCTACCCGACGTTTAACAAAGCGCTGGTTAGGAGGCACCCCAACATTGTAAGTATCTACTGTTTTTTATGTGTTGTGATTGTTAGGATTGGTCAGAGAAAAATCGGGAAAACGGGGACTAGTGTAATTTTGCAGAAAATTGAGTTTTTTATCATCCGCTAAGCGACCAACAAAAATTCTAGAAAAAAAATTAAAGTGGGCTAGTGGACCTGACCCGGTCCAGAAGTCTGGTGACTCAAGTTATGAGGGGCTAAGCGGCCAGAAACCCTAGCCACCTCATTTCCACGAAAGTCTTCACTTTTCCAAGCATTTCTCTCATCTCCTAACCTAAGCCTTGCATCCATTCTTGGAGGAAGTTCATATTCTTTCTAATTGTTTTGCAATCTTCATCTCCTCCACTTGTGCTTGCAAGGTTAGTTCTTTTGTTTTTATTTTCTTTGTAGAGTATATATTAGTTGATATTAGAAGATAATAATAGGAAGTAACTGTTTATTCGTGTCCCTAGTATAGATTAAAAACATATGTTATTATTGGGTTCTTGTTTTTGAAAAGAAATTTTATAGATTTATGTCAAGAATCCAAGCTTTTGTAAATATTAGGGTTGATTTGTTGTTAGAATTTTTATTCATGGTTATTATCACTGAAATGTTTCTATTTTTAGACCTGGAAGTGTTGGAAATTTTGAAGTGAGAAAGGATTTAGCAGACTGCAATTTTGCAGAAAATTTTCTGAGTTATCACAGGTCCGCTTGTCATACCCCAAAATTTAACCGATACAATTCTTGTTTTAATTTATTAAGGGTGTTGAAAATTAAGAGCCATAGGGTTTAATATATCTATTATTAAACTCGATCTCTTATAAAATTCCCCCATAAGTTGGTTAAAATAAAATGGGAGTTGGAATAGCAAGTATTTTTTTTTTTGGATCCAAGCAATGGGCCCAATTATACAAAATTTTGAGAGCCCATGTTGTATTTCACTAACATTTATATTGATAATTATTATTAATCTTATTTGTTTACTAATTATTATTAATCTTACTATTGGTGTATTATTAATCTTACGTGTTTACTGAATATTATTAATCTTATTATTTGTCTGCTAGTTAAAATTAACCATACCATTATTAATTAATTGTTGATTTCTATTAACTAATTAGTTTATTTCATTGATTAATTAAATAATTAAATAAGTAAAGTAAGGTTATTGGGTTTTTTTGTTTGTTGATTGTTTTTGTTGTTCGTTTGGGCAAAAAAAAACGAGCAAAAATAAACTGGGCCATGGATCGGTGATTGGGTCAATGGATGAACCAAAGTACTGGACCGGGTCAAGTTGGCCCGAGTCCTGTTCATCGTCTCCCAAACTCCACAAGCGCCGATGCAACAAGCACAAACCCTAGCCGCGAATTATCCATGCCCAGGCCCAAGGATCCAAACGCGTAACAAAATCAATTACACAAAATCTTCAATCAATAGAAAACAAATTGAATCAATCTTAACAAATCAAATAAGCGGAAATTGAATCAAAGATTTACAAATTAAAATCTGAATATATTTTTATTAATCAAATAAGATTACAATACAATCAAATCCGGAATTGATAACAAATCCAATCCCTAATTTCCTAAAACAATAATCTAACCTAAGTATAAATCAGAAAGAACTAATCAGAAGAAGGGGATTTTTTTGGTTGAAAAAAACAGAACCCTAAGAGCGCCGCTTGATCTCCACCTTCGTACCTGCACACAAGAGAAAGAAGAAGGAGATTAGAGGAGGATTTGGAGCTAACACGATCCAGAAATTGAAGAAAATAAGGTAACCCTAAATCCGGACTTAGCTTACGATTATATGATTGCATGCATTCAATTTAAGTCTCTGGGGGTTTTGGTTCAAGTTTAGGATTAGGATTTGTGATTATCTAGGTTAGGGTTGCCGATTGTTCATAATTCTTGGTTTTCTGGGTAAAAACATTGAAGGTCTGGGTTTGGGACGATGAAGATCATGAGGATCTTCATCGGATTTTGGGTTTAATGGTGGCGTAAGGGGTGGTAGACGGAGGTTCACGGTGGTGGCCTGGGTTTTCTAGATGTGGTTGCAGAGAGAATAGAGAGAGGGGCGAGGGTAGAGAGAGAAAGAAAACAAAAAATGGAAAGGACTTGTTTGAAATCGGTGACTTACCCCTCCCCCTGGCCGTCGGATTTGGGCCACTTGGCCTATCATGGCCATTTGGCAGCATCATGGAACGTGATTCCATGTGCTTCCTTATCGTATGCCCTCAACACCAACACATGCAGACTGTTTGATCAGTCTATGCTCGAATCCAACGTTTCACATCTCGTAACACACTATAACACCATGCGCCTGCACAACACATGATCAACCGGACCTTAATCACTAATGGGCCAAGCCCTGTGCTATTAACACCCCTACAAATTATTAATCCTAAGTAAAATACACCTCCCTGCAGAATTGATTAGAACAATTAGTTAATTAATTCTATAAAATTTAGATAATTGTTTATTGTTTTTCTCTAATATTAATTTTCTCCTCGATCCGACTATACCTATTAGTCGCATTGACGAGAAATAATCTTAATTGAATTAATTTATTTACTAATAATTTAACTAATTCTGGTTTAATTCTCTCCTCGACCCGACTAAATCTATTAGTCGCAATGACGAGAGATAAAGTAATAAAACTAAATAATTGAATTCGTTGTCGTGTAATAATCAAATTTATTGGTTATGAGAGGCAATGATAAAACTCATAATTTAATTGCAAGATTTAAAATACATTTTATTTGCTACTCGTGACGATCGAATCTATCGGTCAGAGTAACCAGCAATACATTATTTAATCCGTTAACTATAATGATCAAATCTATTGATCATTGCACCTAACGGTAACATATCAAATCAGGGTTGTACGCCAAACTTCAAAACACTTTCATCTTCAAAATCACAAATTTAAAATTGCAATAGGCCATTCAAAAAGCCTTTAAAAACAATTCCAAACCATACCACATCAAATTCAAAGGCGTATAACCCTGTGCCCGAACTACGTTGACTCTGATTCTCCCTAAGGAGATACGTAGACACTTGGCAACAAGGCGAGTCCCCCTCCTCAAAACTCTAATCATGTATTTGCATATTAACCTTATTACTTTCTGTCACCTTTCTTTATAACCTTGCCATAAGCCTTTATTTTACAATGCGACCTTTAGGAAAGGGTTGAGGGTGCCTAACACCTTCCCTCAACCTGATTATAATAACTTACCCCGAATCTTTATACTGCGTAGGGTTTCCTATTCGCCATTCAGAATAGGTGGCGACTCTAAATGTTAATTTTAGGGCAGGTTGCTACAGCTGGCGACTCTGATGGGGATACACCTTCGGTTAATTATTATGCTCCTAAGGCTTGAGAGGGTTTAGGTTTTGGTCAATGGTTTAGGTTTCTGGCGAATTTTAGGGTTTGGCTAATTTGCCACTTTTAGGGTTTGGGGCAGGGTTTGTATTTTTAATAAATATTTAATTCCTGTTTTATTTATTTATTGCTTTTATTTTCATTAAATGCTTAATTGACATATCTGCCTTAAATGTTTAATTATTATTTGCCTATAATTTGCACTGTTGGGTATATATAATTGCTGTTAAGCCTAAGCGTGGGAATTATATTTAAGACCAGAGGGGAATTACATCGCCTACCAGTCTTATTATAATTCCACTCAGAGTGGGTTAAATATCCGGAAATATCTGATACGAGGCTCGACCTTGTTGAGGGCTGGACTTGGTATTTAGCTGATCTCTCTGAGAACCTACCCCTAAAATTCAAACCTCATGGATAAAATGAGCTGTTCTAAAATCCAAAGAGACAAAAAGTCTCGGTGGCTACGAACGACCCCATGAGACCTTCTAGAACATACCTATGGGAAGGGTAGGCTCCCCGAGCCGATACGTCGAACTAATGAACCTAGGGCCTATGTGATTATGTGCAAAATATATGTTTATTATTATTATTTTATTGTGTTTTTTTTTGTGTGTATAATTGTTTGCATGCATCATACATCATATGCATATTTTTTTTATCATGTCTTATCCACAGGTAAAAAAAAAGAAAAAAAAGGAATAAAAAAATATAATATTTCTTTTTGGTGAATATTCAGGAAAATGAATGCTAAGAAGCCTATTGTCCACCTTACCGTCTCAGTGCCTGATATCAAGAAATTAAAGATAATCAGGGATAAAATGTCATCAACTGCTTTGAACAGGTTTGTGGGCCGTTATGGTGATATTCTGGATTTGCTCAAGGTTAAGGTTCAAGAAGAAGCTATCACCGCTTTGATCCAGTTCTATGATCCTCCGCTTAGGTGTTTCACGTTTTAGGATTTTCAGTTAGCTCCTACCTTGGAAGAGATGGATACTATGCTTGGGTTCTCGAGGATTAAAAAGGAATTTTATACAGGTGCTGAAAAGAAGGTTGAGATTTCTGATTTGGCCAAAGCTTTAGAAGTACCCGCTGCGGATTTAGAAGCTAATTACAAGACTGATGGTAAAATACAAGGAATTAAGAGAACTTATTTAGAAGCTCGAGCTATGTCTTATGCTCAAAAGAAACAATGGAACATTTGTGGACATTTTCTAGCTCTCTTGATTTTTGGTGTTATTTTGTTGCCTAAAAAGGCGGAGTATGTTGATGATGCTGCTATTCATGTTTTTACCTCCTTCAGGAATTCAAATGAGGATCCAACTCCTACTATTCTGGCTAATATTTATTATACTATCCATGATCGATATGAAAAGAAAAGGGGAACGATATTCTGTTGTGTTCATTTATTGTACTATTGGTTGACTTCTCATCTTTACAAAGCCAACTACTTGATCAAAGATTTGACTAGGCATGAATGGTCTCAGAAATTAAGGGCTCTCAAAGCAGATTCTATCTTTTGGTTTGCAAGGAAATTGAATTCTGAAAGAATTATTTATAAATGTGGGGAATTCAACAATGTGCCTTTAATGGGAACTTTAGGTTGCATTAATTACAACCCCGTGTTAGCATTGCGCCAATTGGGTCATTCTATGGATTGTGAGCCTTCCGATCAACAAGTGGAAGAGTTAGTTTTGCACGACAATGGGAAAGGAAATCCAAGAACATTAAAGAAAATAATTCAAGCTTGGAAGCATGTTCAAACAAAGAATTATGGGCCAAAGAATGTCATTGCTAAGGAACCTTACACTAAATGGGTTCAAGAGAGAGTTGGAAAGATTTTGCTTCCTTTTGTTGTAGATCCCACGTACAAGCCCGATTCTCCTAATCCTATTTCTCTATCCATCGAAGAGATAGAATGAATCAAGGCTGCCCTAGAGGTGTCCCGTAAGGAAAAGGAAAAATTAGAGCTTGACATACATCGACTTTCCAACGAAAAGAGCCAATTACGCCTCGATCTTAAGGAGAAGAGCCAAGAGCTTCAAGCCACTAAGGAAGAGAATGATAGGCAAAGGAGTAAAAGAAAGTGTGCAACCGAAGGAGTCCTAAGTGCTAACTTTGATTTAATTGCACACAATGAAAGGTTGGAATAAGCGGGTGTAGAAATTGCAAGGTGGAGAAGGCGTTATGAAAAGGCTTCCCATGATAAAGCGGAATCCGAGAAAAATCTAGAAGTTGTAGTCTTTGAATTAACTGATAGGATTAAAGATCAAGAGGTAGAAATAAGGAATCTCAAATATGATCTTCAAGAAACTCGCAATTCTGGACAAGAAGAGCGCACAAGGAGATTGACTACGGAAGAAGCACTTTTACAGTGCACCGGTGAGTATAATAGAGCACTTCAAGCTATGGCATCACTTAGGCAAGTATTCATACGGCAAAGGGAGATATATGAGGCGGCAAGGGATGAAGGGAATTATTGGAAAATACAATACACAATTGTTTCTACGACAAATGAGCATGTGAGCATGGTTCCCAAGATGCTTGAAGATTATGAGAAATGTCGTGATAATTATGATAAGCTAGTCTTCTTGTGTAATGATTTAATTCAAGACATTCCAAAGAGTTTGGAAAGAGCGGAGTCTTCCCTCATCATCCTTCCCGAAGCAGTGAAGGAATTCATGGAGCTTTGTAGAGACATGGTGGACAAATTCAAGGAGGATATTTATAGGGGTTCTTAGTCATTTATAGTTTTTTATTTTATTTATTTGGAAGTTTAATTTCTTTGGTTATTTATTTTTGCAATATGAACAAGTTAAATTGTACTTTCTTTCAATTATTTTTGAATTAATAAAGTGTGTTTATTTCCGCATTATTCGATTTCTTCGCAATTATTCACCAAAAGAGATTATTCAAAACAAAAGGAGCCTTACTAAAAAAAAAGAAAAAAATTAATATATATATATATATATATATATATATATATATATATATATATATAAATATATTATAATAGTAATGTGGATAAGACATGAGCATAGCATAAACATAGCATTCATAGCACGCATATCATTTTATTTTTTGCAAAAAAATATTAAAAAGAAAAAAAAACTGTCTTTATCTCCAGTCACACCATTGCAACCATACCTCCCTACCAGACAAGATCCCAAAGGAAGAAAGCAATGGAACATTTAGAGCAGAATCAAGCCGCCCTTCGCGAAGAGGTAACCTAACTGAAAGGTGCTGTAGAAGAGATCAAGGGAGGAATGACCCAAATGCTGAGCTTCATGAAAGATCTCAAGGATAAGCAAGAAAAAGCTAAGGAAGTCCAAGATCAGTATGAGGAAATACCAGATGATGGCAACCCGTTGTTGGGATATGTTCGAGGTAGTGACCATCACAAAGCAAATGCTCACTCCTTTAAAAGGATCATCAGGACCCATGAAGAGGGAGAGGCCTCTCAAGAAAGATTTATTCATGCTGCTCAGAAGGAAGGGACATCCCGCATAGCTCGCATCCCTGTCAACAATCCTCCTAAAGATGAAGACTACTTGGATCTACAGTATGGGTACACGGAAGACACAAACCAAGTGCCTCAACCCAAGCTGAATTCTCCTAACTCTGGGAATGATTCTAAGGATAGCGGACAAATCAAGGCACTGGAAGAGAGACTAAAGGCCGTAGAAGGGTATGATGCCTTCGATGTGGATACTTTCGAAATGAGTCTAGTCCCAGATCTGACTATTCCACACAAATTCAAGGTGCCCAACTTTGAGAAGTATAAAGGGCTCACATGTCCAAGGAATCACTTGCGCATATATGTGCGAAAAATGGCTGCCTATTCTAATGATCAGAAGCTGATGATACACTTCTTCCAAGACAGCTTAAG
Organism: Vicia villosa; assembly: GCF_029867415.1. NCBI lineage: Eukaryota > Viridiplantae > Streptophyta > Magnoliopsida > Fabales > Fabaceae > Vicia > Vicia villosa. Next base: position 187,497,339 of record NC_081183.1, on the reverse strand, counting down.
CGGAGCATCTGTCGACTGATACATGCAACTGGAGAAGTCCTATATCCGAAGCTGGAATGACCTTGCTAATACATTCCTAAAGCAATACAAGTACAATCTGGACATGGCACCTAACCGGATGCAACTACAAAATTTGTCATAGAAGAAGGAGGAATCGTTCAAGGAGTATGCCCAAAGGTGGAGGGAAATGGCTTCCCGAGTCCAACCTCCCCTGATGGAGAAAGAGCTGGTATACATGTTCATGGCCACATTACAAGGGCCATACTATGACAAAATGGTTGGAAGCGTATCCTCAGGATTTTCAGATTTGGTGGTTCTTGGTGAAAGAATCGAGAGCAAAATTAAGAATGGGAAGATACAAGGAGCTCCATCTGGATCTTATCACTCGAAGAGGCCCACTCCAACCTTTGCCAAAAAGAAGGAAGTAGAGACTAATGCAGTGGTGCATCAAGAATCTAGACCTCCCATGTCATTCCCACCGCAACAAAACTGGTTCCAAGGCCCTCAAAGGAGATTTGATCCTCTACCTACTTCCAAAAAGGAGATACTAAAGTATTTGATAAATGAACAATTGGTAGAGATCAAACCACTGACACCTCCTCTTCCAGGCAAGGCTACACCCAACTACAAGGCTAATGAAAGGTGTGAATACCACGCTAATTCTCCCAGACACACATTGGAGAAATGTTGGGCTTTCAAACACATAGTTTAGGATCTGATAGAGTCAGGGGCAATCGCCTTTGACATATCTAATGTGAAAACAAATCTTATGCCTCACCATGATGGCGCAGTCAATGCAATGGAGGTCGTTACTGAGCAAGAATTGGTTCAACAAAGAAGCTCCCCCATAGATGCAGTTAAGAGGTATCTACTTATAAAGGGGTTCATCTTAGAACACAATGAGGCTTTTAAGGACACTCTGCAAAGACTCATGGATCAAGGATTGATTCAGCTTAAAGAATATTCTGAGGAAGAGTATGTGGCTATGGTGGATAGGAACGAGCCATCGATAATACCCAGTCAAGGGGCAAGGAAGCCGTTAATCATTCCCTGTTCTAAACCACCACTGATGATACCTACACAAGAGCATACTAGGATCATCCCGATCAAAGATCCATATCCTTTAGACAAAATGAAAGCGGTGCCTTGGGAGTACAATTATGGTACCAATGCTGCTGTGTCAAGCATTGTTGGGCCCGGGGGCATGACTCGTAGCGGTCGTATATTCAAAACTGCACGGGCGCAACCAAAGCCAACTGAAAACTTGACGCAAACTAGTGATCAAGCCATTATAAGACCAGATAACGAGGCTAACCCTAAGGGTAAAGAAGCTACAAATAAGGATGTTGAGGAGTTTCTTTCTTTAATCAAAAAGAGTGATTATAGAGTGGTGGATCAGTTACAAGAGACACCATCTAAAATATCACTCTTATCATTACTGGTACACTCCGAGAGGCATCGAGATGCCTTAATGAAAATTCTGAATGCCGCCCATGTAACTAAGGACATCACAGTCAACCAGTTTGATGGAATGGTGGCTAACCTAACTGCTGGGGCATGTTTGGGGTTCAGTGATCATGAGCTACCTCCGCAAGGAAAGACGCACAACAAAGCCTTGCATATCTCCATACAATATGGAAAGGCTCATCTGGCCAGGGTCCTGATCGACACAGGTTCATTATTAAACGTGATGCCAAAAGCTACACTTGATAAAATAGCTTTGGAAGGTCTCTTGGTTAGACCAAGCCGTCTGGTGGTTAAAGCTTTCGATGGATCTTAGAGCCCGGTATTTGGAGAAGTAGACCTTCCTGTTATAGTTAGTCCTCATACCTTCTATATCAATTTTCAAGTGATGGAGATTGAACCGGCTTACACTTGCCTACTAGGGCGTCCTTGGATTCATGCAGCAGGGGCAGTCACCTCCACTCTCCATCAGAAAATAAAATTCGTGGATGGAAATTCCATAGTAACCATCAATGGAGAAGAGGATATATTTGTCAGCAACCTGGATTCATACAGGTACATTAAAGTTGGAGAAGGAGCGCTAGAAACGACATTCCAAGCACTAGAGATTGCAAATGCTGTCACACTACCTGTGGAAAAGGTGCGAAGGGCAGTAACATCCTGGAGAGACTTACAGGACCTGAATATGGAAGGCTGGGGCAAAATATCAGAGATCTTAGAGAAGAAGGATTGCCTAGGGCTGGGATATCAACCGTCGAAGATCACAAGCACTGTGAAGGAGGAACAACGAATCCCCCCGATTATACAGACTTTCGTGACAGGCAGGTATGAACATGTGGCTATGGTATCCAGCATGGACTCTAAGGAAGGAACGTCCAACTTCATCCGAAGGGTCAGACCAGGAGAGCAGCTTCAGAATTGGGCAAGCCTGGAGATACCGAAGATAGTTTTTATTTCAAAGTAATTTGCTTTTGTGTTTTATTTCCCTTTCAAATAAAGAAAAAAACAATAACGCTCATGCCTCGCCCGAAGCATAAAGTTGGTTTGTAAGGGCCCCATTTACTTCCAAGATTTAAAGTTTATTAATAAAAATTGTCTTTGCATTTGGTATTAAAAACATTGTTTTTTCTCACATTTATTCCTTTTTCAAAAATGACAAATAAATTCCTTGCACGAAAGCACATTCATATCCGCATACTAAAAATAAAATATAAAACATGTGCAGATCATCTTCTAACACTACCGTTAATAATACTGCTGAAACTCTATATAAACTCGAGGCTCTCGCTAATCACTCCGAAGAAGGGGATTAGGAAGACGATGAACTTCCAGAAGAGATGTCAAGGTTAATGGACAAGGAATCCAAAAGCATGCTCCCTCCTCAAGAGGCCATTAAAATCATAAACCTGGGTACATACAAAGAACCCAAGGAAATCAAGATTGGGGCAACACTGAACGAGGACGTGAAAGCAACGCTAATCAAGCTCCTCCACGAGTACGCAGAGATATTTGCTTGGTCATACCGTGACATGCCAGGGTTGGATACGGATATCGTCGTGCATAGGTTACCTCTCAAAGAAGGGTGTGCACCGGTCAGACAAAAGTGCAGAAGGGTTCGACCTGATATGGATAACAAAATCAGAGAAGAGGTGCTCAAACAATTCGACGTCAGGTTTCTTGCTGTGGTTGACTATCCACCATGGATTGCCAACATAGTGCCAGTTCCTAAGAAAGACGGGAAGGTACACATGTGTGTGGATTACTGGGATCTAAATAAAGCAAGTCCAAAAGATGACTTTCCACTACCGCATATAGATGTTTTGGTGGATAATACAGCGCAAGCTTCGGTGTTTTCCTTCATGGATGGGTTCTCCGGGTATAATCAGATCTAGATGGCTCCCGAAGACATGGAGAAGACAACCTTCATGACATCTTGGGGCACCTTCTGCTACAAGGTAATGCCTTTTGGATTACGAAATGCAGGGGCAACATATCAAAGAGCCATGGTCACACTGTTCCATGACATGATTCACAAGGAGGTCGAAGTATATGTAGACGATATGATTGCCAAGTCGTGTACAGAAGAGGAGCATATCACACACCTACAGAAGTTGTTCGAACGTTTAAAGAAGTTCAAGCTAAGGTTAAACCCGAACAAGTGCACATTTGGTGTAAGGTCAGGAAAGTTGTTGGGATTCATCGTGAGCCAACGAGGCATAGAGATAGATCCCGACAAGGTGAAGGCTATACAAGAAATGCATGTTCCGAGGATAGAAAAAGAGGTTTGGGGATTCTTGGGTCGATTAAATTACATCTCGAGGTTTATTTCACATCTAACAGCCACATGTGAACCTATATTCAAGCTGCTGAGGAAAGAGCAACCAATCAAGTGGAATGACGATTGTCAAGTAGCCTTTGAAACCATAAATAACTACTTGCAAGAACCACCGATACTCCTACCTCCTGTACCGGGGAGACCACTGATCATGTACCTCACAGTTCTTGAAAGGTCTATGGGATGTGTACTGGGGCAACGGGATGAAACAGGAAGAAAAGAGCACGCTACTTACTATCTTAGCAAGAAATTCACGGATTGCGAATCTCGGTATTCACCATTGGAAAAGACATGTTGTGCCCTAACATGGGCCTCCAAACGTCTAAGGCAATATATGCTGAACCATTCCACGTGACTGATATCGAGGATGGATCCTTTGAAATACGTGTTTGAAAAACAGGCTCTCACGGGTAGAATTGCAAGATGGCAAATGTTACAGTCAGAATACGACATACAATACGTCACTCAAAAGGCGATAAAAGGGAGTGTACTGGCAGAACACCTTGCTCATCAACCCCTCGAAGAATACCAATCTATGAAGTTCGAGTTCCCTGACGAAGATATTATGGTGGTAAGGGACTGCGAAATACCAGGCCCTGACGAAGGACTTGAACCAGGGGCAACATGGAAACTTATGTTCGACGGTGCTTCAAATGCATTAGGACATGGTATAGGAGAAGTCTTGACATCTCCTGACAATCGTCACTTACCTTTCACTGCAAGGCTATGCTTTGACTGCACCAACAACATTGCAGAATACGAAGCATGCATATTGGGGGTTAGAAGCTGCAATCAATCTGAGGATTGAACTACTCGAGGTGTACGGGGATTCAGCACTGGTAATCCACCAAGTCAATAAAGAATGGGATACTCGAGACGCAAAGCTAATCCCATATCGAGACCTTAGACTGGAGTTAATGGCTGAGTTTGACACAATCACTTTTACTCATATCCCAAGGGAAGAAAATCAAATGGCTGATGCGTTGGCAACACTTTCCTCTATGTTCAAAGTGACCTGGCCAAACTATGAACCACGGATAACGGTTAGACACTTTGACGAGCCTGCTTATTGTCTCACAATCGAGGAGCAATCTGACAACAAACCATGGTACCACGATGTCAAAAGGTACTTGAAGAAACAAGAATACCCGGAGAACGCCTCTACGATTGATAAAAAGACACTAAGGAGATCGGCAACCAAATTCTTCCTGAACGGAAATATACTATACAAACGAAATTACGACTCAGTGTTACTAAGGTGTGTGGATAAAAACGAGGCCAAGGAGATTATCAGAGAAGTACACGAAGGGACCTTCGAAACCCATGCAAATGGACACTCAATGGCGAGAAAAATATTACGAGCAGGGTACTACTGGTTAACAATGGAAGCAGACTGTTTCCAATATGCAAGAACATGTCACAAATGTCAAATATATGCTGACAAAGTACATGTACCGCCAAACCCGTTGAACGTTCTGAGTTCACCGTGGCCGTTTGCAATGTGGGGGATTGACATGATAGGGATGATCGAACCGAAAGCTTCTAACGGACACCGATTCATATTGGTTGCCATAGATTATTTCACCAAATGGGTTGAAGCTGCCTCTTACACCAACGTGACGAGAGACAAGTGGTCACCCGGTTCATCAAGCATAACATCATATGTTGGTATGGGGTTCCAAACAGGATTATCACCGACAATGGGTCGAATTTAAACAACAACATGATGATGGAGCTGTGCGAGGAGTTCAAAATCGAACACCACAATTCTTCACCATACAGGCCTAAGATGAACGGCGTTGTTGAAGCTGCAAATAAGAATATCAAAAAGATAATACAAAAGATGGTGAAAACATACAAGGATTGGCACGAAATGCTTCCCTTCGCCCTACACGGTTATAGAACCTCGGTGCGCACGTCCTCAAGAGCAACACCATTCGCTTTGGTTTACGGTATGGAAGCAGTCCTCCCTATCGAAGTAGAGATTCCTTCATTAAGGGTCCTGGCTGACACAAAGTTAGAAGAATCGGAATGGGTAAAAACTCGTTTTGATCAGCTTAATCTCGTTGAAGAAAAGCGACTGACAGCTTTGTGTCACGGGCAACTCTATCAGAAAAGGATGAAAAAGGCGTTCGATAAAAGGTCCGTCCTCGAACTTACAAATAAGGTGATATTGTCCTCAAGAAAATTCTACTACCTCGACTTGACGCCCGTGGAAAATGGACGCCTAACTACGAAGGTCCATATATTGTAAAAACGGTGTTCTCAGGAGGAGCATTAGTTCTCACTAAAATGGATGGGGATGAGCTACCGCACCAAATCAACTCTGATGCGGTCAAGAAGTATTACGCTTAGCAAAGGCAGGATTACCGGCTATAAGCCAAAGGCAAACTACGAAGGATAAGGATTCGTACAATCATCTACTTCTAAGGTCAAAGGATTACTGGGACCCTCGATAACAAAGGAGCAACGACAGTATTAATATCATTTCTATTTTGTCATTTTCTCTTTTCATTTTTGTACACTCGCCAATTCAAGGCAATATCAATAAAAGTTTCTTTTTTGCATACTATGCTTTCTCTCTCATTTCAATACCATTTGCAATGGATAAATTATTTTCATAAGCTTTAACTTGGATTTAATATGAGAAACTTACAAACTTTCAATACAAAAGTAATAGGATAAAACTACGAAATCTCTGGAGGGCAGTATACGCCTTACGCTGCGATCATTCTGATCTATTACAACTCTTTCACAAAGGATAATATCAATGGATCATTCAAATACAATCCGAACTAGGATTCACGAACATTTCAAAAGAGGTTAAACAAAGTCAATGGGTGATAAGGAGATAAGGCGTTGGGGTTATCATACATACTCATTTGCATACACACAACATTTACATATGTAAACATTCATACATCTACATTATACAAACAACAGGGGCATATGCATATGCATGATGCATACACATTTACAAAACAATCTTCTATACAGGTAAATTTGTCCGAACCAGGACAAGTGATCCTAATGGTGCAGGTGAAATTTGTCCGAACCAGGGCAAGTGATCCTAATGGTGCAGATGAACTTGTCCGAACCAGGGCAAGTGATCCTAATGGTGCAGGTGAACTTGTCCGAACCATGGCAAGTGATCCTAATGGTGCAGGTGAACTTGTCCGAACCAGGGCAAGTGATCCTAATGGTGCAGGTGAAATTTGTCCGAACCAGGGCAAATGATCCTAATGGTGCAGGTGAAATTTGTCCGAACCAGGGCAAATAATCCTAATGGTGCAGGTGAAATTTGTCCGAACTAGGGCAGATGATCCTAATGGTGCATGTGAGCTTGTCAGAACTATGACAAGTAATCCTAATGGTGCAGGTGAAATTTGTCCGAACCAGGGCAGATGATCCAAATGGTGTAGGTGAGCTTGTCATAACTATGACAAGTAATTCTATTGGTGCAGGTGAGCTTGCTAGAACTATAACAAGTGATCCTTTTGGGGTTCACAAACTATGGAAACTTACTAGAACTATAGTAAGTGGGGTTCACAAACTACGAAAGCTTGCTAGCAATATAGCAAGCTAATCACACAACTAACTGCAAGTCCTCGCTATGTAAGACTCAGGCTTTAGCAGGACGATTTCTTTTCTCTCATATTCGAGCACAAGGTAAATTCAGGGGTCTTCCATTATTTAATAACTCTTCGATTCAAAAAGCGTGAGACCTGCATATTCTCACGGCATTCAATCCAAGGTAATTAAATAGGGACAACTGTCATACCCCAAAATTTACCCGATACAATTCCTGTTTTAATTTATTAAGGGTGTTAAAAATTAAGAGCCATAGGGTTTAATATATCTATTATTAAACTCGATCTCTTATAAAATTCCCCCATAAGTTGGTTAAAATAAAATGGGAGTTGGAATAGCAAGCATTTTTTTTTGGATCCAAGCAATGGGCCCAATTATACAAAATTTTGAGAGCCCATGTTGTATTTCACTAACATTTATATTGATAATTATTATTAATCTTATTTGTTTACTAATTATTATTAATCTTACTATTGGTGTATTATTAATCTTACGTGTTTACTGAATATTATTAATCTTATTATTTGTCTGCTAGTTAAAATTAACCATACCATTATTAATTAATTGTTGATTTCTATTAACTAATTAGTTTATTTCATTGATTAATTAAATAATTAAATAAGTAAAATAAGGTTATTGGGTTTTTTTGTTTGTTGATTGTTTTTGTTGTTCGTTTGGGCCAAAAAAACGAGCAAAAATAAACTGGGCCATGGATCGGTGATTGGGTCAATGGGTGAACCAAAGTACTGGACCGGGTCAAGTTGACCCGAGTCCTGTTCATCATCTCCCAAACTCCACAAGCGCCGCTGCAACAAGCAAAAACCCTAGCCGCGAATTCTCCATGCCCAGGCCCAAGGATCCAAACGCGTAACAGAATCAATTACACAAAATCTTCAATCAATAGAAAACAAACTGAATCAATCTTAACAAATCAAATAAGCGGAAATTGAATCAAAGATTTACAAATTAAAATCTGAATCTATTTTTATTAAATCAAATAAGATTACAATACAATCAAATCCAGAATTGATAACAAATCCAATCCCTAATTTCCTAAAACAATAATCTAACCTAAGTATAAATCAGAAAGAACTAATCAGAAGAATGGGATTTTTTTGGTTGAAAAAAAAAGAACCCTAAGAGCGCCGCTTGATCTCCACCTTCGTACCTACACACAAGAGAAAGAAGAAGGAGATTAGATGAGGATTTGGAGCTAACACGATCCAGAAATTGAAGAAAATAAGGTAACCCTAAATCCGGACTTAGGTTACGATTATATGATTGCATGCATTCGATGTAAGTCTCTGGGGATTTTGGTTCAAGTTTAGGATTAGGATTTGTGATTATCTAGGTTAGGTTTGCCGATTGTTCATAATTATGGGTTTTCTGGGTAAAAACATTGAAGGTCTGGGTTTGGGACGATGAAGATCATGAGGATCTTCATCGGATTTTGGGTTTAATGGTGGCGCAGGGGGTGGTAGACGGAGGTTCACGGTGGTGGCCTGGGTTTTCTAGGTGTGGTTGCAGAGAGAATAGAGAGAGGGGCGAGGGTAGAGAGAGAAAGAAAACAAAAAATGGAAAGGACTTGTTTGAAACCGGTGACTTACCCCTCCCCCTGGCCGTCGGATTTGCGCCACTTGGCCTATCATGGCCATTTGGCAGCATCATGGAACGTGATTCCATGTGCTTCCTTATCATATGCCCTCAACACCAACACATGCAGACTGTTTGATCAGTCTAAGCTCGAATCCAACGTTTCACATCTTGTAACACACGATAACACCATGCGCCTGCGCAACACATGATCAACCGGACCTTAATCACTAATGGGCCAAGCCCTGTGCTATTAACACCCCTACAAATTATTAATCCTAAGTAAAATACACCTCCCTGCAGAATTGATTAGAACAATTAGTTAATTAATTCTATAAAATTTAGATCATTGTTTATTGCTTTTCTCTAATATTAATTTTCTCCTCGATCCGACTATACCTATTAGTCGCATTGACGAGAAATAATCTTAATTGAATTAATTTATTTACTAATAATTTAACTAATTATGGTTTAATTCTCTCCTCGACCCGACTAAATCTATTAGTCGCAATGACGAGAGATAGAGTAATAAAACTAAATAATTGAATTCGTTGTCGTGTAATAATCAAATTTATTGGTTATGAGAGGCAATGATAAAACCCATAATTTAATTGCAAGATTTAAAATACATTTTATTTTCTGCTCGTGACGATCGAATCTATTGGTCAGAGTAACCAGCAATATATTATTTAATCCGTTAACTATAATGATCAAATCTATTGATCATCGCACCTAAGGGTAACATATCAAATCAGGGTTGTACGCCAAACTTCAAAACACTTTTATCTTCAAAATCACAAATTTAAAACTGCGATAGGCCATTCAAAAAGCCTTTAAAAACAATTTCAAACCATACCACATCAAATTCAAAGGCGTATAACCCTGTGCCCGAACTACGTTGACTCTGATTCTCCCTAAGGAGATACGTAGGAACTTGGCAACAAGGCGAGTCCCCCTCCTCAAAACTCTAATCATGTTCATAACATTTGCTTATTAACCTTATTACTTTCTATCGCCTTTCTTTATAACCTTGCCATAAACCTTTATTTTACAATGCAACCTTTAGGAGAGGGTTGAGGGTGCCTAACACCTTCCCTTAACCTGATTATAATAACTTACCCCGATTCTTTATAGTGCGTAGGGCTTCATATTCGCCCTTCAGAATAGGTGGCGACTCTAAATGTTAATTTTAGAGAAGGTTGCTACACCGCTAAGCGGACCTCATCTCGCTAAGCGGCTGCTGCAGATGACATAAATTTTTTTCTATTTCTAATGTGATTTACGGCTTTCGGCTTTGGTTCAGTACCACTCTTTTACTTTGTTTTGATAGGACATAATGTGATTTAATGTCGTGGTGTTGTTTTTGTGTTATATTGCAGATGAGTTCTCGCCAAAACCGAAGTAAGCATGGTAGATTTCCAGGCTCTAGTTATAGACAAGCTCCCGTTCCTGCAACACCTCAATTTGACAACAACAGGTTCTTGAGTGTTGAACACCAAGAGTGGTTTGGAAAATTATGCGACATGAAGATTTTGCCGGAAAATATTTTTGATCTCAATCCTAACGGCGATTTTAGGCAATTTGTGGAGAATATGCACAACCAAAGGTGGGATGTTTTTCTACAGCCGGAGATTCACATTAATGTGGATATTGTGAGAGAATTTTATGCAAATGCAATGCCAAAGGAGGACTCCCTGTATGCTTGCAAAACCGTCGTGAGGGGGCGAGTGATTTCATTTACCCGTTCAACCATTAGCTCGTATCTTGGTGACCATATGCCACTCCCTAAAAGTGGTGTTTGTGAGTATGCCAGTGAAGATGTCGGTGAGTATGTCAGAGAAGTACTCTCTTTTCAGAATCAAGGTTTTACTCTCAACACGGTTGGTATACCGGTAAAGATGGACCGAGGTAATAAAATAAATTGGCTCAACTCTACCTAACACTACTCCTGAACAACTTGAAGCCTAAGAGCCACAACAACGACCTTACTTTAACTAACTCTTGTTTTCTATTTGCCATTATGACAGGTGTTGATATTGATATAGCTCAGCTCATTTTTGGAGAGTTAAGGGCCGTGGCTTCTAGCGGACACATGTTGGGTGCTCGACCTTCTGGTAAACTTCCTTATCCTGGTCTGATTATGGGATTGTGCAGGAGGGCTAGAGTTGACATTCCAGAAGAGGTTCAGGTCACCATCACGAGTAGGGTGGATGAGAGCTATGTTGCGCAGCATTATTCTCCAAGGACTAGAGGTTGTTATCAACCTCAACTTGAAGCTGTGGCTCCTCATGCTAATCAAGCAAGGTACAACCAATAGATGGCTTGTAGTTACAGCTGGGACTACATGGATGCCTTGCAAAGGTCTAAAGAGACTATTCATGACTCCTTGCATCGCTTGTACCTCAAAATGAGCGATCATTCGAGTGTTACTTCTTTCACTATAAATGAGCAGTATGAGGCTATTTGTAATTATCCGGAGGATAGACCATTCTTTAGGGATGGGGGAGGAGTGAATGAAGGAGGAGTGAATGAAAAAGAGGTGGATGAAGGAAACCAAAATGACGAAGGCGGTGACGAGTGATGATGACTATGATGTGATGTTTTTGTGTTTGTGTTTTATTTTATGTCATTTTAAATATAGTAGTTTAATTTGCTTATGTTGAAGACTTTTTGGTGTAGGGTGTTTTACCCTTAGTTGAATTTGTTGTTACCATCCTTAGGGACGTGCTTATTGTATTTTAAGTGTAATGGGGTAGCAAATGATGCTACCAAGACTTCTTTGAGACATTTGCCATTGGCAATTTGTCTCTATTATAGTATATTATATTAGGTGTGTGTTTAAATTTTGTGTTTATATTATATTTTATTTTTAAGTTTGTTTAGTTAGATAGTATAGTTTATATTAAGTATAATTAAATAGTACTAAATAATAGTAGTACTTATGTTCATAAAGTTTTTTGTTGTTGTCTGTCCTTGTGATTATTAGAAAATATTCAAGCAAGCAAATAGTTATTAAAGAGTTGTTAACATCAAAGTTGGATGGTGATGATAATGCTCTTGATGCGGTGCATGCTAAGGTAACAATTTTCTTGCTTTGTAGATATTAGTGTGAATATGATTTAGGTGTTTTATACAAAACTTGTTGTCAATTTGCATTTGAAATATTTTGTTCACATTTGAATCAAGTTATGACATAACTACATAGGTGAGAGGACTTTCCATTGTGTCATACCCCAAAATTTTCCCAACATATTTATTCATATCTGACTTTCAAATGCTCAAAGATATACAAGAAGAAAGCATGTAGTCTCTCTCCTAAACAATAGCCTCTAAATTAGGGTTTCTGATTTAATCAAGGAATTTGAACTTCTGACACCTCAAGTGGATTTCATGATCTCTCATATGATTATAAGTACCCTCATGCCAAGTTTCAAGCCCTGATTCAAAAGATTACTCAGTCAACTGCTCAAACGATCAATAATCGACTAGTTGACCTAAAAGTCAAACTATGGTCAAATCACAGTCAAAATTCCTTATTTTTGGTCAACATCGTCATTTTGAAGTATCATTCACCATTTGATCAAGGGTTGATCATGATTCATCAAGAGAAGCTCAGAAATCATCAAAAACCTAAGTTTCTAAATTAGGGTTTTAAGGAGAAAGTCAACCCAACTTTGACCAGCCATAACTCCCACATGGAACATCAGAAATTTCCCATCCAAAGCTCAATTTGAAGGAAATTTAATTATCTACAACTTTGTCTCTCACAAGCCAAGTCCAAAAATGTTTCATTTGGGATATATGAGTCAAAACATTACAGGTCCTCCAAAAGGTCAACAAAAAGTCATCTTTTTCAAAAGAGCATACAAGGAGAATGGAAAATTATTTTGACATGAGACCAAAAAAATTGGTTAGAGGACTCTTCAAGGTTTCCAAAAAGTCCTATAAATCTCCCACACCTTAAAAATTGAGGGAGATATGCCCTGTCAAAGTTGGGCAATTTTAAGAGAAAAAATGTGAAGTAAATGGCTCCAAAATGAATCTTTTTGCAAATGAGCCCAATATCTTTTGGCCCAATCTTCATCCACAATTTATCCAAGACATCAAGATTCAATTGCCACGAATTATTGAGTTTTAGTTGATTTTATAAGGATTTTTATTCATTTAAAAATAATATAATTCATATAAATCAAGTAAAAATCAAATATTTGGTTAAGAGATATTATAGGGATCAATTCCAATTATCAAGATACTCCAAATATGATGCAAAATTCGTTCAAGAAAGATTGGAAAGCAGATTGGCTAATTATAGAGATCTCATACAAAATAAAACCAAAATTTTCCAATATTTTCAATCACCAATCTCATGATTTCTTCCCTTATTTCCAACCCTAATCTCACCCTCTATATAATCATAAACATCACTCAGCCTCAGAGGACGAAAATTAGCAAAAAAAGTAGGGCTCCCAAGCTTCTAAAACTTCAAGGAAACTAGGAAACTAGGGCATAAAAGATCCCCATACACAGCTGATATCAACTGATTCCAGGTGTTGAATCATCCCCCCAGTGCCATCAAGATCAATTCTCAATCGTCGTGGGAGGCTAACAGCATCCAGAATCATCCCAAGCATCATCATTTTTTTTATTATTTACGTTTGTGAATATTTTAATTCATGCATCATGGGCGATTTTCGTGTGTTTATAACTATTGATACATGCCATTAGAACGATGCTGACGTATTAATCACAAGCTTTGGTGCAGGAACCCTCACTTGCCATTGTTGAAGACACAAGCTTCAATCTCTTCATATTTCATTATGCAGGCATTTTCAGGTAAAGAGGACCATTCTATTGAATCCGCAAGGTCCGAATTAGGCAGATAGGGATCTTTTCGTTTCCCAGGTCGCGAGGATTGACGGGCCTGAGATTTTAGTTCACCGGAAGGGATGGTGGTTTCCACCATCGACGGTGGTGCTAGGGCTTAGTACCTTGATCGTTGACGTGTCCAAGGCAGTCAATCTATGACTTTTCTCTCTCCACCTTCGATTGGCCGCTGGTTGAGTGAGTGACTTCTTGACTGCAACGTTGGCTGTTTGGGAGATTGGGATTGGTTGGTTCGTAAACAAGTGGGCTCGGTTTGATTCTGTTTTTGTCTTATCATTTAATTCATGCAAGCTCTTTTATTTTGATTCACGTTTGATTAATCCACAGAATAAGCATATAGAACAATTGGCAAAGGAGAGATGAGCGTAACGTATAAGGCATGGGTTCGAACCCCCATATCGACGCTAAATTTTTTACAAAGTTTTTATTACAGATCCCACACAGCACGCCCATGGAAGACCTCAGTATACCTCATACAAAAGCCGTCTGATTATCTCTATGGCGATATCCAATGATCCAGGAATGATTCCCCATGGTACACCACAGTTGGCCTACCACATTGGATCCAATTCACCTCCCACCAGGTTTTTTTTTACTTATTTTTATATAATCTTTTCTTTTCTCTTTTAAGTAAAATAATTTAGTTTTTAACATAGTTCTTTTTTAGATTTTTACAAAAATTCTTAAAAACCTTTTTTATAACAATTTTAATTTAGATTAATAATTTAATTTGATTTTAATTTAGGGTTTTAATTTAGATTAATTAACTTAATTTTAGGTTTAATCAATTTTTAAACTTAGGTTTATAAAAATTAATATTTTTAGGCTAACAATAATAATTTAATTTTAGACTAATCATTTTTAGGTTTTATAATTAATTTTAGATTTTATCACTAACCTTTGCCATTAACCCTAAAAAATTATCTTGGTAGGTGTTGTCCGTCAACTAGGATTTTACCCTTAGGTTTAGCCATTAATTTTCGAGGGTTTAGGTTTACCGTTTTGTAATCAAATTGAATTTTCTTTCAAAGCGCGATTTCTCTTCTCACCCCTCATGCTCTGTGATTGTCGCATGCCTTTTTAAATTATTTTCCTTTATTTTTATTTATTTAATTTATTTGCCTTCGTTATTTATAATCTTGTCTTTATTTAATCATGCTATTTATTTCAATTATTTTACCTAATTTCTGTCATTTAAATTCTGCCTTTATTTAATTACGCCATTTATATTATAATTTCTGTTATTTAAATTTTAGAAGGTGTATAGGTTGCAATTTTTGTGATGTAATAGTAATTAGAATTTTATTTTCTCGCACTTTACTTTTCGCTTCCCACTTTTTGGTTATGTACCCCCCCAATCCCGAAGCCATGTAATAGCGTAGGATTTAATTTCCGTACTTCATTTTTCCGTAAATCTATTATCTGCGTGGTTAGTAAAATAGGGAGTGGCAAGATAATTAAATTGAACGTAACTCACTAATTCAAAGATAAATATAATCGAATACAATCACGTGATTGGTGCACACACACACACCTTTAGGGTAACTCCTTTTACTGTTGCCTTTCGATCAGAATAGTCAAGTCCCTTCGAGCGTAGGGACTCCTTAGCCTGTTGCCTTTGATAAAATCATCATAGTCCCTCGATATAAAGATCATAGTCCCTTCGAGTTGCCTACGATGAATATGATCCCGTCCCTCGATGTTGCCTCGATAAATGATGATCGTCCCTTTGAATGCTAAGGAGTCTTTACATGTTGCCTAAATGACTATCATATCCTTCCCTTAGACTTCCTGCCCTCTTTATGGTAGGGACAGTCTTATGGAGAACGATTATTCTCGATGACCCTTTTATGACCCGCACATCCAATTGAAAGACTTCATGCCCTCTCATGGTATGGATAGACCCTTTCGCTCGAAAGACTTAAAGAACAAGAAAGACAAACTTAGGGTAGGTAGTTCTCAATTGCTTGCTCAATTCAAAAAAATTCAAAATACTTTTCACACCTCCTTTCAAATACTTTCAAAACAAGGCTACGCTTTTTTACAAGCTAAAGTCCTTAGCGAAATCTTTTTACTATTCACACGACACTTTTCAAACAATTCAAACAAACAAAGTGAGCTAAGCAATTAAGAGCCCATGGATAACCATGGATGCAAAGGGTGCCTTACACCTTCCCTTTGTATAACCTACCCCCGAACTCAAAGTCTTTTCAAAGGTCTTTCCTGTTCTTTTTGCCTTTCCTAATTGGATAAAATAAAAGTCGGTGGCGACTCTTGCTTACCGCGACATTTCAATAAAGTCAGTTCACCGTATTACACATTGTGTACTATAATTTTTTTGTGTACTAGCAATTTGTGTTAACTCGGACGGTTCATGCTTAATCTACTTTGTTTGAAGTGTTAGAACTTAGAAGTGATCGAGGCAAATTCTTTTTGTAGTACGAGAAAAACCACATTCCAAAAAGGCCACATGTGAGAGTGTAATCATTTGAAACCAATTTTGAGCCTTAAATTTGGATTTTGCTAAGTGAGTCAAGTGAAATCCAACAAACTAGTAAGTATATCACTTATTAAGTTGTTGAAGAAAAGTAAAGAAAAGAAACTCTTGATTCACTTGCAAAAAATTTCTTTGGTAGACACTTAATCCTTAATTGAAGAGCATAATTGTGTTGATATATTGAATTGTTCAAAGTTGGGGAGAGGGGCTATTTGAGAAAAAGAAAGAAAGAAAATGGTGGTATAATAGAACAATGCACTCATAACAAATAAAGAATGAAAAAAGAAAATTCAATGTGATGAAAAATCAAAATACAAATGAAAGAATGCATTGTAGTTGTTACAAAATCAAAAGGAAGAAACAAGATTGTTATGTAAATAGTGTAAATGAATAAATGCTCGTCATGCTATTGTCTCTTTTTAATTCATTGGCCTTGTAGAAATGTCACTTGTTTGGAACCGAGCCAAGTTACAATCAAATATGTCACTTGTTTTGGATGTGCACAATTTCTAAGGAGTGTGGATTTGCATTTTGGGAAGCTTTGGATGGTATAAGGTCAAGATGACACCTTGGAGCAAGTTTGAAGACCTTTTTAAAGAAGTAATGTTTAGCAAGGGCCGCTGAGCGGAGGTCTAGCACGCTTTCTAGAGGCGAGGGAGAATTTTTGTTCGGCAAGGTCCGCTGAGCGGCCTTCTAGTGGGCTATCCAGTGACAAATCATATTTTCAGCTCCGCTAAGCGGCCTCATTCCATATCCATTAAATAATTCTCATTTTTTATAATTTTTTATTTATTTTAATTTTAATTCAAAATTTTTATTTGGATCTATATCCGAAACTTTAAATTTAAATTTAATTTAATAATATTTTATTCAAACATTCAATTTATGGTAAAATATTTGTATACATCAAAAAATATTTATTTTTTCTAAATTGAAAATTAAAATATATTATTCTATGTATTTTTATTAAAATATGAAAATTATTTTTTATAAATATGGTATTTATATTTAAATAAATAAATAATAAATCGTTTAATATAGAATACTATACCTAACAAAATAGGAATAAAGAATATAATAAGGAAAAAAAATCCAAATTTGATACGAGAATTCAACTAAAGGTATGAATTAAATAAAAATAATTTATGGCAAAAAAAAATCTTAACAAAAAGAAAAAATAATTCCGTTGAAATCTTTAAATAATTTCCTAAAATAATAATTATTGCCAAATAAAATAATTACACCGCGTTTCCATACGTTGCTTCTAGACATATGATAATAACAAAATAAAATAAAAAATGGTAAAAAATCCTTAAAAAAGTAAATAAAATAAAATAAAATATTAATTTATGAGTGAGATTCATGTGATGAGTGTATATATAAACGAACTTAAGGACTGAAAAACAACAGGGCATTGTTGTTTGTAATCGTAATCGTAGTCTCTTTGGAGTTTTTTCTTGTCTTTTTCTTCATTTTGTTTTTATTTGTGTCTATGAAAAGGAGAATTGCAATCACGTGAATCTCTTTTTGAGACAACTCTTCTCTTTTTAGCCTCTCATATAAGAACCCCTACCACCTTTTGATTACTTTCTTTCTCTTTCTCTCTCACCCTATCTCTTTGTACTGTCCACTGTTTCTCTCTCATATCCAACCATGACTCCTTTAACTCCGAATCAACCAAGTCCTAAGCAACAAGGTCAAAACCAATCCTTAGATGTTTCTCCTGTTAAACAGGACTGCCCCACGCTGTTTAATTTTCTTGATCAGTTTCAAGAAAATCGTGATCCTAAGGCAAGATCATATTTACATGATCCCGCTAATTTTAATTTATTTTTTCTCTTTTTTTTTCATTCTTATATATAAATGTTTTTTATCATAGTTTATCACTAATTCTCTTTACTTTTTATTATTTTTTTTTCATTTTGATTATATGTATTTGCATAGGAGCGATGATCATGATCGTATAAATTATTTATAACGCTTTGATGAGTTAATTTGAAATTTTATATAAAATGAAATAATTATGATTTACGTCTATGATCTCATTTATAGTCTTGATTTTTAGATGTTTATGATCTAATGCAATATTTTTTTTATCTCTCTGATTTTATTACTTTAGGATCATAAGTTGGTACCTCATTATGGTGGATCATCATCATCAACCAATCACCTACAACTCTATAATTCATCGAGTGGTGTAGCTATGGTTGATCAAAGCGCTGCGCGTGACACAAATTTACCATCATCCATGGAGGTGGAAGATCGCGACAAAAGAAATGACAAATGGGTGTCTTCGAAGGCGAGGTTGATGAAAATGCTGATGATACCTGAAAGAAGTTATGGAGACATAAATGAAGACAAAGTAATTGTCAGTGCAACTGCTAGTGCTGCTGCCACAACTCCTTCAAATGAAGGAATTCAAAATGAAAGGTACAATCAAGGAAGCCCTACTGCTAGGGTTTGTACTGAGTGTCAAACTACCTCTACCCCACTTTGGAGGAGTGGCCCTGTGGGTCCTAAGGTAATTAGTTGATCTATTTTCACCTATTCACTACTCTTTCATTTACCATCAAGTAGTCTAGAATGTTTGATAAGTTAAAATTTGGCCAATGTTGTTTCGATTCGTTTGATTAAAAATCATCTTTAGTAAAGAAATAAAAAATTAAAGATAAATTTTATTTTCTACCTCTATTTTTCTCGGTAATTCCACATTCATCAAGCTATGTATACTAATAAAAATATTTTTCTATAGATAAAATTGAATTAATTTTAATATTAATATAAGTTTTTTTATTAATTGAATATTTCAATTGATCACACTAGCTAGAATCATGAAAGTATTATTCCACATTTCTATTGCTTTACTTAATTAAGTACTAATTAATATACTTTAATTTGATTGATAGTTGATTAACATGAATATGTTGTTGGTGCAGACACTTTGCAATGCTTGTGGAATTAGGCAGAGGAAGGCAAGAAGGGCTGCTGTAGAGGCTGATAATAGTTTGGGACATGGCAAAGAGAAGGAAGAGAAACTTCTTGTGAACAAATGTACACAATTCAAGAAGAACAAGACTTCTTCAACTTCAACTAGTGCTGCTGCTACTATTACTGTTACGACTACTAATGATAGTAGCTTATCCGAAGAGATGATGGAGAGACTTGATTTTTTCTTGACAAAGGTGAGGAAAAAATCGGGTTTCGAGTCTACTACTGAGGAAGTAGCTGATACAGCTCTACTTCTGATGGATATCTCTTGTGGGTATGTTTACCCTTAATTAGAAGAGGGAGTTGGATTCTCTCATGTAAGAATTTTACAATGAGGGGTGAGGGTGGTTGATAAGTTTTGAGTTTTGGTATTTTTATTTGACTTTTATATCAAAAATAATTGGTCACTGTTTTGTTTGGTACTGTGAGTTGTGAAATCAAGTTGATGTACTTGCATCACAACCAAAATAAGGTTTTGTTGCATTAGACATGCATTGCATTTATTAAATAGAAATTTTGTGTGAGCTTTTAAATATCTTTTGTTTCATACAGTATATTTTTCACTGAGATATCTTAGGTTTTGGGGGTAAAAGAGAATCTAGTGGTAAAATTTTACTGAAATTAAACGCCATTATAGCGTAATAAATCATATGATCAAACTCAATCTAAGGTTTCATATTCCTTAACTATAATGCATTGTTTTGATATGGTTTAACTAGTCAGAACCTTGAATCTACTTTTATTATAGGCTGGTTATTTTGAGTGTCCGTTGAAAATTTTGTCTCGCTTCAAAACCGATAAACGAAGATTTAAAACATTCATTGTTTTTTTTGCTTAACCTTCATTGATTCAATGTATAGGTTAGTTTTAAATTATTATTATTATAATTGCTATTAATTTTTTTTTTTAATGGTAAAATATATTTTAAAAAAGAAAGACAGAAAAATACAACCATCAAAGGGGAAAAAAATGTACAAACAGCTAAATCCTACCCAAAACTACCATTATTATTATTATTATTATTATTATTATTATTATTATTATTATTATTATTATTATTATTATTATTATTATTATTATTAAAACTCTTTTTTTTTTATATAAGCAATTACATTAAATTGGATTGTAGCAGCTAGGATGAGATTGAATTTAGACTCTAGTTTTCCATTAGTGTTATTTCAGGATGCACCAAACTTGGGTGTTAATTGGATCAACTGATTTCTTTGAGCACCATTCCTCAATCATCCTCATGATTTTTTTAAATATAATTCTTTAAACTCAACACGTTTTTATATTTTAATTTTATAATTTTACTAAATCTTAATTCATTTATTTTGTTTTATATTTTGAATCACAAATAATTTTTTTAAAATCGTCCTTTAAAATTCATAATGGATCCTCAAGTAAAGTTTTGTTCTTGATGATTATTTATTGTAATCTTTAATTGAGGCAAAATTTAAGAAAAAAATGACAAGTTAATTTAAATTAAATCAAATCTTTAATGTATTGAATTAAGGAGTGTTGCGCAAAATATTAGTATATCGAGAATCCGCTTTCATTATTTATAGTTTGATGTGTTGTTTATATATATATATATATATATATATATATATATATATATATATATATATATATATATATATATATATATATATATATATATATATATATATATATATATATATATATATACCTTAAGTGCTCAGAAATTTGAATGAAACTTATTCAATGATATGAAAGTTTATGCACAAAGTTTCATTATTTTATGATGTATGAACACTTAGAAAATTGTTTGAATTGTATGTGAATTTTTTTAATGAAAGAGATTAATGAAAAACTGATGTATTTTGACTTAAATACATCTCATTATGACTCTTCGATTCGATACAATGAATTTGAATCACAATGGTTCATATGTTTCAAAATAGTATGTTGTATAAAAAAATTGTAAAAATTACAGTGGTTTCAAACTGCCATAGCTTACAAATCAAGTTGTTGTTTCAAAAAACAGTAAAATTGTGACAGTTTCAAACGGCCACAGTTTATGACGGTGTATTGTTTAAAAAAAAAACAGGAAGATTGCGGCAGTTTCAAAATGCCATATTTATGCAAATTAGTTATTCAAAAAGAGAGCAGATCAATCAATTGATGCTAAGAGTCAATCGAATGACTCCTTTAAAAACTTGAAAATTTTCCTTTTAAAAGTTGTGCTTTTAATGACAATCATGCATGAATATTTTAGAAACATATAATGGTTTAGATAAAAAATATTTTGAACACTTAAAGCTTATATACATATGAATTACCATTGTACCTTAATCTTCATGATTAAATCCTTTGATTTCCAAAGCTTGTCCCAAATTGATACTTGATTTTAATCTTTTTCTTCTTTGATCTTTCTTCAATGATAAGCTTTTGTCTTCATCAAAACTAAGCTAAGATAAATGAAGCACTACAACGTGCAAGGGCTTTAAAAGCGCTTTTTGTGGGCTTTAAGAGCGCTTAAAAGCGCTGCCAAAGCCAGCGCTGCCGTAGGTAACGACAGCACTTTTGAAACTCCAAAAGCGCTCTCGTAGCCCCCCCTATAGCAGCGCTTTTTCCAGAAAAGCGCTCTCGTATCCCCCCTATAGCAGCATTTTTTCCATAAAAGCGCTCTCGTAGCCCCCCCTATAGCAGCGCTTTTTCCAGAAAAGCGCTCTCGTAGCCCCCCTATAGCAGCGCTTTTATCCAGAAAAGCGCTCTCGTAGCCCCCCCTATAGCAGCGCTTTTTCCAGAAGCGCTTTCGTAGGTTGCGTTTTTTTTTATCTTTTATGTTTTTTTTATCTTAGGCAGCGCTTTTAGTTATAAAGCGCTTTAGTAGGTAGCCCTTTAAGAGCGTTTTTGAAAGCGCTGTCGTTGCTAAACGCAGTATTTTAAAGTGCAACCTGTAATTTAAGCCTCCCTGTTCGACCTGTAATTTATATTTATGTTCAACCTGTAATATTTTCGACCGGTAATATATTTTCAACCTGTAATATTTTCAACCATAGGTAGGACAATATATATACTAATATAATACCATTATAATCCAAAATAATATATATACATCATTATAGTTCAATTCACATGTAACTAACTCATGTCAAACAAACTCAATTAGATACATATAACTAACTCATCTCTAACAATAACTAAATCTGAATATAAGCCCGAAATGTAAAAAACCGACGAGCGCACGGTCCTGGTCCTGCAAAGTATGAACAGAACAACAGGGTCAATTAAAGGCTCCAACATCTATACTTCAAATTTTCCAAGAAAACAAATTGTCATTTAGTAACATCAACAATATTATTAGCAAGAATTTCATGTGATTTGCAACTCAATCCACCAATGTAATGTGTCATCAATTCAGTCTCAAATCAAACTATCAGCACCACTTAACAACAACAAAAACAAACTTGATTCATATAACAACGTCATCATCGTCAACTAATATTAAGCAAAATGAACCAACATCCACCAAAGAAACTCAAACACAAAGTCATTATCAAAATAATGTATTCATAAAACTGTTCACACAATAATGTATTCATACCTATATGAATAGTTGTTGAATATATAATTGACACAATTCCTCTTTGATTTCTTCCAACTTAAGTCTCGTGTAAGAAGCAGCATAGAAGTCATCAAAGTACTACATAACAAAAACATAATATGAATAATTTAGTTAAATGTAATAAATTATAAGAACTTATCTTAAGTTATAAATCCATACCGTGATTGGAATCTCTAATTGATTTGTTTGAATGATTTCTTTCATAAACCTCAAAACAAAGTATCCGCAATCTGAACTGTTTCGCTGTTGCGGACACTACATAGAAAAACAAATAAGATTTTATAGTTATCTTGTTTTATCAAGTAGCATAACTATTATAAGCAAAATTGTGAAAATTAATGTACCTGCACTTTGATCCAAGTAATGTTGTTTGATTTAGTCCAGGATACCTGTGCGTCTCTTTGACTTCGGAACACTTGTATTGATCTAACAAAAATATAAAAGCATATATTTAGATCAATCTCACAAATAATTAAATATATAAATATACACGAATATTTAGAATAATCCCCCTTACGTATCAATCATTGACTTCATAGCCGGATAATTGGTCCACTCACCATCTACCGAATTCAGAAAATATACCACTTCTCTTATAGGGTTGATAGCAAGCAACAACCAGTGTGCTCTATAAATTAAAACAAAAGTTTATATGAAAATTTTGCTACGCAAAAGAAACAAAGATTAGATGAACCAAGAATGAGAAACTAACCCTACTGGTCGGGTATTATACGCCCAAAGAAACAGACTATCTGTATTGCCGGTGGACAGGAATCTATCGACTAAGTACTGTCTAACTGATTCCGTTTCCGTAGCAATTGTCTGTCCGCTGCAATGGGCGAAAGACACAAAACGGAATCTGTTTGACAATGTAGTCTCGCGCAAAACTTTGTCATACAACAACCTTAAATAAAAACATAATAAACATTAGATTATTTTCATTGAAATGTGTAAATAAATTGTTCAACTAATTAAATAATATATCAGATGAGTGAATATTACCGGATGTATGAGTGAATATTACCAACGCCTAGTTGGTCATGCGAAAAAATCTCATGCATGTCATCTAGTGCAATATTTGATAGGAATTCAATACCAAAGATAGCTTCAAGCGCTTCTGCAATCTCTTCGACTCGATCATAATCGTATGTGTCTGTGAAATCGTCGTTTGAAGCATACTTCGTATTACACCTCGACTCAACATTCCCGTTACTTTGCTCACCATGAAAATTCCAACATGTATAACTTCTATCAATTCCAAACCGTAGTAAATGCGATGCCAACTGATTCCCGTCAACCTTACCCCCATAACAACAACCCAAGCAAGGACATGTCATTCGAATCGGGTCTTCGGAGTACGCAACCGCAAACTTAACGAATTCCCATACCCCTTTCTCGTACTCTTTCGAGAATCGGTTTGAATTCATCCTGTTAGACGCTGGCCTATAGATCTAGAGGGGGGGGGGGTGAATAGATCTCACTAAGTTTTTACAGATTTTTCTACAGACTCGAGCGAAAGCGGTTCTGAATCGACTTGCGTCTATTCTGGACCGCTATTGCAAAGGTCGTATGTGTTTCAAAACCAAAGAGTAAGTGGAATTGATGGTGAAGTAATATGATAGCTAACCAAAACGTTTAACAACTGAAATCCAATTAACTCCTAGATTGACAACTTTGATTTGCAATGCAGTAAGATTGGATTAAGCAAAAACACAAACACTTGGTGATAGGTTCAAATTGATAGTGATTCAAGTTGTGGTGAATTGTGATGTTTGTGCAGAACTTTAATTCACAATTTTAACACTTGAATCGTTGATCAATTTTGCACTTATAACCAATTATGAACAGAAAGTAAAAGAGAAAGTAAAAGCGACAAGAACACGATATTTGTTTAGGCAGTTCGTCGATCGTCCTCGCTACGACTACGTCTGCCCCCAATTCCAAATTGAAATTGGGTAATCTTTCATTAATGTTGAAAGTAGTATATACAAAGATGATAACAAAGCGATAAACGATAAACCAATTATGTCGATCCTTTGAATCTTCTTCCCCCTTAATCTTGAGCCAGATCAAGGTTATCCAAGAGCTTCACTTTGATTCCCTTCTGCAGTGTCTTGATTCCTTGAACTCCCCGTTCCTCAATCGTTACACTCAGCCGAATCCTCAATGACCGCCTCTTGATAAAAACCCCCAAGAACCACCCGTCGTGGAGGACAAAACCCGCAGATTTTATTCACCAACAAACCCCACAAACCTTCACCCACTAGGAATCTTCAATTCCGTTCCATGGACGTTATCGAACTCATCACTAACCCGCAACGCAAGAATGATTATGTGTAATTGTGTTGGAGATGATGAAGAACGAAGATGAGAAGCGTTTGTGTATCTTTCAGTCGTTGGTGTTTTTTGAATAATTACCCTTGTACAATATATATGATTGCATAACAGTTAGAAACAAGAAAAACTGATTTTTGAACTTTCTTGATCAGTTAGGTCGACCACTTGTAGTGCTTAGGTCGACCTAACAGAGCTTGCAGAATTTTGCTCCCAGTTAGGTCGACCTGTTGAAGGAGTAGGTCGACCAGAATCCTCTTCTGATGCATTCTGGGGACATTTTCACAGATTAGGTCGACCTAGTTGATGTGTAGGTCGACCTAACAGGCTGGTATGTAGAATTCATCAATTTAGGTCGACCTAAATGATGTGTGAGTCGACCTAGCAGGGACATATGAGTTTTTCTCCATTTTAGGTCGACCTGGGTTGATGGTAGGTCGACCTAACTGCTGTTTTTCTGCATTCTTCTTGTTTTGCTTGTGTTGAGGCAACCTATAAACACATACACATAATGGGTTGACTTATGAGTGATCAATGCTTGCTTTTCTTTAAGTTTTCTGCTTCAGTCTTGTTGTTTGAATGCTTATTTGAGTTTGCCATGAATCAAAAACATCTTTGAGTGTAATCTTGTATTCACATACTCCCCCTTTTTGATGATGGCAAACCATTTGACTAAGCTCTGGTAGTAAATGATAAAGACTCAGCAGAGCTCCCCCGTACATCCAGCATCTATCTCTCAACAGGGCAATCTCTCAACAAAGCTCCCCCGTACATCCAGCATCTATCTCCCCCTTTGTCAACATCAAAAAGAGAAAACAGGAGAATAGAAGAGTAACAAGAGAACCATAGATAATAATGCCTGCATGTATAGTATAGTAGGTAAAAGGTAGTTAATGGTAGAATGAGACACATATGTGAGCAGGAGCAGTTTTTATGCATGAGGTCACTATAAGCATGTTAATTGATAGCATATTATAGTATCAATAATATTTTTGGAAGTGAACAACAATTACGTTACCGCTTTTTCAATATGACGCCTGGCTTGATGATGAACTACCTTTATGCTAAAAACAATGTTAGCAAGACAAATAGATATATACATAAAGTAAAGAAATAATATTAAGAGAAAACAAACGTAATTAGCTCAAATTAGAGATATCGAGTATCCCTAATTCCCTACGAATGTTGAAATATTGCTCCGTTGCTAGCGGTTTGGTGAAGATGTCAGCTAGTTGCTTCTTGCTTTCTACATGTTCAAAAGTAACGTCTCCTTTCTCTACATGATCTCGTAGAAAGTGATGCCTTATTTCAATGTGTTTGGTACGTGAGTGTAAGACAGGATTTTTACTCAAGTTTATGGCGCTTAGACGTCTATGCCAAAGCCATGAGTCATCGCCTAGAGCAACTAGACATTTGGTACTAGACTTAGATACCTCATCCAAGTTTAGCATGTAGATGTTGTTTACTCTTAAGCCCTTAAACATAATGTCTCTTTTCTTAGTATGTTCTATTGTGCATCCAGAATTTGTAAACATTACTTTAAAATCTTTGTCGCACAATTGACTTATACTTAAAAGATTATGTTTAAGACCTTCTACTAGCAGCACATCAGTTATAGTAGTGGTAGAAGGGTTACCAACACTTCCTTTACCAAGTATGGCTCCACGATTGTTATCTCCATAGGTGACATACCCCTTTTTCTTTGCTTGAAACTCAACGAAAAGAGATAGGTCTCCAGTCATGTGTCTTGAACATCCGCTATCAAGGAACCACAACCTTTCGGCAATGTCAAGACACTTTTCCTGCAAGATTAATTTAAAGAGGGAGGTCCCCAATTTTCATTGGGTCCTTGGTAGTGAGTACACAATTTGTTGCACTTAGGCAACCATTGAAATACTCCTTTAGGAACTAAAATTCTCCTAAATTTGCATTTTTCAATGGTATGTCCCTTTTTGCAACAATAATGACAGGTAATATGATGAGAATATGGAGTTTTGCTAGTTGATACTTTTGGTACAAAAGTGTATTTACTATATAAAGGAGTATACGATCTTTTGAACTTGTTTGGATCAACCGCAAAAGTCACTTTTGGTTGTAGAGCCTTGTCTAACTTGGCTTTTAGATCTTTCACTTCTTTTTGCCAAATGTGACATGTCTCACAACCAAACCATGATGTAGGATCTAATTCAACTTTGTCCTTTTGAATGTCTAGCATAGATTGTTTTAAAGCTTCCATATCCCTTTCGGTTTTCTCAACTTTTGATTCAAGATATGAAAATATTTTCTTATTTGAGGCCAAAAGTTTGAAAGCTTTAATTGCATCTCTATGTAATTCTTCAAAAGCAAGTTTTAGTTGAGAATGAGATACCTTATCTACGAGTTCAGGTTTAAGATGACTTACAGCTTTCTTTTTCTTGTTTTGATGAGTCATGAAACATAGGTTTGCTGATTCTTCTTCATCGCTTGACGAGCTTTCACTAGATGAATCACTTTCCCATGCTATGTAAGCTCTTTTAGATTTGTTATGACCTTTGCTTTGGTTCTTCTCCTTTTCTTTCTTAAGGTATGGACAATCCGGTTTGTAGTGACCGGCTTTCCCACAATTGAAGCAAAGACCATTGATCTTTCCTTTGTTGTCGTCATCTTGTTTGAACATGTTTGATTGCTTTCTATAGTTGATCAATCCTTTGTCGGAATGTTTTGCTCCATTTTTCTTTAGATATTTGTTGTATCTTCGCACAAACAGTCCCATTTCCTCATCATCGGAGTCTTCGTCATCACTTGTGTCACTATCCTTTGGCTCTCGTTTTGAGGTCTTGGAGCTCGAAGCTTTTAGAGCTATTGACTTCTTCTCTACCTCTTTCTCCATGTTCTTTTCTTTCTTTGTCCTCTTCTCATGCATGTCAAGGCATTTAAGATGCTGTTCATGTTCCTCTAGTTTACCAAAGAGAGTGGTAATGTCTAAAGTGTTGAGATCATTTGCTTCCTTAATTGCTGTAACTTTGGGCTGCCATTCCCTGTTCAAACACCTTAAGATTTTGTTAGTAGCAACTGCATTGGAAACAGGTCTATCAAGAGAATTTAATCGATTTTTCAGGTGAACGAATCTTTTCTGCATGCTTTCGATGGTTTCACCATCTTCCATGTGGAAAAGTTCGAACTCTTGAGTTAACGTATTGATCCTAGCTAGTTTGACATCATCCGTTCCCTCGTGGGCAACTTGCAATGTGTCCCACATAGCTTTAGCTGATCTACAATGGGAAACACGATAGTATTCATCAACTCCTAGAGCTGAGATTAGAATGTTTCTCGCTTTCCAATCGTATGCATATTTCTTTTCATCTTCAGCATTCCAAGTATCTTCTGGTTTTGGAACAACTGCACCAGCTGCATTTGTCATAGTGATCTTGAATGGACCATTGACAATAGCTGTCCAGATGTTCCTATCAATTGCATTGATATGGACACACATACAATCCTTCCAATAGCCGTAGTTTTCTCCGTTGAAAACTGGAGCTCTATTATGAGCCCCTTTAGGTCCAGAAGCCATCTTTCCAATAAGTGTTTCACGTAGCACGGAATAAACCAGAGCTCTGATACCACTTGTTAGACGCTGGCCTATAGATCTAGAGGGGGGGGGGTGAATAGATCTCACTAAGTTTTTACAGATTTTTCTACAGACTCGAGCGAAAGCGGTTCTGAATCGACTTGCGTCTATTCTGGACCGCTATTGCAAAGGTCGTATGTGTTTCAAAACCAAAGAGTAAGTGGAATTGATGGTGAAGTAATATGATAGCTAACCAAAACGTTTAACAACTGAAATCCAATTAACTCCTAGATTGACAACTTTGATTTGCAATGCAGTAAGATTGGATTAAGCAAAAACACAAACACTTGGTGATAGGTTCAAATTGATAGTGATTCAAGTTGTGGTGAATTGTGATGTTTGTGCAGAACTTTAATTCACAATTTTAACACTTGAATCGTTGATCAATTTTGCACTTATAACCAATTATGAACAGAAAGTAAAAGAGAAAGTAAAAGCGACAAGAACACGATATTTGTTTAGGCAGTTCGTCGATCGTCCTCGCTACGACTACGTCTGCCCCCAATTCCAAATTGAAATTGGGTAATCTTTCATTAATGTTGAAAGTAGTATATACAAAGATGATAACAAAGCGATAAACGATAAACCAATTATGTCGATCCTTTGAATCTTCTTCCCCCTTAATCTTGAGCCAGATCAAGGTTATCCAAGAGCTTCACTTTGATTCCCTTCTGCAGTGTCTTGATTCCTTGAACTCCCCGTTCCTCAATCGTTACACTCAGCCGAATCCTCAATGACCGCCTCTTGATAAAAACCCCCAAGAACCACCCGTCGTGGAGGACAAAACCCGCAGATTTTATTCACCAACAAACCCCACAAACCTTCACCCACTAGGAATCTTCAATTCCGTTCCATGGACGTTATCGAACTCATCACTAACCCGCAACGCAAGAATGATTATGTGTAATTGTGTTGGAGATGATGAAGAACGAAGATGAGAAGCGTTTGTGTATCTTTCAGTCGTTGGTGTTTTTTGAATAATTACCCTTGTACAATATATATGATTGCATAACAGTTAGAAACAAGAAAAACTGATTTTTGAACTTTCTTGATCAGTTAGGTCGACCACTTGTAGTGCTTAGGTCGACCTAACAGAGCTTGCAGAATTTTGCTCCCAGTTAGGTCGACCTGTTGAAGGAGTAGGTCGACCAGAATCCTCTTCTGATGCATTCTGGGGACATTTTCACAGATTAGGTCGACCTAGTTGATGTGTAGGTCGACCTAACAGGCTGGTATGTAGAATTCATCAATTTAGGTCGACCTAAATGATGTGTGAGTCGACCTAGCAGGGACATATGAGTTTTTCTCCATTTTAGGTCGACCTGGGTTGATGGTAGGTCGACCTAACTGCTGTTTTTCTGCATTCTTCTTGTTTTGCTTGTGTTGAGGCAACCTATAAACACATACACATAATGGGTTGACTTATGAGTGATCAATGCTTGCTTTTCTTTAAGTTTTCTGCTTCAGTCTTGTTGTTTGAATGCTTATTTGAGTTTGCCATGAATCAAAAACATCTTTGAGTGTAATCTTGTATTCACACATCCATGTCTTATCCATGTCTTAATTAAGCTAAACAAAAACAACTAATTATTAAGGCACAAAACAGTATAATGCGTTTCTGTCAAAACGTAAAGTATACGAGTAATTTGAGAAAGAAATTTACCTTGGATTTTACCGAACTCAAGAAAACGTAGAGAATGAGCACTGTACGTCGAACTAGGACGAGAAACGCTGCTAATTCAAAGGAAAGAAAATATAATTAAAAGCACTTCAGAATTACAATATAAATCAGAATTTTAAACAAAATTCAAAACACTTCAGAATTTTCCAATGCATTTATATTGCAGCTACAGTGTATGCTAATAGAATTTGACAAGTATATAAAAATATAATTAAATGCTACATGATGCAATAAGAGGAAATAAGATTTAAATGTGTATAAAGAAAAGAAGAGTAAACTTTATGTATATTTATTTATTCTCTTTGAATAATTATAACAATATCATAACGGATTATAGAGACACAAATTATAATTAGGTATTTTAAAGAAGGAAGGAAATCAAATGAACAAAGGAAATCAACAATAGTCTGAAGTGTGTACATACTCGTAAATATGTAGTACCAGAGTCAATGATACGAGCTCCAAAGAGATCAAAAGTTATCAATCTAGTCAGACCTATACAAGAAATTCAATTCAATGTATGATTATAATAAGAACAGGTGAATAGTGCAGATTCCATAAAACACAGTTTCAGAATTTGAGTTTTCCCATTGACACCAATCACCAATTCCATGACCGACACAAATCACTAATAACTCTCCTAATAAAAGAGCAAACTTAATTGTCCTTTCTCTTGAGTTGCATGGATCAATAGAAAGGATACAAAAGCATGAGACATATTGATATAGAAAAACACAACATAGTCATGTTCTCATTTTGATATAGAAAACACACAACATAGTCATGTTTTATTTATATATAGTTAACTGTGTCTCTTCCACAAAGATACATATCAATACTCTAGCTTCAATTCTTAAAATAATAGGTGTTTAGATTCTTTCTATTTAATGAACACTTTTATAATGACACGATGGTAATTAAGTTCTCAAACATGAGAAATTTGAACACATTAAAAACAGTCCCAAGACCATATGCCGGTTTATCGTAAACTACACCAGCAACTACCTCAGTGCTAAATCACTCAATAATGTTTTCATCCTTAAATCATATATCACATCCCACAATCAATTACAATGCTAATGAACCTAATTATTCCACAAGGGCTATCTACTACATTGAAGAACACTTTACCGAAAATAACCATTCATAAACAATGTGATATACTGCTCATATCATGTGCAGATTTTATTAAGGAACAGATCATCAACAATGTTTCACTAACAATTTCTTAAATAACATAGAATAAAAATTAACAGTACTGCTAGTAGAGTAGTAGAGGGAATGTGAAATCGACTCACAGAGAGAGAAGAAGAAGTGTGACAGGAGAAGTCGACGAAGAGCTTTGCGAGGCGGTGAAGGAGAAGACGAGATTCAGCCGGAGGCGGGGGTATATGTCGCTGTTAATCAGCCACGAAGTGAAGGAGAAGACGAAGAGCTTTGCAAGGCGGAAGGAGAGGACGGAATTCAGAGATTCAGTATCGAAATTCAGCCCCAAACGAAATTCAAGGATGGAATGGTGATTCAATATCGTGGAAGGCGGAGATTTTCATGGAGATATGCTAGGTTTACGTTTGGGGAAGAAGAATGGTATCCTAATTTCTGAAAAACGTAATAACCTGGGAATGTTTTGTTTTAAAAAATATAATTGTAAATACCCTACGAGAGCGCTTTTAAAAAGCGCTTTGGTACCCAGCCCTATACCAGCGCTTTTTAGATAGAAAACGCTTTGGTAACCTACCCCTTTACCAGCGCTTCTAAAAGCGCTTTGGTAACCGCCCTATAGCAGCGCTTCTATAAAGCGCTTTGGTAACCAGCCCTATACCAACGCTTTTAAAAAGCGCTTTCGTAGGACCCCCTATAGCAGCGCTTTTTTCCCTTCATTTTTAGTTTTGTTTTTAGCGAAACCTATAGCAGCGCTTTTTCCTAAAAGCGCTTTCGTAGGGGTGCTGCTAAAAAACAAATTTGGAGTAGTGAAGAACATCTTCTTCACAAGCTAATGTGGATCTCCAATGTCTAACTAGAGTTGAAGATTCTTAATTGTTCCAAGTTTAAGTGGTTGAAGGAAGGAGATGCCATTCATGCTTGTGTCAAGAGTATAAATAGAATAAATTCTATATTGGCTCTTCATGCGGAGGATTCTTGGTTGGATGGAGTTGTTGATATTAGACATGAGGTTATCAGGTTTTTTTAGTCATTATTTTAAAGAACCTCTTTCTGATCAACCTCGATTGAGTAAGGCGATCTTTAAGACTTTCTATTATGAGGATAATCAGATGATAACCTCTACTTTTCCGTTGAAGATTGACTTGATGTTCTATTAGTGTGATGGAAATAAGATCTCTGGCCTTGATGGATTTAAATTTCCGTTTCTTAAGATATTCTATCCTTTCCTTAAAGAGGAACTGAGTTTATAGTTTGGGCAGTTTCATTGCAAGGATTTTGTCCTTCGTAGTTTCATTATAAGGCTATCTAATTTAATCAATTGGATTATTGAAAGGGCATATTTTGGCTGATGGGTAATTTCTTAGAATGAAATAGTTGATTTGGCTAAGAAAACCAAAAAGGATTGTCTCATTTTAAAGGTCAATTTTAAGAAAGCATATAACTTTGTCTGTTGGAATTTTTTAGAATTAATGATAAGTGGTGGGACTGGTTGTGTGGTTGTGTGTTTGTTGGAAACCTTGATGTCATAGTTAATGTTTCTTCGACTCGGGACATTAGTATTCATAAGCAAGGAGACTCACTAGCTCCTTGATAAACAAAATAAGTATTTTTCAAATCAAATAAAATCAATCGCTTTAGCATCCATTCACATTCACAAACAAAATCAAACATTGCACAGTCAATCCAAGTGCTTCTTTTTCAAATAAACATACATCAAACACTTGGTCAACACCAAGCTATTTTTTCGCATAATCAAACTAATACAAGTTTCTTTTCATAATAAAAACCAGTAAAAAAAAAAGGAATGGTTATGACGTACTTATCCTCTTTGTTTCCTGAGTATTTGGATTGCAAGCCGTAATTAGCCAGTGGTTCAATTACTTTTCTTCTGTTCAAAACATGCTAAATATAATCGAATTTTATTCGGTCTTTAAGGGATGAAAAGGAATGGTTAGGACGTATTTATCCTCTCTGTTTCTTGAGTATTTTTTTATTGCTAGCCGTACTTAGCTTATGGTTAGAATTCTTGCTTCCTGCTAAAGGCTTATGACTTAATTCTTCTCACAAATTTCCTAAACAACAATTGGGATGAAAAAGGAATAGTTTTGACGTATTTATCCCCTCTATTTCCTGAATATTTTTATTATGAATATGTTGTTGGTGCAGACACTTTGCAATACTTGTGGAATTAGACAGAGGAAGGCAAGAAGGGCTGCTGTAGAGGCTGACAATAATTTGGTCACTTCCACAATAATTAGAGGACATAACAAAGAGAAAGAAGAGAAGCTTCTTGTGAACAAAAGTACACAATTCAAGAAGAACAAGACTTCTTCAACTTCAACTAGTACTACTGCTGCTGTACTACGACTACTAATGATAGTAGCTTATCTGAAGAGATGATGGAGAGACTTGATTTTTTCTTAACAAAGGTGAGGAAAAAATCGGGTTTCGAGTCTACTACTGAGGAAGTAGCTGATACAGCTCTACTTCTAATGAATATCTCTTGTGGTTATGTTTACCCTTGATTAGAAGAGGGATTTGAATTCTCTCATGTAAGAATTTTACAACGAGGGGTGAGGGTGATTAGTATTGGTTTTATTTATTTTACTTTTATATAAAAAATAATTGGTCACTGTTTTGTTTGGTTTTGTGAGGTGTGAAATCAAGTTGATGTATTTGCATCAACACCAAAATAAGGTTTTGTTGCATTAGACATGCATTTATTACAATGAAATAAAGAAAAAAAATTGTGTGAGCTTTTAAATATCTTTTGTTTCATATCTTTTTTACCGAGATATTTTAGGTTTTGGGGTAAAAGAGAATCTAGTGGTAAAATTTTACCGAAATTAAAAGTCATTATTATAACATAATAAATCAAATGATCGAATTGAATTTAAGGTTTCATAATCCATTACTATGATGCATTGTTTTGATATGGTTTAACTACTAGAAATGTACTTTTATTAACCGATGAAAATTTTCGTGTCGCCTAAAAACCGATATCAAGATTTAGAAGCTTCATTGATTCAATGTATAGGTTAATTTAATCTTGTCTTGTAATATTAATCTTGGATGTTCACGATTCAAAAAAAAATGCATAGGTTAATATTAAAATATTATTATTCAAAAAATATTATTATTATTGTTATTATTATTATTATTATTGCTATTATTATTATTATTATTATTATTATTATTATTATTATTATTATTATTATTATTATTATTATTATTATTATTATTAATGTTGAGCTTATGGCGTCATATCATGGTTTGCGTATGACCTGAGAACTTGACATCAAAGATCGAAGGTGTTATTATGACTATAACTCTACTATCAAGCTTATCTAAGAGTATGTTAATGCTTGGCATTTCTATGTTGCGATGTTTCGCAATATTAAAGAACTTCTTTCTAGAGAATGACGAGTTCAAATATTTCATACTCTTAGGGAGGAGAATGCTTGTGCTGACTACCTAAAAAATCATGGAGCTGGAAATGATGTAATGTATTGGTTTTTTGCGGAGCCTCTTGTTGGAGTCATCACTCTCCTTCTAGCTAATGCTAGTGGGACTTTATTTCTTACAGAATTTTCTTCTTTATATTTTTACTTTTTCTTTTCGCACTATACCAAAAAAAGTCAAAGGTAATATATTTAAAATCATTATATATTTTATGTTACGGTTATTAATTATTGTTAAATAAAATATCATTTTAAGTGGCAAGTAAAATATATAAATAAGAATTGATAAGGGTTTCAAAAGGATTGGAGTCATACCAAAAGTGTTCAACCATCCTGAGTACAAAAACAATCACACCAAACCAAAAAAAAACTAATAGAAGCAAAAACTTCAAAGCAAAACATCAAACAAAAAATGTCATACAAGTTCTCTTGGAAAATAGATAGCTTAAGAGAAATGAAGAGAGCACCAAAGAAACCTTCCAATGAGGATCACCACTCCAACTTGTGAAGTCAATTCCTTAAAGACAACTAACAGTTCATGCACAATAGGGTTACCATCCACTCTAAGAAAGTGCAGGAAACAAAAGAAGTCTTACCAAGATACCACTTTTAAAACCAAAAGATAACTATGTCTACCAGTTCATCATTAGTAGATGTTAAGCTTGAAAAAATGTAGTTGTTACAAAATTTTCCAAAGTCACACACCACAAAATTATAGAACAAAGTTAAGTCACGACTAACTCTCGACATAGTCCTAAGAAACCTCGTAGTCTCTAAAAATGACTCAAGATTTAGGCAGCACAAACTTCAAACCGAGCCATGTACAATAACCTGACACCTAAAAAGGCTAACCCTCGTACGAATTCTATCTCTAAAATGCAACCAGGAGAAGGAAATGACCTTATAAAGGGCCCTACTCTTCCAAATAAGAGGCGAGATTCTACCAATATTAGGAGGAATAACATGTTGTAAAGAACTAGCAAAATACCCGTGCGTCCGCACGAGTAAATTTATTTAATACGATATATATTTTATTTATATATATATATAAATTTAAAATTAGTTATTTGATTATAAAATAAATAATGATAATATAAATTCAATTGTATTAAATAATTATAAGAAAATAATATCTTTAAAATGGATAATGGAAACAATTTGATATTTGAAAATAACAATTTTGTGTCTTAAATAAAGGCAACTGTTAATTAAAATAAAATAAGTATTTTATTGATAGTGGCCCGTGAAAAAAAAAAGATAAATTTTAATATTTTGAAAAATAAGAATTTTGGGTCTCAAATAAAGACAATTGTTAATTAAAATCCCGTGAAGAAAAGAAAAAATTTGACATTTGAAAATAAGAATTTTGTGTATCAAATAAAGGCAATTTTAATCAAAATAAAATATGTATTTGCTGATAATGTCCCGTAAAAAAAGGAGAATTTTTTACATTTGAAAATAAGAATTTAGTTTCTCAAATAAAATAGGTATTTTGCTGATAGTGACATGCAAGAATTTGTTTTTGACATTTGAAAATAAGAATTTTGAATCTCAAATAATGAAAATATTAATTAAAATAAAATATGTATTTTTCTGATAATGACCAATGAGTTGAAAAGTTAGTTGTATGTATGACATTTTACTAAATGTCAATATTGTATACATTTTATACACCAATAAATAATTAGTATGATAATCATATACTATTATTGTATATTATATTATTATATATTTTAATATATTAAAAGTAATTAGTAGAGAATAAAATAGTTAGGTAGAAAAGATAAAATGATGAAATGAAAAGAGAAAGAAATATAAAAGGAAAATGAATTTAATTTAAAAAAGAATGAGATGGTGAGTTAATATAATTTAAAAATTGTGAAGTGTATGTATGAGGTGTTTAAAATAGAGTGAAAGATATAAATAATTTAATTTGTAAAAGGAGGAAAAAGTGAGAGAAGAAGAGGACATGTGGCACATGCTGGTTTGTTTTGAAGTTGTAAAAATGTCTTGATTATGAAATGACAAAGAAGCCCTTTTCACTTTGTGATTTGAAGGAACAAAAAGGTTATTATGAGAAAAGTGGTGGCATTGTCTTTTAATGGCTTGATAGTTGATAGTTGATTGATGTCTTAAGAGCTAAGCACATGTCTCTTAAGTAGAATATAAACCAATATTATTATGTAACAAATACCACATATCCACATCAGATTAGCAACTAAAATCCCTAATGGTAATCAATATGTTACCGACAAGCTCAAATTCCCAACTAAAAAACTCGCATTCACCTAAGATCTAAGGACAAGACTCCGTTAACAAAAGAACTCCTACGAAAACTAAGGATATATTTAATAGTTCAAATATTAATAGCATTTGTCTCCCCCAAGTGCCATCTGTA
This sequence comes from Vicia villosa, assembly GCF_029867415.1. Lineage (NCBI taxonomy): Eukaryota > Viridiplantae > Streptophyta > Magnoliopsida > Fabales > Fabaceae > Vicia > Vicia villosa. The sequence goes on along the minus strand of NC_081183.1, from coordinate 187,459,747 downwards.
TATTAAATATGAGTATTAGCTTACACTATTAGTTTATTACTATTGGTTGATTAGTTAATGCCACATGTCTTATTATCATTGACTGTTACCTTTTGTATATAAACTATACTCCACTCATTTTGTAAGCTTATCCAAGATAATGAAAACTTTACTTTACTTCTTTCTCTGAGTTTCGTTTCTCTTTGAACTGAATGTAACAGAATTCTGTTACACCTTTCTCTTTTCCTTGGCACCTTTCATGGAGTGTGAGTTCACATCTTCCATTGTTGATATGGTATCAGAGCTCATACAGCTCTGGTAGCCATTGTTGCGCGTTAAGCATTTCTGCATCTTTCTTCTTGTGTTTGCTCACGATTCTTGATTCATTCCTTTGTTTCTCTGAGAAATTGCATCGTTCTCTTCGCATCTTTGTGCTTCTCGCTACATTTTTCTCCTATAACCAACAATGGCGTACCAACAGTTTGCTGATTTTTCCACGAATTCAACAAATCCTTTCTACCTTCATCCAAACGAAAACCCTGCGTTGATCTTAGTTTCTCCCCTTCTTGATGATAAGAACTATCATAGTTGGGCCAGGTCTATGCACATTGCATTGATCTCTAAGAACAAAGATAGGTTCATTGATGGATCTCTTGGTAAACCACCAGTTTCTGATCCTCTTTATGCGCCATGGATTCGTTGCAACACAATGGTGCTTTCTTGGATACACCGTTCTATTTGTGAATCAATCGCCAAGTCTGTTCTTTGGATTGATAATGCTGCAGGTGTTTGGAAGAATCTACAAATTCGATTTTCTCATAGTGATATCTTCCGCGTCTCTGATCTTCAAGAAGACATTTACAAGCTTCGCCAAGGTAATCTTGATGTCTCCAATTATTTCACTCAGCTGAAAGTTTTATGGGATGAACTGGAAAATTATAGACCTATCGTTGCTTGTTCATGCGCTATTCCTTGTTCTTGTGGAGCTGTTACATCCTATACACATTATCGTGCACAAGATCAAGTGATTAGGTTTCTCAAAGGTCTTAATGAGAAGTTCACCCACTCCAAATCCCAAATCATGATGATGAATCCCATGCCTGACATAGACAAAGCATTCTCTCTGATTATTCAACAAGAAAGAGAGCTCAATAGTTCCAATTCTGCTTTAGTCAAGGCATCTTCGAATCCTGAAGAACTTACCACTGTTTGCCAAGTTCAGACATCTTCTGGCAACTCTCATAGCAAGTCTGGTCCTAACTCATTCAAGGGAAGAATTCAAGGCTATGGCAAAGGCCACAATCGTGTTTGCACACATTGTGGTAGGACCAATCACACAGTGGAAACATGTTTTCTCAAACATGGTTATCCACCAGGTTTCAAGACTAAGGGAAAGTCTACACAGTCACACAACAGCAATCAGTCCAATGCTAATGCTACTAATACTGCTGTTTGTGATACTTCTCAACAGGACTCTTATGCATCTCCATGTACTTTCACTCAAGAGCAGTACAACAATATCCTTGAGCTGTTACAACAATCAAAACTTAATTCTCAAGTCAACTCTGTGTCCACTTCTCCCTTGGTCATGAATTCTCTTTCCTCCACCACTCTTGGTAAGTCTTCCCAACTTTGGATCTTAGATACAGGAGCAACAGACCACATAGCACATAGCATTCATGTTTTTAGCAATTGCATTAATATCATTCCTATACATGTCAATTTGCCTGATGGATCACATCTTACAGCATCTATGTCTGGTACAGTTGTTATTTCCCCTACTTTAACCCTTCACAATGTTCTCTATATTCCTTCCTTTCATGTTAACCTTTTATCCATTGCCAAATTAGCTAGTGATAATGATTGCTCTGTTCACTTTAAAGCTGATAACTGCCAAATCATGCAGAACCATTCCAAGGCAATGATTGGTACAGCTAAGCTCCAAAGAGGATTATATGTCTTGGATGCTATCAATGAATCTTCTGCCTACACTACCACCACTGATAGTTTCCATTTATGGCATCTAAGATTAGGACATGTATCTGATATAGGAATTCAATATATTTCCAAATTTTTTCCTTTTATTCCATGTAAAACTCATATTGTACCTTGTGATTCTTGTCACTATAGTAAACAAAGAAAATTACCTTTTCCTCATAGTATATCTCATTCTACTGCCCCTTTTGAATTGTTACATGCTGATGTGTGGGGTCCTTATTCTACTATTTCTATGTTAGGCCATAGATATTTTCTTACATTGGTGGATGACTATAGTAGATATACATGGGTGCTTTTCCTTAAAACCAAAGATCAAACCAAAAACAGTTTAATCCAGTTTGTAGCATACATAGAAAATCAGTTCAACACAACACTCAAATGCCTTAGGTCTGATAATGGCACAAAATTTATGTCTTTGTCCACTTTTCTTTTGTCTAAAGGTATTCTTCACCAAACCACATGTGTTGAAACACCTCAACAAAATGGGGTTGTTGAAAGAAAACATCAACACATTTTGAACTGAATGTGTTGATGTTTTCTAGTTCACATCTTCCATTGTTGATAATGAGAGACCATTAGGTCTGAGGTTCCCACCTTAAAACTATAAAGAAAAAAGATCAAGACTCATAGTGAAAAGGAACTGTGTGAAAGATTTATCCTCATTCCCTCTCTGGATATTAATCTCTTGTGTGGGATAACCATTGACCAAGATGGCAAGGCTCCTAGTGAAAATACAAGCCCGTACCTAGCATACCATATAGCACAAAAGTCAAATCTCTTCATCATATTATCAATGAAATTTCAACCGACAAAATCATAAGTGTTCTCAAAATCTACATTGAAGATAAGACAATCTTTTTTAGATTTTTTTGCCAAATAAATTTTTTCACTAACATCCATCAACGTGTCAACAAGAAGACGAACATTAATGAAGGTTGAGTGATGAGGAGATATGATCTTACATCATCGTATCCAGTCTAGATATCAAAACTAAAGATTCAATGAAATACAAGAAAATGGAGGTTTTGAATTGGGTTTCAAGATTTACCACTTTAAAACACCCAAAATGCAAATTGAAAAAAATAGCATAAAGGATAAAAAACACAAGATTTTATCTTGATTCACTGTTAACTGGGCTACCTCCAGTCCCCTTAACCAGGTGATTTGCCTTATCAACAATGACTGAATTCACCAATCAAATACCCTTTGATTACAACCATAAAGACAAATCGTCTAAGTCTTCTCGAGGATCCTGACTAAACCTTTAGTCCACCAAGAAATCTTAACCAACCGGATTAATCTTACAAACTGTTTGTGATTACAAAATACTTTTTGAAAAGCTAATACACACAGTTACAATACATTTAGATTTACAAAAAATGAAAGTTATAAAGCTTTCAATAAAATAATAACTTTCAATAAAATAATAACTTTCTTCTTTGTGTTGATGCTCGACTTTTTGTGTTTCTCTCTTTTGAATAGATTTAACTTTGTTCGATCTTGATAATTCGTCCTTTTTCCATTGCTTTAAATATTCCATTAAATAAATGAAAATATATCTGTTTGATGGTGAAGTTGGAATTTCATAAACCACAACTTGCATGGAGACGTTTAGTAAAGTAGTGGTAGAGTGGCGGTAGGAGCATTGTGGAAGGTGAGGGTGGGACGTTTTGCAAAAGTTGGTACTGACAACAATCATTTTAACCTCTTTTACAAGGTAGTGAAAATGATGATGATTTGTACTATTTTAATATTTTTACACTATCTTCTTTCGTAGTAATATCTTTCAGATTTAGGCTTCTTATAGAATTTGGTGAAGTTTGTTCAGAGTCCAGAGTTGCTAACTTTTCTTCACATCTTGACCACTAGAGTCAGAGGCTTCTGATAGATTGAGAAGAAATTTGATCAAAGTAAGTCTTCCGTGCTACAGAGAAACATCGAGTCTTTAGATTCTTGAGTTATTAGAGTCGACATGCATAATCTTCACTTAGTAGATGACTTGATACTATATATGTAGAAGTAGATTTGTCATTGTAAACACTTATTTCTTCAATAGTTCAAAATGCTATCCCATAATCCTAAGTTATTTTTTCATAATCCAGAACTACACTTTTCTAGAGTTCACACTTTGTATAGTCAGAGTCCATAATCTATGAGTAAAATCTGCACGCTTAAGAAAACTGTTAGAGTACAAAATTGTTCTCCATACAAACGTACTTGTTTTCATCAACACTCCAAGGATTAGTTGACAAACCAAACTTATTCCAACAAAAACATTGCAAAGACAACCAACCAAAGAGAATGGTCTCAAGTCACCTATAACTACGGTCGCGAAAGAACTATAATAACGATCTATTGCCCGTGGTAGTAAACTAGATAGCGTACTACATACAATCATAACTATATTAAACAACCGTTGTTGTATGTCTTGTAATAAAATTAAAAAGTTACAGCATTAGAACAACAACAACCGTGGTTGGAAGCTTGAGCATCCAACACAAACTAATAGTCAACCAGAGATTTAATCATATGAGTGCTAGTGAGGTTTCTTAGCCAAACCCAAAGATGTTAGACATAGGTACTGTCAAATAAAAGGTGGCTTAGGCATTTTGCATAATTCATACAAAGACTGCAGATGGAAGACATATGCATACTTCTAAGGGAAAGTCGCTAATCAGTTGGTAATTTACCATGGGTGAACCTCTAAAACATAAGAGAGGTAAATGGAGGAATGACTTTGTTCCAAATTTTCTTGCCCCATGAAAGAGACTTATGGATGATGTCTGAAACACATAGACCTTCTTTAGACTAAGATATCCATCGATTGTAGGATCTCAAACTAACATATCCTATATATCCCTAATAATGATCACATCATTAGCCTGAGAGTGAAGGCTAGGGAAAACAACTAACAAGTAATATGGGAGGACCAACTTGTGGTCATGAATAAAAGAGCTAAGCATAGACCTAAGATTTCCATGAGTGCTCAAAAGAATATGCAAATGATCTGACACTAATTATTAAGGCGGGAGTTTATCTTGTGTAATTTGCTAACAAGCTCAGCAGAATTGGAACTGAATACATATTAAAGATATATTTCATACCAGTCCCAAGTGCAGGGAAAATATGGTGCTTTATGTGACCACATTGTCGATAAACTCTTGTTCTAATGATGAGGTCTCAATAAAACTTGAGAGTTATCCATAATTCAAGAATTCAGAAGATTTGATGCCTCATTTAGGGTAATCAGAAATATGATCCCAAGCCCCCCTAAAAGAAGAATCTCGATAACACGTCCTCTAAGAAATTCTAACCATTTTCCTTTTATAAGTTTCACTACTCTAGATAAAATTCTTGCTCCATCTCTCAATGTCTTTAAGGAGAGACATAAGCCAGAAATAGAACATCAAGGCATGAACATGAATACTTTAGATTACTAATTTAACCATTAGAATTCTCCATGCAATGGACATTAGATGAGCTTTCTAAGTTACAAGTTTGTTCCTAATCCTATCAGCAATAGTTTGGAAGTGATTGGCTTTATGTCTCCCTTTAAAATGGAGGCACCTAGATAAAGGAAGGAATGATGACTTACCTTGATCCCATTCTATCAGCTAGCAAGACATGTCCTTGGGATGTTATAAAGACTGCATAAAGAATAAATCTAAGTGATTTATTTTCTCACCTGAACATGCATAATATCTATTGAAAAGATGCATAATTTCATCAATGGAGGTAATGTTGCCTTTGGAAAAAAATCATAATGGCATCAGCACTACTACAAAAGTATCTTTCGTAATGCCACTTAATTTTATTTTACCATAGCCAAAAGATCCATTGTGGTAGTTAGGCGCTTTATTTATTTATTTATTTTCATTTTAAGCCCACTTTTTATCACAGTTGAAACTTGCAATCGTGGTGAAAAGTGGCGCTTGGTCATGAGTTCGAAACTTGTTGTTGTTGTTATTCTACTGCTGTATTTTTTATATTTTATCAAAAGACATGCAACAATGATTGTTTAAAATAATCGTTGTTGTATATAGTGCATTGTCATGAGTTCGAATCTTCTTCTTTTTGTTGTTGTTCTAGTGCTGCATTTTTTTTATATTTTATTAAAAGACATACAACAACAGTTATTTAATACAATCGTTGATGCATGTAGCGCGCTTATTGAGCTCCTTCATTGTCCTTAAACAAATCTTGGTCGTCTATTTAGTGATTATCAATACTCAAGACACTATTATTAGTGATCCACGTGAAACCTAAAACTTCGACAAACTTTCAACTTAGACAAACTTCATCTTCTACCTCCAAACATGTTTATATGTGGCTTGGAGTTGGGGATCTCTTGTCTTTAGAGGAATTTCTATATTTCTTATATAATTGTGCGAAGATTAATTGTCTTTCTAAGAGAGCCATCTTGTCGGTAGTTTGGCTTGCGACGATTTGGACTTTGTGGATTAAGCGTAACGTTATTATCTTCAAAGATGAGTCTTTTAGCTTTATAGAGTGCATGTCGGAGATTGTTATCATTTCGTGGAATTGGTTAGGTTCTTTTTATAAGAAGGTGCCGTTATGTAATTATTTCGGTTGGAATACCCAACCTCTATTGTGTTTTACCTTGTAATCTCTTTGTATTGGGGTGGAGCATCCCTTTTGCTCCCTTAATTCCATTGCTTATTAAAAAAAAAATTACGACACTATTTCTCCACTAAACCAAACTTGAAAACATCATTTCTTCATAAACAAAACTCGAAACATCATTTCTTTCATAAACAAATTTTATAACTCCATTATCTCTTCTTCAACTTGAATGACATTAGAAAAGTATGGATTCGAGTTAACAATGTTAGTTGTTGTTGTTTTTTTGTTATTGTTGTTCTTGTTGTTATTATTGTTGTTTTTGTTCTTGTTTTGTTGTTCTTCTTCTCTAGCTTGATATCGATGCTTGGGCGGGACGCGTTGGATCGAGGTATCGTGGAGCGGGGCGGTCCAGAGGCAGTCGCCGTGATGGAGATGATCGTCACTGATGCGGACCGTGCGGCGACATACAGGCGGCAGAGGAGGTCTCAGGGGGAGAGGTTTAGGCACACCCAGTAGTGGTCGGGTTTATATATTTTTTGTTATCGGATTGTATCTTTAGCACACTATTTTTATTTTTTTCGGTTTGTATATATTATTTTCATCGGATTAGTATTTTTTTTTGTTTATTTATCATATTAGTATTTTCAGTTTATCTATTGCTTATTTTATTTGGCGTTTGCGTTTAATTAAAATGCGAGACTGTTATGAAAAAACATTAAAAAAAAACACAGTTTCTGCATAATTCGGAAGTTCATTTCCGAAGACACCCCCCATGAGGTGTTTTCGGAAGTTCATCTCCGAAGACACCCCCCATGGGGTGTTTTCGGAGATGCACTTCCGAATTAAGGAAATTTTTTAAAATAAAAAAGCGCTTCGGAAGTTCATTTCCGAAGCAGGGGTATTTTGGGATTTTCGCTGGGGGTGACCCCCATAGGGAGGTGGCCAAAGAAAAAACCATGTAAAATGGTATATGTAGGGCCAAACATAATGGTAGATTTAATGGAATATTTGACCGATGGGAAGCCAATATAATGTTGGAATATCTCACGAATGGCCCTTTTAGGGAAGGACTTCAAAGATTTCAAGATCTTCTGCTAGTTTGTCCAACAGGACCTTGTTCTCCTAAAAGCATTTAGGCATTCTAAAAAACAAGTACTAAAATATAGGCTTAATACCCTTTTTGATCCTTTACCTATACTTTTGGGTCCATTTTGGTCCTCTTTCTTTTAAAAGGACCAATTAGATCGTTTATTTCTTCTAACGGTGTCATATTCATCTTTTCCGTCTATTTGTCACTAACGACGTCAATTTTTATTTACATGACATCCTAGTCATCATCTTCTTGGTTTTTAAAATATAATTTATTTATATATTTTTTTAGACTATTCAACTAATTAAAAAGTAAAATCTTCAAGAACTGAATATCCATAGCTTTGGAACTCGAAGCAGATTCATGAGTGAAACATGAAGGCCGACCTTAAGAACTATAGGACCCCATAAATCACCTATAGTTGTTAACTGAACGGTGCAAGTCTATAATATCTCTGATGAAAATGCACGGATCATCCATAGTTTCATTCTACCTCTTCCTGAATCCGAACCTAAACCAGAACAAACTCTCTCCTTTCGAACCTTCAAATTCAAACCCATCCAACCCAAATCTTGCCACTTGTTGCTTTTACTCTCTGGCTTACACATCGTATTCCTACTCCAATTTTTTCATATAGAAAAACTAAACAATAAACCCTAATTCCAGATTCAATCAATGAAATCAATAAACCCTTATTCTCCTCCACTCGAAATTGAGTTCAAGAAGAAACAACGCCGTTTTTTTTCCTAGCACAACGATTTTTCGAAAACAAAAGAAGAAAACGGCTACCACGACGGCGGCGTGAATCGAGATCTGTTGTGGTTTTGTGTTTTCAAGCAGTTTACTTTTTTCTGTTCCCTGATAAAAACCCTCAAATCAATTAGCAAAATGTTTGGATTTGGATTGAGAAGCGTATGGGTTCTTGATTCTTCTCTCTCAATTTTGGATTAAAAGCGTGTAGAATGTTGTTTACCGATTCTGGAATATCATTTGAAAATATTTGATTGATTTAGTTTTTTATTCTTAGTTTTTGAAAATATTCCAGATTTAGTTGAAATGGATGTAAATCATTAAAAAAAGATTTTTTATTTATTTTTAGATTTCTTGTTTCTAGATCTGTAGAGAGACTATCATAAGAGTCTATAAATTTGATTCTTGATTTATTTTCTATATTTTTTCTGAATAAAAAATTGAGTTTAATTTAATAAATTTAAACCATTGAAATTATCACTTACCACGTGTCACACATCTATTAAAAGAACTTGATTAAATGAAAGTATTTTATTGCCAAATGTACATGATGTGGCATATGTATTTGACTTTGACTAACGGAGTTAATACAAAGGACAAACGTGATATGTTTGAAAAAATAAAGGATTAATTTGACCCTTTTAAAAGAAAAGGAACCAAAATGGACCCAATTATATAGGTAAAGGACTAGAAAGGGTATTAAGCCTAAGATATATGTTGTGAATTTGTTTAGTTTTATAAAAATAAATTCAAAATTGAACCCGAGCGGTTTTTAAAAAGGAAAATCCAAATACATTTAATATTTCTCATTTTTTTAGTAATTTTTTATTTCTTTCAATTAATTTACAATTTTTTAAATTTTAAATTTTAAATTTTAAATTTCACTTTTAATCTATAATATATTTCTACGATTAGTCAATTTATGGAAAAATAATATTTATACATTAAAAATTACTTAATTTTGAAAAATTATAAATTAAAATTTACTAATAAACAACTTTTTATTAAAATATTAAAATTATTTCTATATATATGACGATATATATTAAAATTAGAATCCGGTACTGAACAAAATAGGAATAAAGAATATAATATGCAAAAAAATCCAATAATTAATTTGAGAATTCTGCCAAACTGTATGAATTTATTAAAAACTTTTTATGGCAAAAAGAAAACTTAACAAAAAGAAAAAAAATTCCGTTGAAATGTTTAAATATTTTCTTAAAATAATAATTATTGTCTAATAAAATAATCACACCGCGCTTGGATACGTTGCTTCTAGACATAAGATAATAATAAAATAAAAAATGGTAAAAAATCCTTAAAAAAGTAAAGAAAATTAAAAAAAAAAAAATTAATTTATGAGTGAAATTCATGTGATGAGTGTGTATATAAATGAACGTAAGGACTCAAAAACAACATACCGGGCATTGTTGTTTGTATTATCGTAGTGTGTTTGGAGTATTTTCTTGTCTCTTTCTTCATTTTGTTTTTATTTGTGTCTACGAAAAAAGAGAATTGCAATCACGTGAATGTCTTTTTGAGACAACTCTTCTCTTTTTAGCCTCTCATATAAGAACCCTACCACCTTTTGATTATTTTCTTCCTCTCTCTCTTACCCTATCTCTTTGTACTGTCCATTGTTTCTCTCTCATATCCAACCATGACTCCTTTAACTCCGAATCAACCAAGTCCTAAGCAACAAGGTCAAAACCAATCCTTAGATGTTTCTCCTGTTAAACAGGACTGTCCTACCTTGTTTAATTTTCTTGATCAGTTTCAAGGAAATCATGATCCTAAGGCAAGATCATATTTACACGATCCCGCTAATTTTAATTTATTTTTCTCTTTTTTTCTTCGTATATATATTTTTATCATAGATTATCACTAATTCTTATAATTTTTTATTTATTTTATTTGTTCCAATACTATGTATCTACATAGCAGCGATGATCATGCTCAGCCAGCGATCATGATCGTATAAATTATTTATAAAGCTTTGATGAGTGAATTTGAAATTTTATATAAAATGATATAATTACGATATACGCTTATGATCTGATTTATAGTCTGGATTTTTAGATGTTTGTGATCTAATGCAATATTTTTTTTATCTCTCTGATTTTATTACTTTAGGATCATAAGCTGGGACTTCATTATGGTGGATCATCATCATCAACCAATCACCTACAACTCTATAATTCATCGAGTGGTGCAGCTATGGTTGATCAAAGCATTGTGCGTGACACAAATTTACCATCAGACATGGAGGTGGAAGATAGCGGCAAAAGAAATGACAAATGGGTGTCTTCAAAGGCGAGGTTGATGAAAATGCTGATGATACCTGAAAGAAGTTATGGAGACATAAATGAAGACAAAGCAATTATCAATGCAACTGCTAGTGCTGCTGCCCCTACTCCTTCAAATGAAGGAATTCAAAATGAAAGGTACAATCAAGGAAGCCCTACTGCTAGGGTTTGTACTGAGTGTCAAACTACCTCTACCCCACTTTGGAGGAGTGGCCCCGTGGGTCCTAAGGTAATTAGTTGATCTATTTTCCCTATTCGCTATTCTTTCATTTACTATCAAGTAGTCTCGAATGTTTGATCTATTAAAATTCGGCCATTGTCGATTCGATTCGTTTGATTAAAAATCATCTTTTAATAATGAAATCAAATTTAAAGATAAATTTTATTTTCCACCGCTATTTCTTCTCGGTAATTCAACATTCATCAAGCTATATATATGAGTAGAAATATTTTTCGATCGATAAGATTATATTAATTTTAATATTAATATAAGTTTTTTATTAATTGAATATTTCAAGAGATCATACTAGCTGGACTCATGAAAGTGTTATTCCATATTTATATTGTTTTAGTTAATTAAGTACTAATTAATATACTTTAATTTGATTGATAGTTAATTAACATGAATATGTTGTTGGTGCAGACACTTTGCAATGCTTGTGGAATTAGGCAGAGGAAGGCAAGAAGGGCTGCTGTAGATGCTGATAATAGTTTGGCACATGGCAAAGAGAAAGAAGAGAAACTTCTTGTGAACAAATGTACACAATTCAAGAAGAACAAGACTTCTTCAACTTCAACTAGTGCTGCTACTACGACTACTAATGATAGTAGCTTATCTGAAGAGATGATGGAGAGGCTTGATTTTTTCTTAACAAAGGTGAGGAAAAAATCGGGTTTCGAGTCTACTACTGAGGAAGTAGCTGATACAGCTCTACTTCTGATGGATATCTCTTGTGGGTATGTTTACCCTTAATTAGAAGAGGGAGTTGGATTCTCTCATGTAAGAATTTTACAATGAGGGGTGAGGGTGGTTGATAAATTTTGAGTTTTGGTATTTTTATTTGACTTTTATATCAAAAATAATTGGTCACTGTTTTGTTTGGTATTGTGAGTTGTGAAATCAAGTTGATGTACTTGCATCACAACAAAAATAAGGTGTTGTTGCATTACACATGCATTGTATTTATTAAATGAAATAAAGAGAAATTTTGTGTGAGCTTTTAAATATCTTTTGTTTCATAGAGTATATTTTTCACTGAGATATTTTAGGGTAAAAGAGAATCTAGTGGTAAAATTTTACTGAAATTAAACGCCATTATAGCGTAATAAATCATATGATCAAACTCAATCTAAGGTTTCATATTCCTTAACTATAATGCATTGTTTTGATATGGTTTAACTAGGCAGAACCTTGAATCTACTTTTATTATAGGCTGGTTATTTTGAGTGTCCGTTGAAAATTTTGTCTCGCTTCAAAACCGATAAACGAAGATTTAAAACATTCAATTTTTTTTTTTGCTTAACCTTCATTGATTCAATGGATAGGTTAGTTTTAAATTATTATTATTATAATTGCTATTAAAAAATTTTTTTTTAATGGTAAAATATATTTTAAAAAAGAAAGACAGAAAAATACAACCATCAAAGGGGAAAAAATATACAAACAGCTAAATCCTACCCAAAACTACCATCATTATTATTATTATTATTATTAAAACTCTTTTTTTTTTTTTTTTATATAAGCAGTTACATTAAATTGGATTGTAGCAGCTAGGATGAGATTGAATTTAGACTCTAGTTTTCCATTAGTGTTGTTTCAGGATGCACCAAACTTGGGTGTTAATTGGATCAACTGATTTCTTTGAGCACCATTCCTCAATCATCCTCATGTATTGCTAGAACTTGTTTTCTATTGGTTTTTGTTTTTAGGAAAGTGTTCCCACACTATTGTTGTGGAAAAATACATGAGTTTTTTTTATCTGTACTAGCGTTCAAACGGGCACTCCCGTGCCCGTTTGTCCGCTTTTTTAATGTGCACAACATCAAAACAGACACATATTTTTAAAATCAAGATGATAAATGTACCTTTTAAAAGTGTTTTAGTGAATTTTCTATACATAGTAATTTTATTATTCTCTGATATCAAACTAATAGAATTCTACTGGGAGATCACTTCTTTTATGATGATTTTCACATATATCCACATAAAAAGAATATTAAACACAATTATTTACAAACAATGTAAGATGCTATGTTTTTACTACCGAAGCCGAGTAATCAACACTAAAAAAAAAGTGTTTTGAGACCAATTTAACAATTCTAAAAACTTAAATGTTAAATAAAGTCTCCCTTCCCTCTCTCTCTCTCTCTCTCTCTCTCTCTCTCTCTCTCTCTCTCTCTCTCCCTCTCTCTCCCTCTCTCTCCCCATCTCCCTCCCTCTCTCTCTCTCTCTCCCCATTCTCTCACTCCCCCCCCTTTCTCTCTTTCCATCTTCTCTCTCTCCCTCCCCCTTTCTCTCTTTCCATCTTCTCTCTCTCCCTCCCCTCACTCTCTCTCTCTCTCTCTCTCTCTCTCTCTCTCTCTCTCTCTCTCTCTCTCTCTCTCTCTCTCCCTCTCTCTAATATTAAAAAGGTAAAATTGGTAAGACTTGTAAATAGATGTAAGACTTGTAATTTAATCTTACTCTAAAAATATTTGTGACATTTTTATACTATTAACCAATCACAGTCATTTATATGACTTTAATATTTTTAAATTAGTTGTGTGACATGGTTGATAGATACGGTTATGATAAGAGTAATAATATTTTATGATAAATCGAAAAAAATGTCATATGAAAATATGGCTTAATTAACAACTCAATTACTTTTTGTTATCATGGCATGAGTGTCTTAAAAGTCAGAAATCAAAGTTATTGAAATAGTTAAATGCAAGTGATTGAAATAATAAAATAAAATAAAAATGTTGTAAATATTCTATTACCATTAATAAAAAAAAACGTGTTCTTATTTTGCTTACCTTGTTTGAAAACTAAAAGTGAAAATTGAAAACTAAAACATTTTTTGGTAGTTACAGTTTTTTAAATTGTCAATTTTAAAGTGTTTTTAAAAACAGTTTTTGATTTTATAAAACACTGTCAAACATATCCTAAGTCATTAATGAAATACTTTGTTATGTCAAAATTAATTTTTCATAAGATGTAAATTACAACAGTTGAATAGAAATAAGATTGATATACGCACTGCAATCACTAAAAAAATGATAATAAAAAACAAAATAGAATAATTGAAAGAAGAGAAAAAAGAAAATGCACTGACAGTGTAAAGTATTTTTACACTGTCAACCAATGAGAGACATGCATCAGAATAAAGCCCATTTTTAATTTTAAAAAACTGTAATTACATGGCAAATTAAAGCATTTTGATTGGTTGTATGTGTAAAACTGATTTACACTGACAATGCACTATCTTTAAACTCTTGAAAGAAAGCATTTGGGACATTTTGATTCAATTATTCCCATGTTTTTAAATTTTTCATAAAAAAATGTTAGTGATCAATTTTAATAGCAATTTCGTGCATGCAAGCATATACAAATATATTCACTAAAACAAAAATTAACTTCTTTCATACCCTGATATTATTCAACAATCTATTTAATTTTTGTCATGATTTTATTATGACATATTTATCTTCTTTTATCCTGCAAATGAAAGCATATAAAAATAAAAATTTCAACCAAAATTGAAAAAGGGAAAAAACAGAAAGAAAGTGGATAGAGATTGACTAACACAGAAGATAAATTTTTCTCGTAACGACACTATATTCACTTTGTTCAATCTATTGCTCCAGTGATCAAATTTCACAGTATAATAAAAATGATAATGAGAGAAATAGTTTTTGATAGAAGAGAGAGAAAATCTAAAATTATTGTCATAAAATTTACAAAAACACGCTTAAATAAAAAAAATAGCATGTGGTAGTTACTAATAATTGATTTTGTGGAAGTTAATAATAATCAATTTTGTGGAAGTTAATAGTAATGAGTTTTGTGGAAGGTAATAGTAATGAGTTTTATAGAAGTTATCAAGTAAATTATAAAATAAAATAAGGGTATAAATGGTAAAAAAAATAGGCCAGACCAAAAGAGAGTATCCTCTTTATAGATGGTAATAGATATATTGGTGATCTTTCTCTTCTATGTGATGCTCATTGTAAGCATCCTATTTTTCTTTATTTTGGGATTTTTAATAGTAGCAATGACTTAGAAAAGTTTTTTATTAAATGCATTAAATTTATTATATATTTTTCATGATTTTTTTTAATATAATTCTTTAAACTCAACACGTTTTTATATTTTAATTTTATAATTTTTACTAAATTTTAATTCATTTATTTTGTTTTATATTTTGAATCACAAATAATTTTTTTAAAATCGTCATTTAAAATTCATAATGGATCCTCAAGTAAAGTTTTGTTCTTGATGATAAATTATTGTAATCTTTAATTGAGGCAAAATTTAAGAAAAAAATGACAAGTTAATTTAAATTAAATCAAATCTTTAATGTATTGAATTAAAGAGTGTTGCGCAAAATATTAGTATCGAGAATCCGCTTTCATTATTTATAGTTTGATGTGTTGTTTATATATATATATATATATATATATATATATATATATATATATATATATATATATATATATATATATATATATATATATATATATATATATATATATATATATATATATATATATATATATATATATATATATACACCTTAAGTGCTCAGAAATTTGAATGAAACTTATTCAATGATATGAAAGTTTATGCACAAAGTTTCATTATTTTATGATGTATGAACACTTAGAAAATTGTTTGAATTGTATGTGAATTTTTTTAATGAAAGAGATTAATGAAAAACTGATGTATTTTGACTTAAATACATCTCATTATGACTCTTCGATTCGATACAATGAATTTGAATCACAATGGTTCATATGTTTCAAAATAGTATGTTGTATAAAAAATTTGTAAAAATTACAGTGGTTTCAAACTGCCATATATAGCTTACAAATCAAGTTGTTGTTTCAAAAAACAGTAAAATTGTGACAGTTTCAAACTGCCACAGTTTATGAACCGGTGTATTGTTTAAAAAAAAAACAGGAAGATTGCGGCAGTTTCAAAATGCCATATTTATGCAAATTAGTTATTTAAAAAGAGAGCAGATCAATCAATTGATGCTAAGAGTCAATCGAATGACTCTAAAAACTTGAAAATTTTCCTTTTAAAAGTTGTGCTTTTAATGACAGTCATGCATGAATATTTAAGAAACATATAATGGTTTAGATAAAAAAAATATTTTGAACACTTAAAGCTTATATACATATGAATTACCATTGTACCTTAATCTTCATGATTAAATCCTTTGATTTCCAAAGCTTGTCCCAACTTGATACTTGATTTTAATCTTTTTCTTCTTTGATCTTTTTTCAATGATAAGCTTTTGTCTTCATCAAAACTAAGCTAAGATAAATGAAGCACTACAACGTGCAAGGGCTTTAAAAGCGCTTTTTTTGGGCTTTAAGAGCGCTGCCAAAGTCAGCGCTGCCGTAGGTAACGACAGCGCTTTTGAAACTCCAAAAGCGCTCTCGTAGCCCCCTTATAGCAGCGCTTTTTCCAGAAAAGCGCTCTCGTATCCCCCCTATAGCAGCGTTTTTTCCAGAAAAGCGCTCTCGTAGCCCCCCTATAGCAGCGCTTTTTCCAGAAAAGCGCCCTCGTAGCCCCCTATAGCAGTGCTTTTTTCAGAAGCTCTTTCGTAGGTTGCATTTTTTTTATCTTTTATGTTTTTTTTTATCTTAGGCAGCGCTTTTAGTTATAAAGCGCTTTAGTAGGTATTTCTTTAAGAGCGTTTTTGAAAGCGCTGTCGTTGCTAAACGCAGTATTTTAAAGTGCAACCTGTAATTTAAGCCTCCCTGTTCGACCTGTAATTTATATTTATTTTCAACCTGTAATATTTTCGACCGGTAATATATTTTCAACCTGTAATATTTTCAACCATAGGTAGGACAATATATATATATATATATATATATATATATATATATATATATATATATATATATATACACTAATATAATACCATTATAATCCAAAATAATATATATACATCATTATAGTTCAATTCACATGTAACTAACTCATGTCAAACAAACTCAATTAGATACATATAACTAACTCATCTCTAACAATAACTAAATCTGAATATAAGCCCGAAATGTAAAAAATCCGACGAGCGCACTGTCCTGGTCCTGCAAAGTATGAACAGAACAACACGGTCAATTAAAGGCTCCAACATCTATACTTCAAATTTTCCAAGAAAACAAATTGTCATTCAGTAACATCAACAATATTACTAGCAACAATTTCATGTGATTTGCAACTCAATCCACCAAGTAATGTGTCATCAATCCAGTCTCAAATCAAACTATCAGCACCACTTAACAACAACAAAAACAAACTTGATTCATATAACAACGTCATCATCGTCAACTAATATTAAGCAAAATGAACCAACATCCACCAAAGAAACTCAAACACAAAGTCATTATCAAAATAATGTATTCATAAAACTGTTCACACAATAATGTATTCATACCTATATGAATAATTGCTGAATATAAAATTGACACAATTCATCTTTGATTACTTCCAACTTAAGTCTCGTGTAAGAAGCAGCATAGAAGTCATCAAAGTACTACATAACAAAAACATAATATGAATGATTTAGTTAAATGTAATAAATTATAAGAAATTATCTTAAGTTATAAATCCATACCATGATTGGAATATCTAATTGATTCGTTTGAATGATTTCTTTCATAAACCTCAAAACAAAGTATCCGCAATCTGAACTGTTTCGCTGTTGCGGATACTACATAGAAAAACAAATAAGATTTTATAATTGTCTTGTTTTATCAAGTAGCATAACTATTATAAGCAAAATTGTGAAAATTAATGTACCTGCACTTTGATCCAAGTAATGTTGTTTGATTTAGTCCGGGATACCTGTGCGTCTCTTTGACTTCAGAACACTTGTATTGATCTAACAAAAATATAAAAGCATATATTTAGATCAATATCACAAATAATTAAATATATAAATATACACGAATATTTAAAACGATCCCAGTTACGTATCAATCATTGACTTTATAGCCGGATAATTGGTCCACTCACCATCTACCGAATTCAGAAGATATACCACTTCTCTTATAGGGTTGATAGCTTCAAGATTTGACAAGAATTCAATACCAAAGATAACTTCAAGCGCTTCTGCAATCTCTTCGACATGATCATAATCGTATGTGTCTGTGCGATCGTCGTTTGAAGCATACTTCGTATTACACCTCGACTCAACATTCCCGTTACTTTGCTCACCATGCAAATTCCAACATGTATAACTTCTATCAATTCCAAACCGTAGTAAATGCGATGCCAACTGATTCCCGTCAACCTTACCCCCATAACAGCAACCCAAGCAAGGACACGCCATTAGAATCGGGTCTTCGGCGTGCGCAACCGCAAACTTAACGAATTCCCATACCCCTTTCTCGTACTCTTTCGACAATCGGTTTGAATTCATCCATGTCTTATCCATGTCTTAATTAAGCTAAACAAAAACAACTAATTATTAAGGCACAAAACGGTATAATGCGTTTCTGTCAAAATGCAAAGTATACCAGTAATTTGAGAAAGAAATTTACCTCGGATTTTACCGAACTCAAAAAAACGTAGAGAATAAGCGTTGTACGTCGAACTAGGACGAGAAACGCTTCTAATTCAAAGGAAAGAAAATATAATTAAAAGCACTTCAAAATTACAATATAAATCAGAATTTTAAACAAAATTCAAAACACTTCAGAATTTTCCAATGCATTTATATTGCAGCTACAGTGTATGCTAATAGAATTTGAGAAGTATATAAAAATATAATTAAAAGCTGCATGATGCAATAAGAGGAAATAAGATTTAAATGTGTATAAAGAAAAGAAGAGTAAACTTTATGTATATTTATTTATTCTCTTTGAATAATTATAACAATATCATAACGGATTATAGAGACACAAATTATAATTAGGTATTTTAAAGAAGGAAGGAAATCAAATGAACAAAGGAAATCAACAATAGTCTGAAGTGTGTACATACTCGTAAATATGCAGTACCAGAGTCAATGATACGAGCTCCAAAGAGATCCAAAGTTATCAATCCAGTCAGACCTATACAAGAAATTCAATTCAATGTATGATTATAATAAGAACGGGTGAATAGTGCAGATTCCATAAAACACAGTTTCAGAATTTGAGTTTTCCCATTGACACCAATCACCAATTCCATGACCGACACAAATCACCAATAACTCTCCTAATAATAGAGCAAACTTAATCGTCCTTTCTCTTGAGTTGCATGGATCAATAGAAAGGATACAAAAGCATGAGACATATTGATATAGAAAAACACAACATAGTCATGTTCTCATTTTGATATAGAAAAACACAACATAGTCATGTTTTATTTATATATAGTTAACTGTGTCTCTTCCACAAAGATACATATCAATACTCTAGCTTCAATTCTTAAAATAATAGGTGTTTAGATTCTTTTTATCTAATGAACACTTTTATAATGACACGGTGGTAATTAAGTTCTCAAACATGAGAAATTTGAACACATTAAAAACAGCCCCAAGACCATATGTCGATTTATCGTAAACTACACCAGCAACTACCTCAGTGCTAAATCACTCAATAATGTTTTCAACCTTAAATCATATATCACATCCCACAATCAATTACAATGCTAATGAACCTAATTATTCATCAAGGGCTATATACTACATTGAAGAACTCTTTTCCGAAAATAACCATTCATAAACAATGTGATATACTGCTCATATCATGTGCAGATTTTACTAAGGAACAGATCATCAACAATGTTTCACTAACAAATTCTTAAATAACATAGAATAAAAATTAACAGTACTGCTAGTAGAGTAGTAGAGGGAATGTGAAATCGACTCACCGAGAGAGAAGAAGAAGTGTGACAGGAGAAGTCGACGAAGAGCTTTGCGAGGCGGTGAAGGAGAAGACGAAATTCAGCCGGAGGCGGGGGTATATGTCGCTGTTACTCAGCCACGAAGTGAAGGAGAAGACGAAGAGCTTTGTAAGGTGGAAGGAGAAGACGAAATTCAGAGATTCAGTATCGAAATTCAGCCCCAAACGAAATTCAAGGATGGAATGGTGATTCAATATCGTGGAAGGCGGAGATTTTCATGGAGATATGCTAGGTTTACGTTTGGGAAAGAAGAATGGTATCCTGATTTCTGAAAAACGTAATAACCTGGGAATGTTTTGTTTTAAAAAATATAATTGTAAATACCCTACGAGAGCGCTTTTAAAAAGCGCTTTGGTATCCAGCCCTATACCAGCGCTTTTTAGATAGAAAGCGCTTTGGTAACCTACCCCTTTACCAGCGCTTCTAAAAGCGCTTTGGTAACCGCCCTATAGCAGCGCTTCTATAAAGCGCTTTGGTAACCAGCCCTATACCAACGCTTTTAAAAAGCGCTTTCGTAGGACCCACCCTATAGCAACGCTTTTTTCCCATTATTTTTAGTTTTGTTTTTAGCGAAACCTATAGCAGCGCTTTTTCCTAAAAGCGCTTTCGTAGGGGTGCCGCTAAAAAACAAATTTGGAGTAGTGAAGAACATCTTCTTCATAAGCTAATGTGGATCTCAATGTCTACCTAGAGTTGAAGATTCTTAATTGTTCCAAGTTTAAGTGGTTGAAGGAAGGAGATGCCATTCATGCTTGTGTCAAGAGTATAAATAGAATAAATTCTATATTGGCTCTTCATGCGGAGGATTGTTGGTTGGATGGAGTTTTTGATATTAGACATGAGGTTATCAGATTTTTTAGTCATTATTTTAAAGAACCTCTTTCTGATCAACCTCGACTGGATAAGGCGATCTTTAAGACTTTCTATTATGAGGATAATCAGGTGATAACCTCTACTTTTCCATTGAAGATTGACTTGATGTTCTATTAGTGTGATGGAAATAAGATCTCTGGCCTTGATGGATTTAAATTTCCATTTCTTAAGATATTCTATCCTTTCCTTAAAGAGGAACTGAGTTTATAGTTTGGGCAGTTTCATTGCAAGGATTTTGTCCTTCGTAGTTTCATTATAAGGCTATCTAATTTAATCAATTGGATTATTGAAAGGGCATATTTTGGCTGATGGGTAATTTCTTAGAATGAAATAGTTGATTTGGCTAAGAAAACCAAAAAGGATTGTCTCATTTTAAAGGTCAATTTTAAGAAAGCATATAACTTTGTCTGTTGGAATTTTTTAGATTTAATGATAAGTGGTGGGACTGGTTGTGTAGTTGTGTGTTTGTTGGAAACCTTGATGTCCTGGTTAATGTTTCTTCGACTCGGGAATTAGTATACATAAGCAAGGAGACTCACTAGCTCCTTGATAAACAAAATGAGTATTTTTCAAATCAAATAAAATCAATCGCTTTAGCATCCATTCACATTCACAAACAAAATCAAACATTGCACAGTCAATCCAAGTGCTTCTTTTTCAAATAAACATACATCAAACACTTGGTCAACACCAAGTTATTTTTTCGCATAATCAAACTAATACAAGTTTCTTTTCATAATAAAAACCAGTCAAAAAAAGGAATGGTTATGACGTACTTATCCTCTTTGTTTCCTGAGTATTTGGATTGCAAGCCGTAATTATCCTGTGGTTCAATTACTTTTCTTCTGTTCAAAACACGCTAAATATAATCGAATTTTATTCGGTCTTTAAGGGATGAAAAGGAATGGTTAGGACGTATTTATCCTCTCTGTTTCTTGAGTATTTTTTTTATTGCTAGCCGTTCTTAGCTTATGGTTAGAATTCTTGCTTCCTGCTAAAGGCTTATGACTTAATTCTTCTCACAAATTTCCTAAACAACAATTGGGATGAAAAAGGAATAGTTTTGACGTATTTATCCCCTCTATTTCCTGAATATTTTTATTATGAATATGTTGTTGGTGCAGACACTTTGCAATACTTGTGGAATTAGACAGAGGAAGGCAAGAAGGGCTGCTGTAGAGGCTGACAATAATTTGGTCACTTCCACAATAATTAGAGGACATAACAAAGAGAAAGAAGAGAAGCTTCTTGTGAACAAAAGTACACAATTCAAGAAGAACAAGACTTCTTCAACTTCAACTAGTACTGCTGGTGCTGCTACTACGACTACTAATGATAGTAGCTTATCTGAAGTGATGATGGAGAGACTTGATATTTTCTTAACAAAGGTGAGGAAAAAATCGGGTTTCGAGTCTACTACTGAAGAAGTAGCTGATACAGCTCTACTTCTGATGGATATCTCTTGTGGTTATGTTTACCCTTGATTAGAAGAGGGATTTGGATTCTCTCATGTAAGAATTTTACAACAAGGGGTGAGGGTGATTCATAAATTTTGAGTATTGGTTTTATTTATTTTACTTTTATATAAAAAATAATTGGTCACTGTTTTGTTTGGTTTTGTGAGGGGTGAAATCAAGTTGATGTATTTGCATCAACACCAAAATAAGGTTTTGTTGCATTAGACATGCATTTATTACAATGAAATAAAGAAAAAAAATTGTGTACGCTTTTAAATATCTTTTGTTTCATATCTTTTTTACCGAGATATTTTAGGTTTTGGGGTAAAAGAGAATCTAGTGGTAAAATTTTACCGAAATTAAAAGTCATTATTATAACATAATAAATCAAATGATCGAATTGAATTTAAGGTTTCATAATCCATTACTATGATGCATTGTTTTGATATGGTTTAACTACTAGAAATGTACTTTTATTAACCGATGAAAATTTTCGTCTCGCCTAAAAACCGATATGAAGATTTAGAAGCTTCATTGATTCAATGTATAGGTTAATTTAATCTTGTCTTGTAATATTAATCTTGGATGTTCACGATTCAAAAAAAAATGTATAGGTTAATATTAAAATATTATTATTCAAAAAATATTATTATTATTGCTATTATTATTATTATTCAAAAAATATTATTATTATTGCTATTACTATTATTATTATTATTAATGTTGAGCTTATGGCGTTATATCATGGTTTGCGTATGACCTGAAAACTTGGCATCAAAGATCGAATGTGTTATTACGACTATAACTCTACTATCAAACTTATCTAAGAGTATGTTAATGTTTGGCATTTCTATGTTGCGATGTTTCGCAATATTAAAGAACTTCTTTCTAGGGAATGACGAGTTCAAATATTTCATACTCTTAGGGAGGAGAATGCTTGTGCTGACTACCTAAAAAATCATAGAGCTGAGAATGATGTAATGTATCGGTCTTTTGCGGAGCCTCTTGTTGGAGTCATCACTCCCCTTCTAGCTAATACTAGTGGGACTTTATTTCTTACAGAACTTTCTTCTTTATATTTTTACTTTTTCTTTTCGCACTATACCAAAAAAAAGTCAAAGGTAATATATTTAAAATCATTATATATTTTATGTTACGGTTATTAATTATTGTTAAATAAAATATCATTTTAAGTGGCAAGTAAAATATATAAATAAGAATTGATAAGGGTTTCAAAAGGATTGGAGTCATACCAAAAGTGTTCAACCATCCCGAGTACAAAAACAATCACACCAAACCAAAAAAAAACTAATAGAAGCAAAAACTTCAAAGCAAAATGTTATACTCCAAAATTTGCCCACACATTTTTTCAAGAAAACTTCAATCTAAAAATTAAGAGTTTCATATAATCTTGGATTTTCATATCCTGATTTATGAATACTTGGTTTTTAGAATTTTTCTTATACGGTATTTTGGCTCGCTGTTGAATTTATTTTTACGCAAACGCCAATTACTATTTATTACTTCACACACGCTATTTATTTGATATTTATTTACAGATAAATAGTACTGACGCAATTGGTACAGAGTTAAATCTTTTGCAGGCGCATAGTTCGGGGATTCAGACTGTATTGGTAACAAGTAAATTATTTGTTTCCCACTAATTTTTGTACTATATTCCATTATTTTCAAAATCTTTTCTTTTCTTTTCAAATCTCTTCTTTCAAAATCAAATCCTAACTTTATTCTATACATCTCTCTTTTTCCCAACACTATCATACACTTTCTTTCAAATCTCACTTCCACTCAAATTTACCTTTTGTACGGAATCACTACATTCCCCAACGTCTCTATCCTTCTTTTCATTCTATAAATACCTCTCATTTTTTTCATAAAATCTCACATCAAATTCTAACTCATCTCTCAAATTTCTACTTCATATTCATTCTCTCTTCTTCCCCGGCAAAATGGCGAAGCGGATGGAAACGTGTTTTCTTATGGTCATCACCATTGCTACGGTGATCATGTCCTTTTTCTGTCTGCATAGTCCTGAAAAATGTGGACCTGCGATGGTTACACTCCCGATCATCTATTTTCTGTTGGTCATAGCATGGATTATTAATCGTCATATGTAAAGTTTGTCGTATCTTCTGTTTTTAGAATGTACCGTTCTTTATATTTACCGTGCTATTTACTACGTTTTGTTTAGGTAATATTTGTATTGTCAGTATTAAGTATTACACTATATCTGTCATTTGACTAGTAAGATAATGTTATATGTGTTTATTGATAGTTAAAATATTTATTTTTTCTGTGCATTAAATCCTTTCAGTCTTATTATTGACGGTAATTTCGTTCGCATACAGTACATATTATTTGTTTATTACGTCTATGTTTTACTAACCACTCATGTAAATAAATTCTCATCATTAACCAAAAACAAAACAAAAACAAAACAAAAAAACAAAACAAAAACAACAAAAATATTAACTTTGACTGTTGAATTTTCACTCTAAACAGTCAGTTGATAGTCAAACCGCTGACAGTGCAATTCTCCGTGTTTTGTACCATCAATCAAATCAAACTTTTGCGTTTCAAAATTCTAAGATTTTTGTTCTAGAAGTCTTATGAATATCACATGATTAGCAGAGACTCAACACTGCACGAAAATCAGGTACGCTTAACTGTCTCCTACACAAACAGTCCCTAACTAGGGTTTCTTGTTTTTTTTCAGGAGAACAAGTTTTTGAGACCTCAAATGGATTTCATGGACCTCCATATATCTCAAAGTACCATCATACAAATTTTCAAACTTCAATTCGATCAGACGCACAGTCAGCAGCTCAAACAGTCAACAGACGACCCGTTTGACCCAAAAAAAGTCAACAGACAATCAAAAATGAAATTTTTTTGTCAACATCCATATTTTGTCAAAGGATTCATCATTTGATCATTGGTTGATCATAATTCATCAAGGAAAGATCAAAAATCAACAAAACCCTAAGTTTCAAAATTAGGGTTTTCTCCTAAAAAGTCAACTGAACTTTGACTGGTCATAACTCTCTCATCCTTCATCCAAAAAATTCAAACCAAAGCTTATTTTGAATGAAATTCAATTATCTTTCAAATTCAATTGGTCCCATGGTCATTAGATTCACCATTTGAAAAATATGAATCAAGACATTACAGGTCATTTTCAAAGTCAACAAAACGTCACTTTTTTCAAAAGGACACACAAGGAGCATGGAAAATCATTTTGACATGAGACCAAAGACATTGGTTAGAGGACTCTTTAAGGTTTCCAAAAAGTGCAAGAACTCCTTCATATGATAAAAATTGAGGGATTTACATCTTGTTGAAGTTGGCTAAATTTTGGGAAAATGCATGAAATCAACATTGATCAAAAATGTTTTTTTTTTTCAAATGAAACCCAATTTCCATGATCCAAACATGTTTACCATGATGTAAAGGGCCTCCCACGACCAAGACAAAGCCCACATCATTTTTGTTCTTTTTTTGATTTAATTTTATCATATTTAAGATTAAATTAAAAAAGGAAAATGGAAGGATAATGCATAGCTTTAATCTTAAGCTAAAGCCTCCACAATTGACTCAATTCTGCAGCAAGAGGCAAGTACAGCAGGCCTAGGGCAAGAGGTGTGGAAAAATCAAGCCATGGTTGCTTAAAATTCAAGCTTGATATATTAAAGAAATCAAGAATTCAACAAAGACATAAATGCTTCTTAGCTTAGTTTTTAAGCACTTGCTTTGCCTATAAATGAAGTATAACACTTCATCAGAAGGAGAGAGACGAATTTAGAAGCTTCCATAGGCATATATCACTCTTGTAACAACTTGTAAAATTCAAAGAAACTTGAAATTCGAATTTTAAGTTTAAGTCATTTTCAATACAAACTAAGCATTCAAACATCATCTCTGAACTTCATTGAACCTGTCCAAATAAATTTTAAGCATCAAAGCCTCACAAATCGAGCCCCACAAGCCACGGTTTGTTCAAACATAAATCAATTCGTATTTGATCATACACGCATGCTTAGCAAGATGTAGACATATATTTGAGTTTAGTTTGATGTGTTGATCATTTCTGGAAGTTTAATTGAGTTTTGAATGCTTGTATACGAGGTTCCCATTTTTTAGGGTTCTTAGATCCTATTTAGGGATTTTCGTTACAAGCAAAATTAGAAGAAACTAAGGCCATATTCGAATTCAGGGGAGAAAACCCAGTCAAAAGAGCATATCGCGAAAAATTTATGTTGTGGTTTACCCCTATTAGCTATTTTTGCAGATTTAGGGTTCATCAATTACAGCGCTTTTTTGTATAAAAGCGCTGTTAAAAGTGGTGTCTGGAGGTTGAAGACAAAGACGTGTCCTCACCCCATTGGCTTGCGCGCGCGTTTTTAAATTCAAACTTTTCTAATCCAGTGTGTTGCAGGTCTCTTATGTGTCATGCGCCTTCAGGCTTCCCACCATCAGATCCATCCATCTGTCAATCCAACGCATCAAAACGTGCACCCCCATCATGGACCTCATTTAATTACCACACCTGATCATTGTTTATATATTTTCTATTTTTATTTAATTTTCTTTATAAAATTATTTTAAAATAGTTCTAAAAATCCAAAAAATACACAAAAAATATTTTTAAATTTATAAAATAATACTTTATTTTCTGAAATAAAAATATTTTATTTTTCTTTATAATTTAAATATTTTGCATAATTAATTAGTATATATTTATATATTTGCTTTTTAATTATTTCAACCAATCAAAAAATCATAAAAAATTTGTTCTTTATATTAAATATAGTTTATATATTATAGGCTAATTTTGTACATATTTAGAATAATTTTCTCTTTAAGTTTTAATTATTTGTATAATTATTTGCATAATTATGTATTAATTAACTTAATAAATTCAAAATCAAATTTCAAAAAATTCCAAAAAAATTAGTTTTGTTTTAAAATTAATTGACAAGCATTTTGAACATATTTTAAGCTTAATTTTTAGGTTTAAATTTTATTTCCATCTTTTTCTCATTTTAATTAAATTAATCATGCATTAATTCTAATTAAAATCAACCATCAAAAAATCCAAAAATATTTCTTTTATTTTCTTGCAATTTAAATTCCTAGATAAATGTATAGGTTGTCAAATTCATGTAAATAACGTAGTTTACATTTCCTGCAAAATCGATGTAATAGCGTAGATTTACTTTCCGCATTTTACATTTCCGCATTTTAAATTCCAGCACATATAAAACTGCGTGTATGTCAAAGATAAAATTGAATCGTTAGATCACTTACTTCAAAGATAAAATATCTGAATCAAAACACAATCACACTTGCACCTCTTAGGGTAATCCCTCTTTTACTCTTTTCAAAATCAAAATCAAATTCTACTGTTTCAAATGCAAAAATCGAACTTTCGTTTACATCCGGTAAAAGGATAGTTTTTTAAAGGAAATAGGATAAGACCTTATAAACTTAGGGTAGACCTCCTAATTTGCTTGCTCAGATCAAAACAAACAAATCTCTCATATATCATTGTTTTTCAAAATGAAACTTTCAAAAAGACCATACTTTGTATATATCCAAACGAGGATCATTACGAAGTTAACGTTCTTTTTTCAAAAACATCTTTCGAAAGATAAAACACTTTGTATACATCCGCACAAGGATCATTACAAAGTCAATTTACCAAAAGTATTTGAAATCACATACAAGCATTTCAAGGCAATAGAAAAGTGATTGAAAACAAGTGAGCTAAGCAAATTAAAGAGCCCATGGATAACCATGGATACAAATGGTGCTAACACCTTCCCTTTGTATAACCTACCCCCTTACCCAGAATTTCTTAAAGGTCTTTTTTCTGTTTCTTTTATAAACCTTTCCTTAATTGGATAAAATAAAAGTCGGTGGCGACTCTCTGATTTTCAAAAACACAAAAGCAGAAAGCAAAAAGAGTCAGTTCGCGTATCTCTCCGCGAGAGGTATGGTAAAAAACCGAGGGCGACACAAAACATCAAACAAAAAATGTCATACAAGTTCTCTTGGAAAATAGATAGCTTAAGAGAAATAAAGAGAGCACCAAAGAAACCTTCCAATGAGGATCACCACTCCAACTTGTGAAGTCAATTCCTTAAAGACAACTAGCGGAGGAGCTTGGGCCTCAAGGGCGTGCTTCCCTTGAGGTCCTGAGTTCGAAGGAGCCCGAGGCCAACTTTCGGAGGCTACGTGGGGGAGCTTAAAACACTCCTCTCAGGTGGATTAGTCGGCACGGAAGGAAGGATACCACTCTATTAAAAAAAACTAACAGTTCATGCACAAT